>NC_089253.1:43501241-43807448 GCF_963930625.1 Muntiacus reevesi
CACTGGGGGACAGGCCACAGTGCAGAGAGCAGCAGAGAGAAGAAAGAGTGAAGGTGCTCAGCCATGGCCGACTCTGTGACCCCACGGACTGTATGTAGCCCGCCAGGCTCCTCCGGCCACGGGATTCTCCTCCAGGCGAGAACGCTGGAGTGGGTTGCCTTTCCTCCTCCAACTCAGGGATCGAACCCGGGTCTCCTGCGCTGCAGGCAGCCTCTTTACCGTCTGAGCCGCCATGGGCTCCTGCAGCAAAGAGGGATATGCCTGATACAGGACAGCTTGTGAGCAGGACGGACAGTCTGGGAGGGGGAAGGGGCGCAAAGGAGGGAGGCTGGGGAGGGGACGTCGGAGAGCTGCAGAACCCCCACCAATACGGAGGCAGCAGCAACGGCCTGTGCAGCTGGCGACCGAAGGCCATTGCAGGGCCAGGACTGAGTGAGCAGGTGGTGAGGCCAGGCGGCAGAGTGTAGACTGTGGGCTGGAAGGGCTTGTCTCCGAGCGGACAGAGAGGAAGGCGCGGCGGGGGATGGTGAGGTTTCACTGCCCTTTCTTAAGAAGGGAGGATCTTGCTGGTGTTCACAAACTGAGCAACATGAGCTGGGCTGTGGCCAGACCTGAGGGGTCCCTGCAGGGGGCCAGGACCTGGGGCAGGGGAGGTGGTCCCTGTAAGGAGGGGGTAAGCCTGGCAGGGGCAGAGTCTGGAGGCGGGGTCCCCATCCCGGCCTGGTCACTGTCCAGCTGCCTGACCCCCCGCGAGCGCTGACCTCTCTCTCCAGTCTTGAGGGGGGCAGTTAAGACGGGACTTTCTGCCTCCATTCTGTCTGACGCTGGTGCGTGCTTAGTTGTTCAGTTGTAACCGGTTCTTTGCGATCCTGTGGACGGTAGCCCGCCAGGCTCCTCTGTCGTGGGATTTTCTTGGCAAGAATACTGGAGTGGGTTGCCATGCCCTCCTCCAGGGGATCTTCCCAACCCAGGGATCGAACCATGTCTCCTGCATTGCAGGCAGATTCTTTACCAGAAGCCCATTCTGTCTGACATTGAAGGTCTAAAACAGAACAGTAAGTGACCTCTTGCCCGGGGCTCCAAGCTTCGGAGGGGCCCACTCTGTCCCTCCAGCTTGCCCATTCCCCACAGGAGACCCATTCCCTGGCGACCCTCCCACCCACCACTCCCCAGCATGGGGTCCAGGCAGTGTGGGCACCTCTCCCAGACCCCATCTCCTGCCACAGACCTCGCCCTGGGGTGAAAGTCCAGGGAGGTCCTGGGCTGGGTCTCCTGTCACCTGGCTCCAACACAGAAGAGTCCAAAAAGTTCTACCTGGCACTCCCTCCCTGGTGTCACGACTGCGGATTTGTCCAGCCAACAGATAAAGAAGGAACCCACACTCTTTATTCCACAGTCTGTGGGCTGATTTATAACATTATTTTTTTATGGTTACCACCCATAATTTTATTATCTAGGTTCAAAACTCATTAAGGTTTTGCCGCATTTGCCAAAAACAAAAATATCGAATGTATGTCACAGACAGTATGATGTGTCTCCATTAAACAGTTTGGAAGCAGTCTAAGAACATTCTCTCACATAAACAGAAGAGTTTTGTTTCCTCTTAAAAAAACACTCATAATTCTTAATATCATCAGAGTTATTTTTACAAGCATGAAATGATCCATCAGGATCTCTCTATTGTCTCTTTTTATCCAAAATATCCCTCTACTTAAAAAAAAAACAACAATGGCACGGCGGGTGTGTTGACAGTGACTTATAATTTTAAGCGGCAGGCGGGGAACTGGGTCTGCCTTGGACCTGTGTCCTGGCGCCCCACATGCCTGGGGTGAGGGTCCCACAGAGGGAAACCTGGTCCCACCAACCCGAGGGTGACCGCCTGGCTCCTGAAGGCCTTGGCTTGCCCAGTTTTAGCTCTGAAAGCTCTGCATCCTGAGAACCTCTCAGATCCAGGCAGACGGAGCTGGTTGATCACCCCAGTTAGTTCCCGGCCCACCTTGAGAGTAGGAGAGAGTCACTTCCATCCCAAGACCGGCAAGAGGGGCTTCAAGGACCCAGGCGAACAGGTGTCTCCTGCTGCTTGCTCCACGCCGGATGCATCAAAGGCCAAGGTCATCCCTGTTGCTGCCCAGCTGGCCGTGGAACTGGACCGGTGGCCGGGTTTCCTGGATGACTGGGCAAAGGTGTGCACCCTGGGGGGGTCAGGCACCATCCAAGAAATACCTCAGGTCCCGCAAACAGCCTGAAAGAGAGAGATCAGCACTTGGCATTCCCCCGATCCTGGAGGGTCCCAGTCCCCTCCCGCCCTCCCTCCTGGAGGAGGACGGCAGAGGCCCAGCTGGCCCTCCCCTGCTGTGGTTCCGCTGCTGCTTGAAGCCCAGTGGAGCTGGAGGAGGGGAGAAGCCGTGACTGGGAATAAACCTTCGTTTTGATCATTAAACCGGAACTGGAGTTGTAATTCCTAAGCGGACGCGGCCCTTGGGACTAGAAGGGACCTGAGGATTTACTGCCCATGAGAGCGACCGAAAAGGTGTGGCAGCTGCCCAGGGCTCCATGCAGCTGCTGGGAAGGCCTCCACCTCGCCCCGGACACCTGTGTGTTTAGCTGAGGGCCCGTGGTGTACTCAGCTCTCAACAGAAGCCGGGTGTGTGCGAGCCATTTTGTGATTCCAAACAGCTCCTCAAGGTCAAAGATGAGTGGCCGCCCCGGGCCCTGTGGACACATGTTCACACCCGTCCCACGGCCTGGCGGTGGCCACACGGGGCCCTTCGCCTCCACTCGGCCTCCTCCCTGGTTCCGGGGAGCTGCCCTCTCCCGGTGCTGCTCTCCTCTGACCTTGGGGGGGCCCCAAACGCTCAGCCCTTGAACCTCCTTCTTCATAATGGCTTCTCCAGGATCACGGCCTCAGGTACTGAAGATTCCCATGTTTCTAAGCCCAGCCCAGCCCTCCTCCCCAAAACCCAGATCCTGGCCACTCTACTCCTTCACCGGGAAGTCTACTAGGATCTCGGGTAGATGAGTTCAAGGCGGGACTCCACACTCCTTTCGTTCACCAACACTGATGTCGCAGTGAATGGCAGCCCCTCAGCTGGCCTACTGGGCCCCTCTCCCGCCCCATATAGGAGCAGAGAGAGCCCACAACATGGAAATCAAAACTCAGGCTCCCTCTGTTCCTGGCCCTCTGATGATCCCCCAACTCACTTGAAGGAGGTGGCTCCCAGGGCCCAGCATAGCTGGCCTGCTCTTTAAAAAAAAAAAAAAATCATTTATTTGGTTGCACTGGGTCTTAGTTGCAATATGCGAACCCTTAGTTGCAGCATCTGGGATCTAGTTCTCTGACCAGGGATCGAACCGAGGCCCACTGCATTTGGAACATGGAGTCTTAGCTACTGGACCACCAGCTAGGTCCCTCTGCTCCTCTCTGACCTTGGCTGTCTCTCTGCTTCAGCTGCTCAGGCCCCTCCCTGTGCCTGAGGGCCTTTGCACAGGACTTCCCTTCTTCCAGGTCCCTGCACAAATATTCACTGTCCTAGTGAAACTTTCCTTACCCCTTGCCCCTCTTGCCTCGCTTAATTTTTTCTGGAACAGGTATTGCCATGGGGCCACTTAGAGCAGGGGTGGCAAACACATCTGTAAGTGGCTGAATGGTAAACAGTTCAGGCTTCACAGGCCACACGGCCTCTGCTGTGACCACTGATCTCTGCTATTATTGTACAGAATAAATCGGAGGTGATCCCTGGATAAGCCCTTACCTCTCTGACCTCAGTTTCCTTCCCTGTAAAATGAGTTTATGAAGATTAGGGACTGTGATAGATTCCTGTGTCTGCCATGACAAATGATCACCAACTGGATGCTTGAAACAGCAGAAACGTCTTCTTTCAACATCTGGAGGCCCAAAGTCTGAAATCAAGGCATGGGCAGTGTTGGGCTCCCTCCAAACGCTCTAGGGAAGGACTCTTCCTCACCTCTTCCAGCTTCTGGGGGCTCCAGGTGTCCCTCAGTTTGTGGCCTCATCCCTCTGCCCTGTGCTTCCATCTTTGCACAGCCCTCTCCTCTTTTGTTCTAAGATGATGTCATTGGATTCAGGGTACCCCAGGATAATCCAGATGACCTCCTGCTCTTAAGATTCTTCGCTATACTTGCAAAGAGCCTTTCCCCAAATCAGTTAACATTCATATGTTCCAGGATTAGGGTGTGGATGTATTTTTTGTACTTGGTTGCTCAGGCATGTCCGACTCTCTGCAACCCCATGGACTGCAGCCCACCAGACTTCTCTGTCCATGGAATTCTCCAGGCAAGAATACTGGAGTGGGTTGCTGTGCCCTCCTCCATGGGATCTTCCCAACCCAGGGATCAAACCCAGGTCTCCCGCACCTGAGCCACTAGGGTAAGCCCAAGAATACTCGAGTGGGTAGCCTATCCCTTCTCCGGGGGATCTTCCCGACCCAGGAATCAAACCAGGGTCTCCTGCATTGCAGATTCTTTACCACTATTCAACTTCTAAAAACTAAGATCATGGCATCACATAACATTTAACATACTATTTAACAGAACATAAAAAGACATTTAACATTTAACACACTAAACATGAGATCATGGCATCCGGTACCATCACTTCATGGCAAATAGATGGGGAACCAATGGAAACAGTGACAGACTATTTTCTTGGGCTCCAAAATCACTGCACATGGTGACTACAGCCATGAAATTAAAAGACGCTCGCTCCTTGGAAGAAAAGCTATGATCAACCTAGACAGCATTTTAAAAAGCAGAGACATTACTTTGCAAAGGTCTGTAGAGTCAAAGCTATGGTTTTTCCAGTAGTCATGTACAGATGTGAGAGTTGGACCATAAAAAAGATTGAACACTGAAGAATTGATGCTTTTGAACTGTGGTGTTGGAGAAGACTCTTGAGCATTCCCTTGGACCGTAAGGAGATCAAACCAGTCAATCCTAAAGGAAATCAGTCCTGCATATTCATTGGAAGGATTGGTGCTGAAGCTGAAGCTACAATATTTTGGCCACCTGATGGGAAGAGCCAACTCATTAGAAACAGCCTTGATGCTGGAAAAGATTGAAGGCGGGAGGAGAAGGGGATGACAGAGGATGAGACGGTTGGATGGCATCACCGACTCGATGGAGTTTGAGCAAGCTCTGGGAGTTGGTGATGGACAGGGAAGCCTGGTGTGCTGCAGTTCGTGGGGCCGCAGAGAATTGGACACGACTGAGTGACTGAACAACACCTATTCAGCTTACTAGGGGCTCCCCACGTGGCTCAGTGGTAAAGAATCTACCCACCAAAGAAGAAGGATGCAGGTTCAACCTCTGGGTTGGGAAGATCCCCTGGAGGAGAAAATAGCAACCCGCTCCAGTGCTGGGTTGGGCAGATCCCTTGGAGAAGGGATAGGCTACCCACTCCAGTATTCTGGCCTAGAGAATTACAGGCTGAGCGACTTTCACTTTCACGTCACTTTCCAGTGGCAGACTGCAGTCCATGGGGTTGCAAAGACTTAGTGACAGAGCACATTCAACCTCCTTCAGGTATCTTTAAATGCTTAAAAAGGAGAATGAAATTTGAATGTTGACTCTTTCAGCTGCAGTGAAAATAAAACTGCCAAGTGGACCAGATGCTCCTGGGGCTGCCCAGGGCGTCCTCGCCAGGATGTTAGTTACAGGCAAGCCAAGCCCCAGGGAGGGCTGAGGATCAGGGCCGCAGAATCTAAGGGGTGGATGAAAACTACTGGAGGGAGATGAGCAAGCAGGTGGTGTCTACACGAGAGGGGTGCCTGGCAATCCATCCCCACGCCCTGTCGAGCACCCGTGTCAATCATGAGTCACGTTAATGCAGGGCTTTAAAGTATAGAGAACACTGGTACAAGTCTTCTCTTCTCTTCTTTGAGGGCGGGCAGTGGTGTCATGGCGGGGAGAGGCCCTCGGGGATGGGAAGGATGGCCTGTCAGATGACGACGTTCCCACTGCATGCCTCAGGAGAATGCTTGAGGCTCCGAGCCCGGAAATGCTGGAGCACAGGGCACACCTCTGACCACAGCAGCCAGGCCTGCCAGGCGGGAAGGCTCGCGTGCCCAGAATAACTCTCCAGAGTCAGCATGTTCTAGCTCAGGAGGGAAACCAAAGAGGCACTTTTCCCCCAAGTGTCACGGGCTGAAATGTCATCCTCTGATGGGCCCTAAATGGACCCCAAATGAGCCCCTGTCCCCAGAAACGATTAGATCTGACAGGTGCTGAGCCCCCCTTACTTCACTGTGATGGAACTCGCATCTGAGCAAGGAACTGGGAGTGAACATTTGCAAATGCAAGGCCTAAGAAAAGCTGGGTGGCGTGATGAGCTGTGACAGGCAGCCTTCTGGGGAAGTGGAAGCTTAGCACGTTCTCCGGTTGCTTCTTACATTAGTGAAGAGTCTAAAAATGACTGCCCTTGTGAGGCTGGAATCCTGCAGAATCAAACAGTGATTCGATCTCATTGTTCTTTGCAAACAGCTTTCCTTGACGTTCTGATCAGGGTCAGGCAACCTGGGCTCTCACTCCGATGCTCTGAGGCATGGGGCACAGTCCTGTCCCCCACAGGTGGTCTCTGGTGACCCCTCCAGAGTGGTCATTGTGAGAGTCCCTTGGACTGCAAGGAGATCAAACCAGCCTAAATGAAGTGAACCTTGAATATTCACTGGAAGGACTGATGCTGAAGCTGAAGCGCCAATACTTTGGCCACCTGATGCGAAGAAATGACTCATTAGAAAAGACCCTGGTGCTGGGAAAGACTGAAGACAGGAGGAGAAGGGGTGACAGAGGATGAGATGGTTGGATGGCATCACCAACTCAATGGACATGTTTGAGCAAACTGCAGGAGGTAGTGGAGGACAGGGAAGCCTGGTGCGCTGCGGCCCCTGGTGTTGCAAAGAGTGGGACACGACTGAGTGACTGAATAAGCAGAGCCCCTAGGGGCCAGCCTAGGGGAATCCAGCCCTTGTGAGCCCCCCACCCCACCATCCAAGCTGCCATTTCTCCTGGTGCTACTGTGGTACCCCCTGCTGGCCAGTTCCCAGCATCTTCTCTTTCATCCTGTCCTTATTCAGCAGCCAGAGTGATCCTTTTATAAATATAAATCGGGTCTTTTCAGTTCATTCAGTCATTCAACAAACATTTATTGAGCACCTACTGTGTCAGGCCCTGGTGTAGGCTCTGGGGATACACATGGAATAAAAGCAGTGAAAGTCTCTTCTTGCGGAGGGAAGAAAGATAAGTAAACAGTAGTCTGTCAGATGTTGTTCAGTGCAAAGGAGAAAAATTAAGTATAGAAATGGGAGCAGGAAGTGCTGGCAAGGGTGGGTGGTGGAGGGGGTGTGGTTTGCAGTCTCCAAGTGGGGTCTGGCTGAAGAGCTGAAGATGTGAAGGAGTAAGCCATGTGGGTAACAGGGTAAAAACAGTTCCAGCACAGGGGCTTCCCTGGGTGTCCAGTGGTTAAGAGTCTGCACTCCAATGCAGAGGCCTGGGTTCAATCCCTGGTCAGGGAACTCCATCCCACGTACTGCAACTAAGAGTTCCCATAGTGCAACCAAAGCTCCCACATGTCACAAAGCAACTAAGACCCTTGTGAGCTAAGTCATTTCAGTCGTCTCCAACTCTGTGACCCCGTGGACTGTAGCCCGCTAGGCTCCTCTGTCCACAGGATTCTCCAGGCAAGAATACTGGACTGAATTGCCATGCCCTTCTCCAGGGATCTTCCCAACCCAGGGACTGAACCCGCGTCTCCTGCCTTGGCAGGCAGATTCTGCTCCGACTGCTTCCCGGTGGTAGGTCAGACATCCCTACTTCCCCAGGCATTGCAGACCAACACCCTCATTCTTCACGTCATTCCTGAGTCCGTTAGTGGTGTTTTGGTTTGTTTGGATTGGTTTTAAATGTATCTATCTTCTTGTTTTTGTTTGTCTTCTTCCCTAGAATGTAAACCCTAGGGGACAAAGACATTCTGCCTGAGCGCCAGCTTTGTAAAGTTGTCACAAATACATGAAGAATGCCTGTATCCATGGATGGGCCGTTGTCCATCGTTGTCCCAGCACCAGCAAGGTAAGTGGTGTTCTCACTGTTTTATAAGAGGAGGAATTTCCCCCCAGAGAGGTTATATTTGGACTTGCCCAGGAGCACACCCCTGGGCTTCCCTGATGGCTCAGAGGGTAAAGAATCTGTCTGTGATGCAGGAGACTCGTTGATGCAGGGGGCAGGAAGATCCCCTGGAGAAGGAAATGGCAACCCACTCCAGTATTCTTGCCTGGGAAATCCCAAGGACAGAGGAGCCTGGTGGGCTACAGTCCAGGGATCTCACAAACAGTAGGACACGACTGAAGGACACACTTTCAACAGGGCACACCTGGTTCTAGGAAGCAGCAGAACCAGAGTTGGAATTTGGGCCTATGGGTTCCAGAGTTCGCGTTGCTCCTTGCCAGGGCTTCCGGTGCCCGGCAGGGTTCAGCAGCCGAGCTTGATGCACAGGTGGGCACGGGGCGGGGATGGGGGCCGGGGAGGGGTGGTTCAAAGCCTGCTTGTTGAATGGTCAAAGGTGAGGTCTGCATCGTAGAGGCCGCCTACAAGCATATTTTGGGAGAACGACGTGTCTACCGCTCAGTCTTCGCCTACCCTAGTTAATGTCGAGGGTGTACGTTCAGTTTAAAAGTAAACCTCAAACCCACCCCGATTCCCCTGCAGCTCCCACCTTTCGCCATCACCGCTTCCGTCCCTGCCCCGGACCCTCCTGGCCTGGCGGTCGCCTTCCCGGGCCCCCTCCCCGGTGAGCACAGGTGCCGTGGGGCCGCCCCGAGGAGGACCCTGCTGGGGTGGCTGCGGTCGCCGGAAAGCGCGCGCACCTGGCTCGGGGCCCCCGGCTTCCATCCCCGAAACTGCCTGACCGCGCGTGCCCTGGGGCAGCCCCCTTCGCACACCCCGGCTCCGTGCCTCAGTTTCCCCACCGGGCGAGCTCAGTCCTGGCCGCTCTTAACAGGTGACACACCTGCTTCCCAGGCTCGATCCGGCCCCAAGCCCCGCGAGGCGCAGACCGGGCGCCCGCCCCCGCGCCCCCGCGGAGCCCCGGCCCCCGGGGGCAGGGGGCGCGGGCAGAGGCGCTGGGACCCCGCGCGCGGCGGCCGCCTAGCGGCAGGCCGGCTCCGGGGGGCGCCCGCAGGAGGGCGCGGCCGGCGCGGGGGGCGCGGAGGGCGGCGGCGGCGGCGGCGGCGGGGGGCGGAGACGCGGCTCGGCTTCCGCTCCCGCGCCTCCTCCCTCCTCCCCCGTCGTCCTGGCCCGCGGCGCCCGAGGGGGGAGGCTGCAGGCGCCCGGAGCCGCGCGAGGAGCCCGGCAGCCGCGCCATGGAGCCCGAGTGAGCGCGGCGCGGGCCCGTCCGGCTCCGGACAACATGGAGGCGGCGCCGCCCCGGTCTCCCGCTCCTCCGCCGCCGCCGCCGTCGCTGCTGCTGCTCGCGCTCTGCTGCAGCCTGGCCCCCGCCGCGGGTAGGTGGGCGCGGGCCGGGGGGACAATGGCCCGGGCGTCCGGGAGACTCGGTTGGCCCCGCGGCCAAGTGCGTCGCGCCGCCGCCGAAGCGACTTTGCAAGTTGGGGGCGAGTTGGGGCGCGCGCCGCGGGGCCCCGCCGCCCCCCGCCGCGCCCGCCGCCCGGGGGCCGCGCGCGGGCCCTTTGTCTCGCCCGCCCGGGCCCCTCCCGGGGACGCCGGGCCCCGTCCCGCGCGTCCCGGGCCGGCGAGCAGGGCGCGCGGGCGCCGCCGACTCCGCCAGGTGCGGCGCGGGCGGGTTCTCACCTGCCCGGGCCCTGGGGCGCGCTCGGAAGTGCACCCGCCCCGAGCCGGCCGGGCGAGGCCGTGCGGGCACCGTGGGGTCCCCGGCCCCGCGGGCAGGCACGGAGCCGGAACGTTCGGCCCGGAGGCAGGCCTGGCCGCCCTGCGTCGGGAACTCTCTTCCCGAGCCTGTTTCCGATGGCCGCGCGGCCGGCCTGCGAGCTCCGGGAACTGATTTAAGTCGCAGAGAAAGTTCTGAACCCTGCGCGGGGCGGCCTGGCCTGCGGCCCTGCCCCTTTCATCTGCGTCGCTGTCGGTTTCCCAGCGGACTGACACCTGCCAGGTGTCCCCGGTCGACTCGGACCACTCATCTGGGCCGTTGGGGCCCCCAAATCGTGACACCCAGCGGGTGTCCAACCCCGGGGGCCCCGGCTGCGTGGGGCCGCCGCGCGGGGAGACCGGGTCCCAGCCTGCGGCGTGGGGGCCTCAGCTGTATACACACACCCCCTTTGGGAGATCAGAGCCTGGGGACCTTTCTCTCCAACTGTTGGTGTGTCCCAAGGGGTGGAGTTGAGGTCAGGAGGACTCAGGAAACGAAGCGCCTTGTGAAAAGCTACACATGTTCTTTTAATTTGGAGATTGCCATGTGGTTTTTGAAGCAAGCCTCTCTCGCTACCTAAATCATTCTCTTCCGACGTGAGTGTTTTGTTTTTCTGGAGTGTGGCTGGCCCAGTGGACCCCGGAGCGGGAGTCCTGTGCGCCCTGGGCTGCTCCTCTGCTGGTGGCAGTTGGGGGTGGGGGGCCTCGGGTCCCTTTGTCTGGGCCTCTTTAAGGCAAACAGCTGTCTCCCTGAATATTTCCAGCGAGGACACTGCAGGGAGGTGTCCTGGCCTGGCTCTGTGGTCACATTCCCGGGGCTGCGGCCCCTCCGTTGAGGTTTGGGGGGGCGAGGAGGGGTAATTCCTCAAGTCCTCTCGCCTCCCGCCCTGATCCCCGGAGACCCTTGTCAGTTTCAGACTGAATTTGCTTCTCTCAGGAGTCTGTTTACATTCTTGGCCCGTCTGATACCAGCAAAAAAACAATGACAGTATCTGGGTAGTTCAGGCGGACACTACTGCTTCTCTTTCCGGAAATGCCTGGATCACGGAGGCAAAAGGGTTTTTTTTTTGGGGGGGGGGGAGATGTTTGTTTTAAAGGTGGGGTTACTCTGCCGGCAGAATAGCTTTTCACTGCGTTGCAGTTTCGGATTTCCTGGACCTTGGGGTGGTGATGTTGCTGGACTGGAGTGCCTGTCCTGCGGTTCGAGCCCCCGAGGAGAAGGATCACATCTGTGGAGCTGGGTCGCGTAGGAGGCAAAAAATAGAGTTGATTATTTTAACATTAAGGAAGCATGTCAACACGAGGTTTTCAGAGCCCTGGCTAATGTGGTAATCTGGTCCTGAAATGGAAGGAGAGGGAGGGAACTTTCTGCAGAAACTATTTTGACTGCTCTTGACATGTCATGTCCCTGATTTCTGTGTTAGATTTATGCCACAGTCTAGAGTGGAGCCAGTAAGTTGGTAGCTAATTATTTTTCCTGATTGCTTCCTGTTGCAATTTGAAGTGATGAGCCCAAGGAAATGCCTTTGTTCGAGTGGTCGGCCCCAGCTCCACGGCGGGGGTCTCTCCCTTTTGGCCCCACTGCACTGGCCCCAGGACCATCCCCCGGGGGTGGGGGTGGGGGCCGGGGCGGTTCCTGCAGATGCTCACTGCCTGGCCCACAGGTGGGCATCCAGTTAAGTAAGTGCTGTGGGGAGTCCATGGAGAGTCCGCCAGCAGGATCCTCTGCTTCCCAAAGCGGGGGCCTGCGTGCCTGTAACCCTCCCATGCAGTTCCAAGAATTTATCCAGTCCACCCGCACGTCCCAGCATTTGCTGTGGCCATCCCGTCGTATTTGGAACCCGTTTAATTTCAGCTGCGCTGTGTCATTGCTCAGGCATTTAGCAGAATTTGCTCACGGAGTGGTGGGGGAGTGTAGTTAGTTAGGTGAGGATTTCCTGTCCTGCCACGTGGGCTTGCCAGGGCTAAGGTCGGGGGTCCTGGGGGTCAGACCCCTTGGGTCTAGAGCTAGGGTCCCCAGTCTCCGGGATCTAATACCTGTTAATCTGAGGTGGAGTTGATGCAATAATAATAAAAGAAATAAAGTGGCCAGTTAATGTAAAGCATTTGAATCATCTCCATACCATACCTTTCCCCCACCCACCAGGTCTGTGGAAAAATTGTCTTCCATGCTGTCGGTTTCTGGTACCACAAAGGTTGGGGACCGCTGGTCTAGAAGCTCAGTGGCTGTTTGGCTTTGGACAACTTACTTAGCTTCTGTGTATCCTGTGTCCTCACCTGGTGACTTCCCCCCCCCGATCAGGAGTGTCACATCCTGCCTGCGAAACCCTTAGCTCATCCCTGGCCTAGGGGAGGAACTGTTGCTGGCAGAGCTGTGGTGCCTGTTGGGTAATAAAGTCCTTGATCTTTCTGGCCTGGAAGGTCTAGAAGCTCTTATCACACAGTCTGGATTTTTCCTCCTGTGTGGAACCTTGAACATCCCATCCACTGTCTGACTTGTTTTTCGCTGCAGCACTGGGTGAAGGGTGTGGTGGTGAGCTGAGCTGAGCCTTGATTGTGGGGGGTGCTTGGGCAGCTGACTCCACCTTCATGTGTCTCAGTTTTCTCTTCTGTAAAATGGGCATAACAGTGCTTCCTACCAGTAGGTCAGGGCGTTGACACATGCCTGGCACTTGTATCATTGCTTTTACTGATGCTGTTACTGTTGGTACCTGCTGAAGCACTGGGGATAGGATGGGGTAGAATGGCGGAGGATGCCCGGGCCTTTGTTGTCAGGGTGTCTGGTTGACAGGGAGGCAGGGAGAAGCTGACTGTGCAGCTCTGGGGGCGGTGGGCTCCGTCCCAGGACCCTGTCCTCAGAGACCCGGTGGTCTCTGCTGAAAGAGGCCAGATCACGCTGCAGAGTCTGGATGTGGTCCAGAAGGCACTGGAAGCTTCCGGAGACTTTAGCTGGGGGAGGGAGATAGGAAACGCAGGGGAAAGGTGTTGAATTGATCTTTTTTTTCTCTTTTTTTAAATTGAGGTGAAAATCATGTCACATAAAACTGATGATTTTTAAGGAGACAATTCAGTGGTACATTCGCAGTGGTATACAAGCACCCCTTCTGTCAAGATACAAAACATTTCCATTGGCCCAGAATAAAACCCGGCACCCTTTAAACTTCCCACCGCTCTGCCCCAGGTCTCTATGGCATTGCCTGTTGCAGATACTTCGTCTCTATGGCGTTGCCTGTTCCGGATACTTCGTCCTCAGGGGCTCACAGGCTGGGTCGCCTGTCGCCTCTGGCTTCATAATTAGCGGAATGCTTTCGAGGTGTGTCCACGCGGTAGTGTGGGGCAGTGCTCTGCTCCTTTCACGACTGGACAGCCTTCTCTCGCGTGGACAGGGCACCTCTGCTCATCCATCCACCCGCTGATGGGCTGACCTTGCGTGGGTACTTCTCCCAGCAGGCACGGGCTAGGAGCCCACTGTCCCCGTGGGGCTTGGACAGCGGAGGCTGTTTAGAGCTGGGCTGGGGACATGAGCACATTAGCTCCAGAGATGGGAGAGCGCGTGGTGAAGGGCGCTTGGCTGGGGGACAGACTGGCCTCTGGTGGGCTGAGGGACCCTGGGAGGTGGCCCTGGTGGGCTTAATGCTTCAATATCACAGAACCCCTGGAAGGAGCTGGACATTTTTGGCTTACAAGGCCTCTGGGACGCTCTCAGAATGGGGAGGCTCTGATGGGAGTGGGGGCTGCGTCCAGCCCCTTCCTCTGCCGGGCCCGGGACGTATTTTTGCAGGAAGCAGCGGGCTGTCCGCCCTGCGGGCGCCCCGGGGACACTGCAGGTCAGAGCGCTGCTGATGTGGAGGCCGATGGGGACAGCAGTGACCCGGAGAGCTGGCCCCGGGGCCCCTCCCCTGCTGTGGGCTGCTGTCCATTTCCTCTCCAGCTTGGGAAGTGGTTTGTTAGCCCTGGGACTTAGTTTCCTCGTCTGCAAAATGGGGAGGATTGTATGTGTTTTTTGGGGGTGCTGGCGGGGGTCTACGAGGAGGAAGCCGCCTTCCAGACGGTCCATCATGGGAAGGACACGGTGCAGGGGGAGTCCCGTTCCTTTTTGTTAAGCTGTTTTTGGTTTGTTTTTTTTTTACATAGTGAAAAAGTTTATATTTGGAATTAGCCAGCTGGACTCAGTTTAGATGATCCCAATTTTGTCAGCAACATCCAAAGCATCATAGCCAGAAGCGAGTGGAACGTAGGCCTTCTTCTGCCAGTCAGGCCTGATCAGAGCATTGATTGACCGTAGCCATGTCCGTGTCATAGAGCTTCTTCGCAGCCTGTTTCATTTGGTGCTCGTTGGCCTTGACGTCCACAGTGAGTTCTGTTCTCTTCATGGCTGACTTCGTGGTGAGGGGGAGTCTGATGATGGTACAGCGGTCAAGGTTGCTTCTCCTAGGGGCGCTCTTCCGAGGATATTTGGGCTGTCTCCTGAGCCTGGGTAGCCAGAAGGTGGCTGATGTCTGGATCTTCTTTTTTTCTGTGGCTGTGGACACCTTTCAACACTAGCTTTCTTGGCCTTCAAAGCCTTTACTTTGGGTTTGGCTTTGGGAGGGGCAGGGGCTTCCTTCTTCGCCTTCGGCACCATCTTCATAAAAAAAAAAAAAGCAATTAAAAACTAATTTTATTTATTTATTTGGGCCGCACTGGGTCATCTTTCCTGCACGGGCTTTTCTCTGGTTGTGGCGAGTGGGGGCCGCCGTCTGGCTGCGGGGCAGGCTTCTTGTTGAGGGGGCTCTCTTGCTGCGGAGCACGGGTCTTAGGGTGCTTGGACTTCAGCAGCTGTGGCTCCCAGTCTCTAGAGCACAGACTCAGTACTTGTGGCACGTGGGTTTAGTCTCTCCCAGGCATGTGGGATCTTCCCGGATCAGGGATTGAACCTGTGTCTCCTGCACTGGCCGCCAGATTCCTTACCACTGAGCCACCAGGGAAGCCCCAGCCATTTCCTTTTAAAAGAGCCCGAGGGTCTGTCCCAAACACCCTCCTCCAGTGGAAGGCTGGGAGAAGCGGAGAGGTGTTGTGGGCCAGCTGACCTCAGGCTCCACGTGGGGCTGGAGCCTCAGGATCTGATTGCATCGGTGCCCAGAGTCACATGTCCGCTGTCCTCTGTCCCCTCCTCTCGGGATCTCTCTTGCCCAGCAACCCCTGGAAAGTGTCATGGTGATGTCACCTCTGAACCATTTTGCAGGAGTGGGAGATACTGTACTTTCTGGGTGTTTTCTTTCATTTTTGGGGGGAGGTGTTTTCTTATTTGCTTTCTTGGTTGATACCGGATCCACTGGTGTTTCCCTGGTGGCTCAGTGGTAAAGACTTTGCCTGCAGTGCAGAGGACGTAGGTTTGATCCCTGGCATGGGAAGATCCCTTGGAGAAGGAAATGGCAACCCACTCCAGTATTCTTGCCTGAAAAAAATCTCATGGACAGAACAGCCTGGTGGGCTATAGTCCATGGGGTTGCAAAGAGTCGGACATGACTTAGCAACTAAACAACAAAAACAATATTTAATTCATTGTACATTTTTTTAGTACTTTCAGTTTGCCTGGTGTAGTTTTTCTAGTGGTTAAACTGAAGCAACAGTTAGAATCGGACATGGAACAATGGACTGGTTCCAAATTAGGAAGGAGTACGTCAAGGCTGTATATTGTCACCCTGTTTATTTAACTTATATGCAGAGTACATCATGCGAAATGCTGGGCTCGATGAAGCACAAGCTGGAATCAAGATTGCTGAGAGAAATATCAATAACCTCAGATATGCAGATGATACCACCCTTATGGCAGAAAGCGAAGAGAAACTAAAGAGTCTCTTGATGTAAGTGAAAGAGGAGAGTGAAAAATGAAAAAAAAACTGGCTTAAACTCAGCATTCAAAAAACAAAGATTATGGCATCCGGTCCCATCACTTCATGGCAGATAGGTGGGAAACAGTGGAAACAGTGACAGACTTTATTTTCTTGGGCTCCAAAATCACTGCAGATGGTGAATGCAGCCGTGAAATTAAAAGACACTTGCTCCTTGAAAGAAAAGCTACGACAAACTTAGTGTTAAAGGGCAGAGACATTACTTTGCTGACAAAGGTCCAGATAGTCAAAGCTAAGGTTTTTCCAATAGTCATGTATGGATATGACAGTTGGACCGTAAAGAACGCTGAACACTGAAGAATTGGCGCTTTTGGACTGTGGTGTTGGAGAAGACTCGAGAGTCCCTTGGACTGTAAGGAGATCAAACAAGTCAATCCTAAAGGAAATCAGTCCTGAATATTCATTGGAGGGACTGATGCTGAAGCTGCAATACTTTGGCCATCTGATGGGAACAGCCAACTCATTGGAAAAGACCCTGATGCTAGGGAAGATTGAAGGCAGGAAGAGAAGGTGATGACAGAGGACGAGGTGGTTGGATGGCATCGTGAGTTTGAGCAAGCTCTGAGAAGCCTGGTGTGCTGAAGTCCATGGGGTCACAAAGAGTTGGACACGACTGAGCAACTGAAGTGAACTGAACCTCTCTTCTGCTCTGCTGTGTCTGTGACTTTGCCTTTCCGGTATCTCTTTTTGTGGAATCATATTGTATTTGTCCTTTTATGTCTGGCTGATTTTAATGCTTTGTTTATCCGCTTACCTGTTGATGGACACTTGGGGTTGTTTCCACCTTCAGCTGTTGCTGCCGTGAACATGGGTGTGCAAGGATCTGTATGAGGCCCTGCTTTCACTTTGGGGGATTTACCCAGAAAAGTGAAATTGCTGGATCCTATGGCCATTCTGTATTTAAGTTTTGAGGCACCCTGAAGGCATCTTTCGTAGCAGCTGCACCATTTTACATCCTCCCCCAGCAACATACAAGGGCTCCAGTCTCTCCCCATCCTGGCCAGCGCTGGTCAGGGCTGACACTGTTTGGGCCCCACCCGCCTGGCAGGTGTGAAGTGGTTCCCCTCTGCGGTTTTGACTTGCATTTTCCTGGTGGTTAATGATGTTGAACACCTTCATACATGCTTGTTGGCCACTTTCTTTTACAAATAGGTATATATTAAAATGCAGAACATACGTGAATACATACAAACAGCTGTAACACTTAACTACATGCTTCCTCTTTCTGTGAAAACCAGCGTCCTTGATAGTCTGTTTTCTCCCCTCAGAGGTGACCGTACATTCAACACCCAGTTTAATGTGTTGTTTAAACACAGTAACATGTACTCCTCTTTTACGTAAGTCCTGTCACCTTATAATCTTCTCTTTTTCATTTGCTGTTGTATCACTAACATTTTCTTTACTTTTACATTTTCAGTCTTTTTTGAAAGCTGAGTAGTATTTCCTAGTATGTAGTATAGTGCTTAGTCGCTCAGTCGTGTCCGACCCTTTGAGACCCCGTGGACTGCAGCCCGCCAGGCTCCTCTGTCCATGGTGTTCTCCAGGCGAGAATACTGGAGTGGGTTGCCATGCCCTCCTCCAGGGGATCTTCCCAACCCAGGGATCGAACCCAGGTCTCCAGCGTTGCAGGAGGATTCTTTTCTATTTGAGCCACCAGGGAAGCCTGTTTCCTAGTATGCGGACACCACATTTCATGGCTTTTATCCAGTTGAGGAACATGTATGTTTTTCAGGCTTCGTTACTATTACAGGTCATGACACAGTGAATAACATGGCATATGTATGCACCTGTGTACAAGCTCTTTTGTAGGATTCCTTCCTCATCAAAGAGTAGATCCATTTATACAATTTTAAAGATACTGACAAATTCCTTCAAAATTCCTTCCTGCACCAGTTTCTACCCTATCAGGAATCTCTGAGGGTACACACTTTCCCCTCTCCTCTCTGTTGCTAGAAATTACCAGATTCTATTTTTTAAAGTCAGTTTGGTTAAAAATTATAACACACTTTGATGTGTTATATCTCCTGGAATTTGGTCAAAGTCATGTCCATTGAGTTGGTGATGCCAACCAACCATCTCATTCTGTCACCCACTTCTCCTGGCCTCCGTCTTTCCCAGCATCAGTCTTTTCCAATGAGTTGGCTCTTTATTCACATCAGGTGGCCAACGTATTAGAACTTCAGCTTCAGCATCAGTCCTTCCAATGAATGTTCAGGACTGATTTCCTTTAGAATTGACTGGTTTGATTTCCTTGCAGTCCAAGGAACTCTCAAGAGTCTTCTCCAGCATCCGAATTTGAAAGCATCAGTTTTTTGGCGCTCAGCCTTCTTTATGGTCCAACTCTCACATCCGTACATGACTACTGGAAAAACCGTAGCTTTGACTATAGGGACCTTTGTCAGCAAAGTGATGTCTCTGCCTTTTAATACACTGTCTAGGTTTGTCATAGCTTTCCTTCAAAGGAGCAGGCATCTTTTAATTTCATGGCTGCAGTCACTATCCAGAGTGATTTTGGAGCCAAGAAAAAGAAAATCTGTCACTGCTTCCACTTTTTTCCCCATCTCTTTGCCATGAAGTGATGCCATGATCTTAGTTTTTTGAGTGTTGAATTTTAAGCCAGCTTTCTCACTCTTCTCTTTCACCCTCATCAAGAGGCTCTTTAGTTCCTCTTGATTTGTAGGAACTCTACTGATTTGTGGGCTTCCCTTGTGGCTCAGCTAGTAAAGAATCTGTCTGTGATGTGGGAGACCTGGGTTCAATCCCTGTGTAGGGAAGATCCCCTGGAAAAGGGAAAGGCTACCCACTCCAATATTCTGGCCTGGAGAATTCCATGGGTGGTATAGTCCATGGGGTCGCAGAGAGTTGGACACAACTGAGCTACTTTCACTTTCACTACTGATTTGGTGTGGACATGAATTCTTTAATATATTTGCTTCAGATTTTTCTTCTGGTCTGTAGCTAGTTTTCATCTTTGTTTTTAGTGGTTTATTATTCCAGAAACATCAGAAAGTTCCGTGTAATAAAACTCAATCTGTTCTCTTATGGTTTCTGAGTCCCATGCCT
Source organism: Muntiacus reevesi (assembly GCF_963930625.1). NCBI lineage: Eukaryota > Metazoa > Chordata > Mammalia > Artiodactyla > Cervidae > Muntiacus > Muntiacus reevesi. The sequence continues at coordinate 43,520,090 of NC_089253.1, forward strand.
TGTTTCTCTACCCCTAGATGGTAAATGCATCTTCCTTTATTTTCTTCCAGGACTGTTGTTATTTTGTTGTTTTATATTCAGACATTATTCTTGTTTTTGTGTGTGTGTGTGGTTATGGTTTTGAGGCTATATGGTATGAGGTAGGGATCTGAATTGTCCACCCCTGCCCCCCAGTAAGGGGACAGGGAGTGAATGGTGTGGCTTATCTAACCCTAACCCTCATTCATGTAAAATGCTACTTTTTCACCTAAAGTCTTCTCAGGTGCTTGCCTCCTCGTTCTGGAACCTTCCCTCCTCTCTTGACCCACTGGTGTCTTTCTGTACCAGCCTGCTGCTGTTTTTAATCTCTGCAGCAGCATCATTGTATATTTTGAGATCAATTGTGAAATTACCCTTCCGTTGTTCTTTTTGAGAAATTGTGTTGACTCTTCTTGTGCGTTTACTCTTTGGGAATAAACTTCACAGTCAGCCTATGAGATTCTATCATTTGCTCTCTTGATCTGGGGACAGTAACTGGTGACATTCGATGGGTGTCAGAGGGTTTTAGACGTGGCCTCCGGCAAGCAGTCTGGTCTCCGGCTGTGGCAAGAGATTCGTGTGCGGCCACGATGGAGCTGGTCCTCGCATTTTTGGTTCCCGTTAGCACGTGGAGCACTTCAGAGGCGGTGTGTCTGCCGGATGGCCTGGGCTACTACTGTTGGTGGCTCCCGCCCGCGTCCGCTGGGAAAACGAGCTCTAGTGCAACTAATTCCAGCGCCAGCCTGGAGGCAAATATAATTACCTCTTAAATGATTGCTCTCCTGCCCTCGTTCATTCCAGAACAAAACGTGAGCAACTTTAATTTCTTCCCTGGGCTGTACCCCTCTATTAAGCCGGATGGGGAGGCGGTACCTGTCTAGCAGAACTCTCAGGAAATTGCTCAATGGGCATTAAAGGCCTCCTGAGTGTGTGGCCCCAGTCCAGACACGTGAGTGCGGGGGCCTCGGGCCTTCCAGACCCGCCTCTTGTGGGCAGCTGCCACCCTGGACTCCGCCCTGGAATGAGCAGGCATCGTCCTCGATGGGAGCGAGGGGATGCCTTCCCCACAAGCGGGTTGCTGGGCAAGGTGTGTTCTTGAGCTGGCATTCACTGGGGAAGGCCGTGGCTCTGAATTTTCCCCAGAGTGAGCTTGGTTTCCCAAAGAAGACTAGATGGGGGATTGGGGTGGGGTGGCGCCATCTCAGCCGCCTGCCCTGATTCGTCTCTACTCAGACTGGAAGTGGGGGCCACTCTGGTGCCCGGTCTTCCTCTGCTCTCTGGATGTGGTCTGTCTCCCTTCCTTCCCGTACCCAGACTCCCGGCTCCGAGGCTGCCCCCCTGGGCCCTCACGGGGCCCCACGGAAGACGAGATTCCGGGTAGAGGGTTATGTCAGCTTCTAGTTGTTGTCCAGTCCCTAAATCCTATCTGACTCTTTGTGACTCCTTGGACTGGAGCCCACCAGGCTCCTCTGTCCATGGGATTGTCCAGGCAAGAACACCGCAGCGGGTCACAGTATTTCCTCCTCCAGGGCGTCTTCCCGACCCAGAGATCAGAGTTGCAGCCCTTGGCTTAGCAGGCGATTCTCGTGTCACCTGGTAAGCCTCGCTTCTAGTTGGTCTCAGCCTTCCAGAACCTTCCCCTTGCCCATTTCTCTTTCATTCTGGCCAGATTCATTTTTCTGAAGCTAGTTTCATTACGTCCTCCCCTTTTTAAGAAAACATACACTGGTTTCTCGGTGTCCAGAGTTGAAACATTTTGGCCTGGCGTTCCATGCTGCCGCTGAGCTGGCATTAGCCTTCTCCTCTGCTCTTCAAGGTGAGTGCTTCTCCAGGCAGATCTGTCTCCTCCAAGTCCATGGTCTCCTCTGAGACCTCCCGTGGTCCACCCAGTCTGAGGGCCTGGGGGGGGGGGGGTGGCAGTTGTCTTCATCCCCTCCTTCTGTCTCTGGCCTGGTGTCTGGTGGGCAGAGGCCCTGAGGATGCCCAGTGCCCCGTCTGCCTGGAGAGTGGATCTTACCCATCCTTACTCCCTCTGGCCCCTAAATCTACTGTGTTGTGAACTCCCGCCTGCATCCCAGACTCCACCTGATTGTGTTTCCCGGGTTGCAGAATACCTGTCCTGCCTCATGACAGCAGGCTTCTGGGGCAAGTGTAGAACCCTCCCTTCCCCCACTTAGAACCCTTATTTCTCTTTTAAAGATTTTCCTGACCATTTTTAAAGTCTCTTGAATTTGTTACAATATTGCTTCTGTTTTATGTTTTGTTGTTTTGGCCATGAGGTCTGTGGGACCCTAACCCTGACCAGGGATTGAACCCATACTCCCTTAGTGGAAGGTGAAGTCTGAACTACTGAACTGCTAGGGAAGTCCTAGAAGCCATATTTCTGAGGTCTGTATTCTAAGATGAAAAGTGAAAATGTTAGTCGCTCAGTCATGTCCAACTCTGCAACCCCATGGACTGTAGCCTGTCAGGCTCCTCCAGGCTAGAATACTGGAGTGGGTAGTCATTCCTTCTCCAGGGATTCTTCCCGACCCAGGAATGGAACCCAGATCTCCTACACTGCAGATGGATTCTTTACCGTTTGAGCCGCCTGGGATTCTAAGATGGCCTGCTATCAATAAAGCTGGCCTTTGTTTTACTTCAAGAAACCCAGCAAATCTCAGATGCACTTGACTGTGACGTCTTGGGCCCAAATAACACCTCCCCACCTCTTGGAAATCAACCTTGAATATTCATTGGAAGGATTGAGGCTGAAACTGAAGCTCCAATCCTTTGGCCACCTGATGTGAAGAGCCAGCTCGTTGAAAAAGACCCTGATGCTGGGAAAGACTGAAGGCAGGAGGAGAAGGGGGGCAGCAGAGGATGAGATGGTTGGATGGCATCACCGACTCCATGGACAGGAGTTTGAGCAAACTCTGGGAGGTGCTGATGGACAGGGAGGCCTGGCGTGCTGTAGTCCCTGGGGTCGCAGAGAGGTAGACACGACTGACGGACTGAACAACTTACACAGCCCAGACTGAGAAGTCACAGGGGTCCTGACACCTGCATTCTTCATTCGTAGTTTGTGTCATCTTTCAAAATAGCATAGAACATTTTCAATCATGCAAAAATAGTGGAAGTGGTGGGAGAAGGATTTTTATGCTAAAAAAGAAAGTCTGTGTGCTTTTGAGTGACAGTTGCAGAATAGGAAGCTGAGTGACAGATACTGTTAATGACTTTTCAGGAGTTTAAGCATTAAGAGAGCATTGCCCCTTTAAGGTTGCCCCCTTGAGAGATATTTTAGTTCTTTTCTCAGTTGTATCACTTGTTAAGATTGAATCTAAAAAAATTTCTTAAGTAAAAATAAGACTTTTAGGGACATCCCTGGTGGTCCAGTGGTTAAGACTTCGCTTTTTGATGCCGGGAGTGTGGGTTTGATCTCCAGTCGGAGAGCTAAGATCCCACATGCCTCACGGCCAAAACGCAAAACATAAAACAGAAGCGATATTATAACAAATTCAATAAGGACTTTAAGAATGGTCAACATCCCCGAAAAAAAAAAAAAAAGACTGTCTTTTCTATATTTAAGCAGGTTTGTATGTTGGAAACTTTCTGATGAGGTGTATTTATCTCTAGATCATTTTATTTAGTGTCCATTCAAAGCATTGGAATAAGTTAAATGAATTTTTAGTAGAAAGTTGCCCCCTTGGACGTCTGAAGCTTGCTCTGGTCGCATTGGCACTGCCGGGCTTTGGCGTGAGTTGGCTCAGCACCCTTTGATTCCTGGGCTTGTGCTGTGTTGTGGGCAAGCGGGCAGTGCCCGGCTCCCGAGCCTGGCCGCGGTGGGCTTGCCACTTCTGCCTTCTCCTTTAAGAGACTCACTGCTCTGCGCGCGGCCACTGCAGCTCGGGTCCTTGCCTGGCTCCCCACGGAGGCTCTGAGCTGCTCAGGGTGCCCCAGCGGAGGAGTGGCCTGTGCTGGCTTTTACCATGTTGCCTGTGTTGGCAGAGTTTTCTCCAACTGGAGTGTCGGCTCACAGAGCTGATGCGCTGGCTCTCTGCCGGGGGGGCCCCAGTGCAGGGGACCTGGGCATGCATCTTTGCCTGGAGAGCACAGTCCTGGTCACCTTGGGGCAGACGGTGGTCTGCCCTCGGGGTGGCCCATCCCCACCTCCTACGAGCAGTGAGTGGTTCATGATGTACAGAGAACATCTGACACCAAAGAGTATTTCCATCCTTTTGGCTACTAGGTCTAGTTTTTAAAAAAAAATTTTCCCTCTTTCGAAAGATTTTATCCTTTCAGGGAAAGTACATTTGTTAAGTAGTAATCTTTTCTTCTTATTGATCCCAGACGCACACAATCGCCAAGCCGGGCTTGCAGGCTTTCCATCAATCCCTCACCAGGGAGTTTGCGTTTGGCTTCTCAGCCATGAAAGTGCCTCTTGGGGCCGGCACACCATGTGGCCCCTTGGGCTATGAAGCCAGGCTGGGAATGAACTGATTTGGAGGAGGATGTGGGGTTGGCTCCAGGATCCAGGCAGATCTGGCCTCAAGGTGGGCGCTGGGCTTCAGGCAGCCCCCTTGCCTGGCTCTGTCCGTGAGGTTTCAGGAAGACCCGTTCAGCGCACCCACCAGGTGACTTTCTCCTGCTGGGCTCCAGTGACCCTCCCTGCAGGGCCCGGGTCTTAACATCACATTTGTCTAGGTACGCAGTGCCCCGCCCTGCCAGGGTGGAAGATGGCTGAAGTGGGGACCCCGCCCCACACTCTGCCTTCCAGCCTTGGATGCCTAAAGGATTGTGTTAGGGACTTTGGACCTGTGCTGCTGCTGCGTTGCGCCAGTCCCCGTGTCCGACTCTGTGACCCCAAAGAAGGCAGCCCACCAGGCTCCTCTGTCCGTGGGATTTCCCAGGCAAGAGTACTGGAATGGGTTTTGGACCTGTGAGGGGGCAGTTTTCCAGACTTTGGGCATTTAGTCCCTAGTCTGATCTTCCATCATAAGGGTTAAGGTCTCTGGAAGGCAGGGGTCTCAAGGGATGTTGTGTTTTCAGTGGGGAACTGGTGAGGTTTAGGGTTTTTCCAGGCTTCCTGAGCTGGTGTCAGCAGCGCAGGGTGGTCACACAGGTGGGGGTGCCCAGTTAGGAACGTGTTCTGATCTGTGATGTGTGGTCCTGTGGCTTCAAGGGACACATTGGGTACGAGTGTCCCTGCCTCCCCTTTGCAGGTGTGAAGAGGACAGGTGGACCTCTCTTTCCTCTTGCCTGCCCACAAGGCCTAAAGCCAGCTTGGTCCCCAGTGGACACTCCGGGTGGTCACCCTGGCGTGGCGTGCGGTCCCCTCCAGCAGCCTTGTCCAGTGCTGGCCTCCGAGCAGACCTGCTGGCTCAGACACCCCAGGGTAGAGGACACCCTGAGTGCCTGGCCTCCTTCCCTGTCACCACCCGCCCTGGTTTGCTGGGAACAGCTGAGGGGGCGGCTGGCGGAATCCCAGCTGCGATCCTGGGGGCCCTGGCCTGGGGGCTGCCCACCCAGCCTCCTCGGCCTGGAATCCCAGGGCACATCGGGCCCCGCCCACCTGTTTCGGCTCACATTTCTGGCTCCACTCCCAGCTCTGCAACCTCTGACAAGCGAGCGAACTCCTCTGGCCTCAGTTTCCCTGCCGTCTGGGGGTGGGGTGTGTGTGTGATTGTAGGGCGCCCACATAGACACGCCCGAGGATGCACAGAGATGAGGCTGTAAAGTGCTTAGCGCGGGCCAGCTCCTGTGAGTCCTTGGTAATTATTAGCTATTAGGGTTATTATGGCAGCCATAATTGTGGTTCTCCAGGGAGAGGGCCCTCAGGGGCTTCTGGGATCAGGTTCAACTCCAGCTGAAAAGGTGGCCTGGTGGGAACCAGCTCCGTCCACCTCTGATGAGAAGGCGAGTGTCTAGTTGCGTTAAATTGCCTGGAGCGGCCTGATTGCTGTAGCCCTGGACTGTCTTCCTCGTTGAGATCAAGACGGCGTTTATACTGTAGCTGGAAGCCCGCTGTGGTGGGCTGCGGGAACCCTGGGGATGGGGGCAAAGGAGCAGGTGTCTGAGGGCGGGGTCCCTTCTGGGGCCTCTGATAGGCGTGGCCGGGAGGGCGTGGCCGGGGCGTGGCCAGGGGTGCCCGGCCTGTCCTATTTGCTCAACCCCTGCCGCTCCCTCCTCGCAGGCCGCGGTCCTTCTGCCGGCCTAGCCGACTCTCGGCCTCCTCTGGTTGGCTGACTAGGCCCGGCTCCAGTCACCTCCACCCCGCCCCCCAGTCCCTCCAGCCCCCGTCATCGCTGGCCTGCCCGCCCCTCGCTTCCTCCCTGGGCGCTGAAGGCCGACGAGGGAGCCCAGGTGCCCGCTCTTCGCCCTCCGACCGCAGTCCGAGCTCCACGTGGCTTCCCGCTCAGCGCCCGGAGGGTGGAGTCCCCCGCCCCTCCTCTGCGGCCCTGAGCTCCTGCCCGCCTCCAGAGCTGCTCAGGTGGGTCGGGCCTCCGCCCCAGGCTGGATGCTGACCCCGCTGTCACCTCCTCTAGCCTCTGGCAGGGGGTGCCCAGAACCACGCCCCCAGGAGCCGCATAAACACCGGCAGACAGGGGCTCCCTCCTCGTGGCCAGCCCAGGCCCGCGGTGCTTCTACCTGAGCTGAGGGCTGTGAAGGGCCTGCCCTCCCGTGCCTGCTGCCCCGGGGGTGCCGCCTGCACCCCGTCTTCCTCTGGATTGGCCCCCCTCTTGAGAAAGCGCAGCGGCCTCTCCCCCTGCACTGCTTGCCTTCTGGAGCACTATTCTTCCACTCCTTCGACCGGCTTGGAGTGCAGGGAGGTCAGCCTCATCTCCACAGTCACTGATGCGGCTCAGAGTGGGGACGTGAGTTTATGGGGTGACCCGGTGAGGGGATGCGCCCCCTCCCTCCGCCCCCAGACTCAAGGCTCCATCATGCAGGGTACTTGTAACTACACGCTGAGAACACCTGAGCTCCACCCCGCCCCCCCAGAGCCCACATGGTCCTTGTGACGAGAGCCCCTGGGGGACGTGGACTTGGACTCTTAGGTGGCTGAGTGGCTGAAGCTGGTGGTTTGTCCAGTCCTACAGATGGTGCGCAGGGACAGGTACCTTCCCTGTCCACGCTGGCAAGTGGGGGCCCAGGGTGGGAGGCCCAGAGATGAGCAGGAGGGGCTGTTGACCCAGCAGCCTGGCCAGCGAACCCTTCAGGCCCACCGGGAGCAGAGTCCTGCTTCCTGGGCTCTTTCTGCCTGAGAAGGAATAGCAGGGAGTGTCAGGCTGATGACAGGGGGGTTGTCCTGAAATGCTCGAGGGAACCTGGTCAGAGGCCAAGGGTCATGGCAGTGCCTTGGGGGTGGCAGCTACCTTGGTGTCCAGTCTTTTTGCAGAGAGATCTCAGGTCATTTGATTGCCCTGTTACATAAAATGAATGGATTTCAGGTGTGGCAAGAAACTCAGCTCTTTGATCTCTCATCATTGGCCGAGTGGGACTTTGGTCCCCTTGTGCCTCAGTCTCCTTGTCCATAAAATGGGGTTTCAGCAGCTCCACTTCCTATGAGGACCAAGTGACATCAAGTACTTGGAGCACTCGGTACTCACATGTGCCGCAACTCGGGAAGGGTGGTCAGACGTGGGGAAGCGGGAGACTTCCAGGCACAGTGAGTGAGGGAGGGGTCTGGGGAGGGAAGGAGTGGGGGGTTTCCTCCAGATTTTCTCTCTGGCGGAACCTGCTGCACATCTCTGTACCTGTCTGCAGGGTCCCCCAGCATGCTAGGGCCCTGCAAAGCCCTAACTGTGGGCGTATCCACGTTTATATGAACCTGCAGGCCCAACACTCAGCTTAGTTCATGAGAGAATCGTTGTTGCTCCTCAGCACTTCACCCCAAAGTAACATAAATATTTGGAATTGAGAGCTGCCAGCCCCTCAAAGAATGTCAGCATCCTGAAAGGCTTCAGCAGGGAGGAGGGGGCAAAGAGTTTTCTTTTATTTGAGTTTTCTTTTATCTGATGGTTTTCATCCATCCCCTCTCTCCGCAGGACAGAGGTGTCCTGAACCCTAGGCCTTTGTTTTGGCTCTTGGGGCAGCCTCTGGGCCTTGGCACCCAGGTGGCTATTTTTTTTCCAGGAGCATTGGAAAGCAGAACCTCCCAATTTTGCCCCATAAAAAGGAGATTTTGTAGAGTGATGGTCAATTTGGCACATCTTTATTATTATCATTATTTTCTACAACACTTAGAGAGAAGAAAAGCTGGTACAAAGGTATGTTTGTTTCTGAAGTGAGTTTCCTTTCCCAGATGTTCTTCTCTGCCAATTCCAAAATGCATTCTGAGCTCAGCTCTCCGGTTTCCTCTCTGCGGGGCAGAACAATGAGGTCTCTGTAACCACACGCGGAACACGCCGCCTTCCTTGCCAGTGGGCACAGGGGGAGGTGGGACCGTCCCACCTTCCCCCACCTCGGTGGAAATGACCAGCCTGTGCCAACCTGGTGAGAGGCCCTGGCTGCCTGTCGAGGGCCTGGCGGTCTGCTGGCCTGTGGAGGTGATCCGGGGGTTGTGACTTAGAGGCCCTGCAGACTACACCTTCATCCCCAGTCGAGTTTGCCACGTGGCCTGGTGCTAAATTCTTGGGTCTGCATGGCGTTTATGGACCTGGGACTCGGTACTCTCTTACCAGGAATTGATCGGGCCCCTTTCCTCTTATTTTTTGTCTTTATTGCATCAAATACCGGCCTCACGCCAAGGGCAGAGCTCCGGGACACAGTGCAGACCCAGAGTTTGCTGGAGAGCCAGGTAGAACCAGGTGGGCATCACCAGAGCCCCATCACTTTGTTACTTGACATACAGGGTGTATGTGCTCCTTACGGGAGCTGTGAGGCACACACAAACACACACTCATACACATATGCGCACAGACACAGCATCCTTAGAAGTGCTTCCTTAATTGATTTCCAAGGACAGCTAAGAGACCCTGAAAAGTTGCACTTAGGGCTGTTCAGATACTGGTCTCCATTAAGAACGATCTCTATGGGATCACTTTATTTGAAGCATGCATTTAACGAAAATCTTTATTTTTTTGACCATTGCATCCTGCCTTAAAACACCGAAGATACAGATCTCTAGACTTAATAGATAAAAATAGCTCACATTTGTGCACACTTACAGTGTACCAGGCAGGTTCTAAGAGATGTTCACTGATTGACTCATTGAATCCTTCTGGCCTCTCAGGTGGCTGGGTACCATCCGGCCCCCTTCCTACAGGTGAGGAAGCTGAAGGCGGGAGAGCTGAGGAGCTCTCAGGGTCAGGCAGGCACTACACCTGGCTGACAGATGATGCCCCAGTGCCTGCCTCTTGATTGCTATTTGAACTACAGAAGTATTTTCTTTCCATCTAAAAGGAATTGCCTGAGAAGCCCCCAGTGCATTTAAGTAAGTGTGGCGCTGAGTCCTCCACCCAGCCCTCCCTGTCCTCACTTACCAGGCGAGGAAACTGAGGTGTGTAGCGGGCGTTGCCCTGGGAGCCCTCTCTGGGGGGAGCCCCGCTTTCTGTACAAACCAGGGGCCTCCTGATGCCGTTCAGGTTGGGGCCTTGGGGCGAAAGCCACGGGCTTGCCTTCCCCCAGAGTGGACAGAGCCCGTCCCATCCAACGACCTGTGTCTCCCGTCTTTGTGGTGACCTTGGGCAACTTCCGGGAGCCTGGCAGGCCCGGAGCCGAGGAACCGAAATGGTATGTAATCAGAATGCTATATTTTGTCGAAAATAAGAATGTTAGTAATGGGCTGGTTTCTGGCAAGTCAAACTGGGACTCTGAAATACATATTTTTCCTGTTCTGCCCTAAACCTTCTAATTAGTGAAAAGGCACATTGGCAGACATAAATCAAATGTCATATCCCCTAAAAACTTGTCCTTGGTATCCCTGAGTGGGTAACCTTCTACAGCTGCTAAATTAGGGCTTCCAGAGGGGAGTGCATGTGTGGGTGAGTGTGCGGGTTTGTGTGTGGGGGTGTGGGGCTGTGTGTGGGGGGGGTATGTGTGTGTGGGGCTGTGTGTTTGGGGGTATGTGTATGTGGGGCGTGTGTGTGGGGGGCAGTGAATGGGTGTGGGGGGTGGGGGTGTCTGTGTGTGGGGGGTGTGGGGTGTGTGTGTCTGTGTGTGTGGTGGGGGGCTGTGTGTGGGGGGGTGTGTGTTTGGGGGTGTGTGTGTGTGTCTGTGTGTAATGTGTGTTGTGTGTGTTTGTGTGTGTGGTGTGTATGTCTATGTGTGTGTCTATGTGTGTGTAGTGTGTGTGTGTGTCTCTGTGTGGTGTGTGTGTGTGTGTGTAGTGTGTGTCTGTGTGTGTGTGTCTCTGTGTGTGTGTGTGTGTCTGTGTGGTGTGTGTGTGTCTGTGTCTGTGTGGTCTGTGTCTGTGTGGTGTGTGTCTGTGTGCTGTGTGTGTGTGTCTGTGTCTGTGTGTGTAGTGTGTGTGTGTCTGTGTGTGTGTCTGTGTGGTGTGTATCTATGTGGTGTGTATCTATGTGTGTGTAGTGTGTGTGTGTGTGATGTGTGTCTGTGTGTGTCTGTGTGTCTCTGTGTGGTGTGTGTCTGTGTGGTATGTGTGGTGTGTGTCTGTGTGGTGTGTGTCTCTGTGGTGTGTGTCTCTGTGGTGTGTGTCTCTGTGTGTGTGTGGGTGCAGGGGGCAGGGAGGGACAGAGGTGCCCCTGCACGTTTTCTTCCCTCGGCTCCGCTTCCAGCCCCCCCGCCCCCCCACCGGCCTGTCAGCGCCTGCCCAGCCTCTGCAGTGGAATATATTTGCCCAAATAAAACGTCACTTATGAGGGAACTTTCCCGGTGGTCCAGTGGCTAAGGCTCCGTGCTCCCAGTGCAGGGGTCCCAGGTTCGATCCCTGGTCAGGGAACTAGATCCCACGGGCCACAACGAAGAGTTCACGGGCCGCAGCAAAGACCGAAGACCCTGTGTGCGGCAGCTAAGAGCTGGCGCAGCCAAATAAATAATCAAATATAAAGGAAATCTATTTTTTAAAACGGCAGAGAAGATCGCTCCTGTCTCAGCAGGGGCCCTGAGGGCAAGTGGGGCAAAGTTAGGGGGTGGGGGCCCACAGCAGGCGCTTCTTCCTCTGCCCGGCCCGCTGGGGCCTGCGGCACCCCCTGCCCCCACCCCCGTGGTGGTCATCACCCGCAAGGTGCGGGACGTGAGGACAAGCTGCTGTCATCCCTGGGAGGGACCCTGGGCTGGGGGCGACCCTCTTGCTGGGTGGGAAATGGGCCACATGACCATTCCTGGAACGGTCCCACGTCACCTGGCTCAGGGTCCAGACCTCAGAGGGGCCCTTGGGCTGATGGGCCGCCCAGACTGACATCCAGGGGTCCCTCTGCAGGCGGTGGGCCTGGGTCAGGCCCTGGCCCTTTGTTTGTCCCAGGGCTGTTGTGGCCGGTGTCAGGGCGGTGGCCCCCCGCCCCAGCCCATCTCCCCGTTTCTTGAAGACTGGGAGCCCATGTTCTTAGTTTCTTTGTCCTCCAAGGTATCCGACACCAACCACCTCATTTTCTTTTTATCTTTTGCAACTGATTTCTTCTTTCCTGCTCCACCCCCAAACCTGCCCCTGACCGTTTCCTGTTCGCCTGCTTCCCTGACCTTTGAAATGTGGTCCCTGCTCGGGAAGCTTGCCGGGGCCCAGGGTTAATTACCACCTTCCCACAGGGCCCAGTGTGTGTGTGGAAATTAGACTGGGATGGGGGCTGGGGAACAGCAGAAATGGGGGTGACTGAGCTGGGGGGGAGAGGGTGTGTTGAGAGCCCGGGCCTGGCTGTGGGTCTGGGTGGGGAGGCGCCTGGAACTGGGCAGTGGGGGTGAAGGTGGGAGTGATTGCGGGGAGCAGGGTGTGACCACGTGCCTGGGCAAGGACAAGGGAAGAGGTCAGAAGGGGGTGGCCTTGGTCCTTCCCCCCGTGATACGCACAGACCCGGAAACACAACTTGATGCATGAACGTCCACAGCTCACCTGTTTGCCCGGATCGAACCTCCAGTGTTCCGGAAGATTCCTTGAACTGCCTCCCAGACTTCACCCAAGCACCGGACCCTGGGAGCCAAGTTTTAGTGTTCTCTGCTCTGAACACCCTTGATATCCCAAGCAGCCTGGACTTGGGAAGAGGCAGGCTGTCCTTCAGAGTGGCTTCCAGTCTTCTGCCTGCCTTGGCCTCTTCATATGCTGTGGATTTGAAGCAAATTCTGGGTCTCAGAGAGTCACGACTGAGTATGCACGCCCGCGTGCATTTCTTCATTATTTGTACGCAAATGTCAGCAACTCACACACTTGGTCAATTGATCATTATCCTGACAGCTCCTGCAGTGGGAAGGGTGGACAGCCCCCACTGGCAGCCGGCCTTGCTCTGCTTGGGGCCCTGTGGGTGGCACCCCATCCCTGCCCCCGGGAGAGTGGGGTGTGGGCCCCCCCGATGAGGTAGACAGCGCGCTCAGGGGAGCAGGGCCAACTGGGCGGGCCCAGGGAGGACACAGGCTTCACCTGCGCCAGGCGTGGCAGCCAGGGAGCTTGCGATGGGGATGGGAACCGCGAAAGGCGTGGGGGTGGAGTCTGCAAGGGAGCCTGGGGGCCTGAGGCCAGGGTGGAGAAAGAAGAGAGAAATTTGGGGATGTTCCCTGGCTCCGTGGGTCCAGAGGTGGGTGGGTGGAAGGGAGGATGGATGGGGCGGTGTGGACTTTTCTTATGAAGGGAGGGTCTATGAAAATTTAGCTGAGGTAGAAGGCGGGGAGGAGACTCACTCCCCAGCATTCGGAGATGTTATCAAAGATTCCACTTTCAGGCCTGCAAGTTTCAGTTTGCCGAGCTTTCCATAAAAGGCAGAGAACATCTGTTCAGTTAAAGGAAACCTAAGATTTTATTATTGTCGTAAATGTCAGGTCTCTCCTTTCGAATATTTAGACAACTGCAGGATGGTGTCCCCGGGTCGAGCCTATCTCGAAGGCTCGAAGACCGGGATAAAACGTAGGAATCTGTGGCTGGGATTGTGGTCCCTGTGGCTCCACGAGGGTCCCCGTGGCTTCTGTGGCCCCCCGGGGGAGCCGCACGGGCGGTGAGGGCCCCCTGGGAACTGAGGGTCGGGTCGGAAACCTGGGGCAGAGGGACTCTTGGCTTCACGGGACTGCCCGCAGAAAAGTGAGCTTGGATTTTTATGAATAGTATTTCTTCTCCCTTAATTAGGAAAGTTCTAGAAGAAGCCGAGGTGTTTGTGATTTTGCGGAGATGCTGCTAATGGTTCAGCAATGACTATTTCCAGCCCATTTTAAGGTCTCTGAGCCTCATTCTGGGCAAAGTGGTGTGTGGTTCTTCTATCACACTTGGAGACAAGGGACAGAGTTTTTCTGTGCTCAGAGCCAGCCAGGGAGGCTCTTTCGCTGGCAGTTTGGGGGACCCCACAGGTTTCTCCTTGGTCCCCGTCATTGTAGCTGGATCAGCACTTTTCACCCAGTTCCTCTTAGAGGGGTAAATAGAACTTTTCTGTTTGGAGGCTGGGGGAGGCTTTGTCCACACCCCAACCCAAGCGTCTTTGAAGTTTCATGTTTTATCATAAGATTCATGGGAATTTGGCAGTCTCTCTCTGTTACAGTCATGCTAGTTTCTTTTTTTTTTTTTTTAATGCTTTGAATTTTATTTGAAGCACCTGGAACTGTATCTAAGAAATAATGTGCAAAATTGTATGCACAAGAAATAATAAAATTTTATGGAGACACCAGAAGAAGACCTAAATAAATGTTTATGGCTAGGAAGACAATATCATAGAAATGCCATTTCCCGCCCGCAGTGAGCTATAGACTCAGCAGGATTCCCTGCCTCTGTCTTCCCCAAGCAGAAATGTTGGTGCCCAAATCTGAGGACAGGTGGTGGTGGGGGGGGGGGGTGCCAAGGTGAGGTGGTGACATGACCTGGGGGCAGAGGAGTGGAGGGGGAAGGCCTGCAGGGGCTATGGGAGTGGTTGGAGGTGGGTGATACTGAGCCGAAAAGTGTATATGTTGACAATCACAAAAGCCATGTTTCCACTTTGGAGAGAATACTAACAAATGTCGTAGAAAGAGGGAAGGTTAGGAAGTATCTCGAGGGGGGACCTCCCTGGCGGTCCAGTGGTTAAGACTCAGCACTTCCACTGCAGGGGGCAGGGTTTGCTCCCTGGTCAGGAAAGTAAGATCCTGCATGCTGTGTGGCACGGCCAAAAATAAATTTAGGAAAAAAAAAAAATCAATGAATGGTAGTACCTTATTTTTAAAAAAAACCATAAATGTTAAAGTACCCTGAGGAAATGTTGGATAACATTTTGCAAGAAGAGCTGTGAACTCGTGGATTTTTACCACGCAAACACACACACACACAGAAATGGAGAATATAATGTGTGTGTGTGTGTGTGTGTGCGCGAGTGTACGTGTGTATATACAGGGGACAATCCCCTGGAGGAGAACACGGCAACCCATGTTCTTGCCTGGAGAATCCCATGGACAGAGGAGCCTGGTGGGCTATATAGTTCATGGGGTTGCGAAGAGTCACATGTGACTGAGCGACTAACAACAACACATATCCACACAGATTTTCATTATTCACAGTCGTTCTGTTTTATAAAGCCACTGCAAACACCGAATGATGCAAATTCTGAACTGCTGGTCCTGGAGGAGATACAGGCTTGGGTTTCCCAGAGCCTCAGGTTTCATTTTCCTCTGCTGATCAGTACACAGTCTTGTGGGCAATTAGACACCTTATTCAATGTGAATTATTGTTTCACGTCCAGGTGGCGCTAATGGTAAAGAACCCACCTCCCAACGCAGGAGACAGAAGAGATGCAAGTTCAATCCCTGGGTTGGAAAGATCCCCTGGAGAAGGGCATGGCAACCCACTCCAGTATTCTTGCCTGGAGAATCCCATGAACACAGGAGCCTGGCAGGGCTACAGTCCATGGGGTCGCAAAGAGTCGGACACGACTGAAGCGACTTAGCATGCATGCATGTTGTTTCATTCACACTGACCATGACCCGTAACGCTGTAAGCTTACCTATCCCGCCGTTTTCTCTGTACCAACACTGCACCGCCAGTCACCGTGTATTCTGACCCCCCTACAGCCCTGTGCCTGGGGCCACTGTCAACATTGAGTGTTAGTCACTCAGTCATGTCCAGCTCTTTGTGACCCCATGGACTGTAGCCCAGCAGGCCCCTCTGTCCATGGGATTATCCAGCCAAGAACACTGGAGTGGGTTGCCGTTGTCTTCTCCCGGGGAATTTCCCGACCCAGGAATCAAACCTGGGTTTCCTGCATCGCAGGCAGATTCTTTACTGTCTGTACCACTAGGGGAGTCCAACAGTGAAATTCAACAGTGAAATCACCCACAAAAAGCACAGAACTGCAAACAGCGTGGCATCGAGTGGAGAGGATGCTCTTTTCCGGTGTGAGTTGAGGCAGGACCCTGGAGCTGGCCTGTGCCACCTCGTCTGGGGGCCCGTGTGTGGGGTGACTCTGTGCATGTCCAGGAACGACCACAAAGCTCCCAAGCATCGATGGGATTAAATGTAAATCTGGTCCAGCGGGTGACTCTCCAGGCGGCATCTGTGAACCAGGAGAATGGTTGGACTGTGTGCATGTTTTTCCAGCACCGCCTGATGAGAAGACCCAGGAGCCGTGAGCACCCCCAGCGCCCAGCTCTTGGCTCCCAGGGATCACTTTCCACTCAGAGGAGCCAGAGCTCATTGGGAAACGGCCGATTCTCAGGCGAGGGCAGGGAGAAACTCACTTGAGCCTGGAGCATATTATTGTTCTAGAAAGAAAGTAAAGAAACCCTCAAGGGATGGTGTGGGGACATGCCAAGAAGACTCACGGGATGGTGTAAAGGGACCCTCACTGTCCAAACCTGGGAAACACTTGAAGGTCAAAGTGAATGGGGATATTGCATCTTAATCCATTTGATGAAACAGGAATAGATGAGTCTACTCTGGCTTCAGTTAATTAATAAATATTGGGTTGGCCAAAAAGAAAGGGGTATGGAAATCCAAACAAACTTTTTGGCCAACACAGTATTGTATGTAGTGGGCATGCTTTAATGACCAGCCAGCATTTAAAATAAAAAACCCTGGATGAAGTCTGTAGCTGTAGTTCTGAATTATTCTTTTTTAAAAAGAATGATTTTTTAAAAGTAATTTTTAAAATTTTAATTGAAATCTTTTAAAAGATTATTTATTTATTCATTTTGGCCTGTGCTGGGTCTTTGCTGCCGCGCGGGCTTGTCTCCGGCCGTGGTGTGCAGACCTCTCATCACACGGGCTTCTCTCATGGAGCACAGACTCTAGCACACGCCAGCTTCAGTAGTTGGAGCTCAAGGACGCAAACTGCTTCTGAGTAGTTCTGCAGCCGCTCCCAGGCTTCAGGGCTCCAAGCTCAGTAGTTGTGACACCCAGGCTTAGTTGCTCTGTGGCATGTGGGATCGTCCCAAAGCAGGGACCGAACCCGTGTCTCCTGTATGGGCAGCCAATTCTTTACCACTGAGCCACCAGAGAAACCCCCGAGTCATTCTTTTTTTGTAGCTTATAATATTCTATAGTATCACTAGATCATCAGTTTTTATTTATGTTATTATTTTGAATTGTGTTAAAATACATATAACTTAAAATTTACCATCTGGACCATTTTGAAGCGTCTGGTTCGGTAGCGTGAAGTCAATTCACATTATTGTCCAACCGTCACCTCCGTCCATCCCCCACCGTAATTCAATAAATGAGTAAAAGCAGGTTTTCACATTGTAAACAGTTTCTTAAAACGATGCCATGAGGAAACCCAGGGGGATTTTATGGGACTTGGGAGCTGGTGGTGGACTGTGTGAGGGGACGTTGTGGGCCTGGGGCAGCCCGGACATCCCGAGGGACATACATTATGAGGGACCATCTCCGTGGCGGCCGGGGCCGGCGGGGCTGAAGGAAGAGGGGCCAGTACCCAGTCTGAGAAGCCCAAGCTGGAAGGCACCTGGAGCCACGAGGTGTCAGGAAAGCTGTTGTGGGTAGAATTCATTCCCTTGAGCGCCTTAGCTGCATCTTAGGGTTTGGGGTCGGCATGCTGGCTAAGGCCCCAGTCTCCCTCCTCCAGGAAGCCCTCCGGGGCCCCCACAGCCAGCTCTTCTGTCCTCCAGGAAGCCTGCCGGGTCCGGGTTCACGTGTCACTCATTCTCCAGGCTCCAGGCAGCGCCTGTCTATATCACTCATTTGCCTTTTCTTCCTGCTTGGTGGCTGTTTATCCGCACATGTGTGTGTGTGCCTGTGTGCGTGTGTGTGTGCGTGTGTGCGTGTGTGTGTGTGTGTGTGTGTGTGTGTCCTGCCCGACTGCTCTGTGAGTGCCCCGAATGCGGCCCCATTCGTCTTCCATTTCTTGGCCTTCTTCGTGGGGCTGGCGTGGGACGGAGGACCGTTCCTGCCCGAGAAATCCGTAGGTTGCGTCCAGGTTCCAGGCTGCTCCAGCGAGCAATGTGATGCTTGGTGAATATCAATAAGGCATGTACTAAGACGTTGCTTATTTTGGTGTCGCGGCGGAGGATTCGGTTACCGTGAGTCGGGCTGTGTATGGTGTAACCATGTGAACGGTGTAAAACAGAGGCTATCGGAATGGAAGCCCAGACATCTGCTATGAATTCTATATATAAATACTGGCTCTGCTTACTTTACGTGGGTTAAAATGGGATTGTTGGCGCTGGCTTCTCAGCCTCCCGATTCCTCCGCGGTGGGGGCTGCGTGTTAGCCACAGTCCTGGTACCCAGGCTGGGAGGGGAGAGAGCGGCCTTTTTCTGACACTGATGGGCCGAGGGTGCTGGGAACGGCCCGAGACCCACCCTAGAAATAGGTGGGAGTGGTCAGCTCTCCGTCCCCAGGCAGGGAGCTGGGGAGAACCCCTGGGACTTTGTGGGTGTCCCCAGGGCCACGCAAGAAGGGGCTGTGTGATCAGGGTCACAGAGGGGCTTGTCCTTGCCTGAGAAAGCCAGTTGGCAAGCCAGGCCCAGAGACGGCTGTCACGGGGGCAATGCAGTGGACTTGGAGTGTGGCAGTGCCTCTAAAAATTATTTATTTAAAAAAAGAAAAAGGACTACCCTGGTGGTCCAGTGGTTAAGACTCTGTGCTTCCTTGCAGGGGCACTGGATTGATCCCTGGCCTGAGAACTAAGATCCCACATGCTGCATGGTGTGGCAAAAAAAAAAAAAAATCTATCTATTGAGGTGAAATTCATGCAACATAAAATTAACTATTTTTTAAAAATCGTACTTATTAAAAGTGTATTTATTGTTCCATTATTATTTTAGGCTTGGTAGAGTCTTCCTTGTGGCACACGGGATCTTTCTTGTGGTGTGGGGGCCTTAGTTTCTCTGCGGCATGTGGGATCTTCCCCAACTAGGGATCAAACCTGCGTCCCCTGAATTGGAAGGTAGATCCTTAACCACTGGACCAACAGGGAAGTCCCTAAAGTTGACCATTTTAAAGTGAATAATTCAGTGGTGTTTAGTGCATTCACGGGCTTCCCCGGCGGCTCAGCGGTAAAGAATCTGCCTGCCGTGCAGGAGAGGCCGGAGATGCAGGTTTGATCCCCGGGTCAGGAAGATCCCCTGGAGGTTGGCAAGGCAACCCACTCCAGTGTTCTTGCCTGGAGAGTTCCATGGACGAGGAGCCTGGCGGGCTACAGTCCATGAGGTTGCAAAGAGTCGGACACCGCCGAGTGCCCTAGCATGCACACAGTGCATTTGCAATGTTGCAGCCGCCACCGTCTAGTTCTAGAACATTCCATCACTCTCATAGGAAACCTTGGAGCCATTAAATGATCTCGCCTCATTGCCGCCCACACCCCCCAGTCCCTGGCCACCACTAATCTACTGTCTTGTCGGTCTTTATGGATTTGCCTACTGGGACCTTTCACGTGACCAGAACCCCGTGCTATGTGGCCTTCCGTGTCTGTCTTCTCGGAGCACGATGCTTTCAAGGCTGCTTCGTGCTGTGCCCTGTGTTAGTTCTCCATGCCTTTTCATGGCCAGATAACATTTCCTTATGTGGACAGAGCACACTCGGTTTATCCATTTGTCTGTGGATGGACATTTGGGCGATTACGAGTCGTGCTTCTATGAACATGCGTGTACAAGTATCTTTTTAAATAGTTTTATTTATTCGTTTACTTTTGCCTTTGTTGCAGCACAGGCTTTTCTCTAGTTCCAGGGAGCAGGGGTTCCTCTCCAGTTGTGGTGTGCGGGCTTCTCATTGTGGTGGATTCTCTTGTTGCGGAGCTCACAGGCTGTAGGGTGTGCAGAGTTGCCGGCCCGGACTCTAGAGAGCAGGCTCGGTAGCTGTGGTACACGGGCTTTGTCCCTCTGTGGCTTGTGGGATCTTCCCGGACCAGGGATCGAACCCGTGTCTCCTGAGTGAGTAGCTGGATTCTTGACCACGGACCCACCAAGGAAGCTCGAGTGTGTAAGTGTTCGTCATCCTCCTCTAACTGCGGTCCGTCGGGTGCCCACCTAGGAGTGGAATTGCTTGGTCACGTGGTAGCTCAGTGGGTAGCCTTTGAGGACCAGCTGGGAGGCTCTGCACCACAGAAACAGGGGCCAGTGGGGCCTTTCTTAAGGAGTTACCGTTTCCTGCTGGATGGATGCGGAAACAGGCTCAGAGCGGAGATAAAACATCTGGCCCCACGTCTCCCAGCTGGAGGTCAGGCTGAGGTTTGCACCAGGCTCCCTGAGTCTGAGTCCAAGTACTTTCCTTTGTAGCAGGACTGGATGAATGAAACATTTAACTACAGCTACTAGCACTGCCCTGGCTGGTGTGTGTGTATATATATATGTATTTTTTTAAAAATGTCCTTGGCTACTACGCCACGTTGTCAGGTGGAATTTTAGTTCCCTGACCAGGGATTGAACCTGCGCCCCTTGCACTGGAAGTAGAGTCTTCACCACTAGACCAGCAGGGAAGCCCCTGGACGGTATTTATTGAGTGCCTAAAACGTGCTGTTGCTGGGCTGAGGCTTTGTGTGAATCGTTCTGTTGAAGCCTCATAGTCTCCGACGTGGGGGTACAGTGATGACCCCCTGCTGGATGGGGATGACCCCCCACATTTCGCAGAACATTGAGCCCAGAGAGGCCCAGGTCTCAGCCGTTCCCCTGAGCTGGCTCCAGCTCTCTCCCTCGGAGAGCTGCCCTGGGCTGTGTGTCCTCGTGATACGTGGTCCTAAAAAAATATACACTTGCACAGAGAATGCCGTAGCCACATACATGGAACCTGGGGTTAAAATATTTAGAGACATGAGGATTTCCCTGGTGGTCCAGTGGCTAAGACTCTTGCGCTCCTAAGGCAGGGGGACCAGGTTCCATCCCTGGTCAGGGAACTAGACCTCACATGCAGCAACTAAGACCCAGCGCAGCCAAATAAATGGATACGTTAAAAAACCAAAAACAAACCCAACCATTTAAAGACATTTATCTAGTGACTCCACAGAGTCGTTCGCTGTGCTCAGTCGCTAAGTCGTGTCCATTATCCAGTCTCCTGTTCAGTTTTGGTTCCCACCTAGCAGCTTCTCATACCTGCAGGTCAAGTCCAAACCAGGGTTTATAGGTGTGTGTGTGTGTGTGTGTGTGTGTGTGTGTGTGTGTGTGAGTTAATGTTTCTTACACACTTTCTGGTGTCACTGCAGTCATTGTCTTATTGCTTTAACAGACACAACTTTCTACTGAGAGAACAGCCTAGGTACCCGACGCTGGAGATCTTGTATTTGTTTATTTTTCTTCTTATGAGGAAGGCTGCAGCAAATATTGTGTCTAGGACGTTTTCCTTCCTTCAGGTGTTCCCTGGGATAAGGTCCTGCGAGGCTGAACCCTGGGGAGAGCGTTGAAACGGTCGTGGTCCCAAATACCAGCAGGCGAGGCATTTCCTGAAAGGGCTGTTCCTGCCTCTGTGGCCGCCAGTGGCCGTGTCTGTTTTTCCCCCGACCCCGAGGGGGTCCTGGCGGCCCAAGCATGGCCCTGCTGGAGGCTCGGCTCTCAGCCTGTCTGCCCTCCTCTCCTCTCCCTCCTCACACTCCTTGTTTCCTCTCGCTGCTCCAGGAGCTTGGGCCACTTGGTAAGAGAGCATCCCGGAGTGGCCTGGGGCAGGTCAGGGCGCCCTTCCAAGAGCCGCAGCCCTCACCTGGGCATGTGCAGCTGGGACTCGGACCTACTGGGTCCTGGGCCTGCGGGCACATCACCTGGGCAGGAGCACGTAGGACCAGTGTCTGCCGCCTCCCCCAGGCCTCACCCCAGGGCCTTTGCACCAGCCATTCCTGCTGCTGGGATGCCTTCCCTCTGTCCTTCTCTCTCCCCCTTCAAGTCTTTGTCCAGGGGTCACTTTCTCAATGAGGCCACCCTGACCATCTTACCTGAAACAGCAGCGCCCACTCCAGACCCTTCACTCGGCCCTGTTTCTCCAAACCACACCTGACATCACCTCACCCACATACTGGTTGTCTTGCCCCCCACGTAAGACAAGGCACAAGGCTGGGTTCTTGGCTCGGTTGCGTGTCCCAGACAGGCTGGCGTGGGCTTTATGATACTCTGCCGCCAGCCCGCTGGCTGTCTCAGTTCTGGTCTCAGCCCAGCGCATCCCTTCCCAGAACTGCCTGTCCACACCCCAGCCCCTCACTGGCTGCTCTGATCCTGCCCAGTCCTCAGCCTCTCCCTTCCGTGGGGCAGGGGGGCCCCCCTGCCGGAAGCCACATCTCCGTGACGAACCGGAGCCCCTGCTAGGCTTGGGGCTGCATCAGCCAGGGCTTCCCAGGCCCTAGGAGGGGCCCTGGGCGGGCAGGCGGCCCCCTCACAGAGACCCCCGTCGCTGTGAGTTCCCCAGGTGACCCGGAGAGTAAGTGAGTGAAAATCGCTCAGTCATGTTCAGCTCTTTGTGAGCCCATCTACTGTGGAGTCCATGGAATTCTCAAGGCCAGAATACTGGAGTGGGTGGCCTTTCCCTTCTCCAGGGGACCTTCCCAACCCACGGATCGAACCCAGGTCTCCCGCACTGCAGGTGGATTCTTTACCAGCTGAGCCGTAAGGGAAGCAGACTTAGGAATTGAGTGTGTGGTGGTCTCCAACCATCTTTGAAGCAGGAGCCGGTCCTCCTGGAAAGAGCCTGCAGACCCCTGACTCCTCCCACCCCCCCGACATCGTCTATGGCCTTTGAAGGGTGCACCTGAACAGCCCAGCGTGTAAACGGTGGTGAAAATGTAGTCTTTCCAGTTTGGGGAGAAAGAACAGAGCAGAACTAGTATTCTTTTTGCCCCGGGGCAGCTTTCTCCCCATCTCTCCCCAGCCCCGGCTCCCTGTCCCCCTCTGGGACTTTTGCCTCGGGGAAGGCTTTACTTACTGGGTTTCTGGCTGACAGTTGGGGCTGGTGATTTGCTTCCTGGGTATTTCCCTCCAAAGAGCTTCCCCTCAGGGCTGGAAAATTTCCTGTCTGAGACTCCCTGTGTGTGGGCCGTCCATCTCTTGATGCGGATGTCGGGTGAGTTTCGTCCCTCACCTGCGGTCACCAACGTCCACTTGAATACCTGTGGCGTCGGGGAGCTTACCTTTTCCCAAGATAGTCCCTCACATTGTCGCCCGGAGATGCTGATTTGTCTGTTTATTTTTAGTACTTAGGGCTTCCCAGTTGGCTCTAGAACCCACCTGCCAATGTAGGAGACATGAGACGCAGGTTTGATTCCTGGGTCGGGAAGATCCCCTGGAGCAGGGCATGCAACCCACTCCAGTAATCTTGCCTGGAGAATCCCATGGTCAGAGGAGTCTGGTGGGCTACACTCCATGGGGTTACAAAGAATCAGACATGACTGCATGCTTGCATTTTTAGTGTTTATTTGTTTGGCTGTGTTGCGTCTTAGTTGTGGCATGCAAAATCTCTGGTTGTGGCATGTAGGATCTAGTTCCCTGATCAGGGATCAAACCCTGGCCCTCTACATTGGAAGTGTGGAATCTTAGCCAGTGGACCACCAGGGAAGTCCTCAGAGATGCTAATTTAGAGAAGAAAGTGGAATCTGCATCCTCAGGCCGGGGCTGGGTACGCCCTGTTGGCGGGCAGGTCATAGGCCTTGGTGTGGGTACCTGTGTGTGTGTCTGTCCCTGGGGAGAGGGTCAGCTTATCCGGGAGCTTTTGACCCCCAGGAGGTTAGGAACCACCCAGCCAAGGTAGGGCCAGACGAGCGGAGATGAGCCGGGATACCTTGCTGCGAGGACTCTCGGGAACCTGGGCACAGCGAACGATGCCGGCAGGGTAGGGTTACCGGTCATCTGTGCTCTGGTGGCCGGGACGACCCTGGTGACGATGAGTGGGCAGGTGCCCTGGGGGTCTTGTTGCCCTGAGTTGTTGTTGGGGGTTGGTTGGCGTTGGCTTTGCTGCCTCCCCCATATGCCTCCAGATCTAACTTCGAAGGCCCCCTTCCACTTCTGGCCTTCACGATTCTTCCTCCTCTGAAGGTCTGGACCCTCCCAGACCCAGGGTGTCATCCCCTCGCCCTCTGTCCTCTGACTGGCCGGGGTCTGACCCTTGGAGGGCAACTGACTGCCAGCCAGACCTCCAGTGGTGGGTGTCACTGCCTCTGCTCCCCGGGCCTCCGGCTGATGGTGGGGTTCTGGACCCTTCCGGGCCGCCCATCCTTTTCCTTCTTCCTCTCAGAGCGCAGAAGCGACTCACCATCTTGAAGCTGGGATGCTAGGGGGTAGGGGGAGGGAGGGTGAAACGCATTTATAGAGCAGCTGCCTGTGCTGGGGCTGGGCAGGGCAGGGGCGTTCTTCAGATGGGCAGATGAGCCCTCCTGGAGTGCAGGGCCCACCGGAACCCTTAGCATCTATAGCAACTGGGAAAACGGAAATTTCTGTTTTTAATTAAAAAGAGCTTTTTATTGAGGTACCTATACACAGGAAAGGAATGCATTTTTGCAAACTAAATATATGCTCGCAAGCAGTATACGATGAGTGTTCCAGAGTGTGGCACCTCTGGTGTACTATTGAACTTTGTTCCTCTCGAAGCCTTAACTTCCCCTTCTGTAAAATGGGCCAGCTGCCACCCACAACCCAGGCCTCTGTACCGAGGGCCCAGGGCACTCAGAGAGGAGCCCGCCCAGCCCTGCGTGCTGTGCGTGGCCGACAGAGAGCTGTCGGCCCATGACAACCCACGCTCTTTGTTATCTGTTCGGACCTGCTCGGGGCAGGGAGGGGTGAGATTCGGGACAGATGTTCTCCATGGACCATGTCCTCCTTGCAGGATGTCAGGACGCCCAGCTCGGATGCAGTGGTAACATCCCATTGTTGGATTGTTGCCGTGTGATGGAGCGTGGCGATGGTGATGGTGGGAGTGGTGGAGCCCCGTGGGCGGTCCTGACCTGGAGCCCTCCACGTGGCCTCTGTCCTGCAGGGGTGGGGGCCGGGATGTGAGCGGTGTGCGCCCCGGCAGTGTGGCCTTGTGGCGGCATCTGTGGTCAAGGTGATAGGCGTGGCAGGAAGGGCTGCTGGGGCCTGGCGGGGGTCGTGGGGACACATGGTAGCCCTCGGTGATTCCAGTAACTATAGCTGCCTTGAAAGAGCCTCTGAACGGGTGCTGCGCCCACCCAGGCGGTGTCCCGGCCGTGCCCAGGGATGGAAGGCAGGGGCCGGGAGCCTTGGGCACAGGCCGGGTGGGGGCCCCGGGGTGGTCTGGGCACACAGCCCTGCCTGCCAGGCTGTGCGGCCTGCAGCTCAGCCAGGGTCCTCACAGTTTGCTTCTGTCCCACAGCCTCGCCGCTCCTCCTATTTGCCAACCGCCGGGATGTGCGGCTGGTGGACGCCGGCGGAGTCAAGGTGGAGTCCACCATCGTGGTCAGCGGCCTGGAGGACGCAGCGGCCGTGGATTTCCAGTTCTCCAAGGGAGCCGTGTATTGGACAGACGTGAGCGAGGAGGCCATCAAGCAGACCTACCTGAACCAGACGGGCGCTGCTGTGCAGAACGTGGTCATCTCCGGCCTGGTGTCGCCCGATGGCCTGGCCTGCGACTGGGTCGGCAAGAAGCTGTACTGGACGGACTCGGAGACCAACCGCATCGAGGTGGCCAACCTCAATGGGACGTCCCGGAAGGTCCTCTTCTGGCAGGACCTTGACCAGCCACGGGCCATCGCCTTGGACCCCGCGCACGGGTAAACCCAGTGCCTCACCTCCCTGGGGGTTTGGGGGGGGGTGGTTGTTCAGTCGCTCAGTCATGTCTGGCTCTTTGCAACCCCGTGGACTGCAGCATGCCAGGCCTTCCTGTCTATCACCATCTCCTGGAGCTTGCTCAGACTCATGTCCATTGAGTCGGTGATGCCATCCAACCATCTCATCCTCTGCTGCCCCCTTTTCCTCCTGCCCTCAGTCTTTCCCAGCATCAGTTTCTTTTCCTGATGGAGGAGTGGGTGGGGCTGTGATTTTTCTCTTGAATTTACTTGAGACCAAGTACCTTTTTCAGAGGAAACCCGCAGTCTTAAAATGAGTCCACCCTGCAGAATTTGTTGAAACACCCTGGAATGTGTTTCTTTTCTAAACTCACTGCAACCGATGTGCTTGGCCGTGGATCTGAATTGTTAAACGTCTCAGTGTGTGTGTGAGTGTCTGAGGAGGGTTCGGGCACTCTGCCAGGTAGAACCCACACCTTTCACCTTCTTTATGACTACATCAGCAGAACACGGTGGAAAAAGTGAAACTCCCCATCCAGATGTGGAACTTGCAAAAAATTGTTGCTCTGGTGTCTTCTGGAAGCCCTCTGCTCCTCCCTGCTTCGTGGTCTGGCTGAGCTCACGTGACCCCCGGAGGCTCAGGGCCCAGCCCCAGTTCCAGGTGGGGTGTTGTGAGTGGCGGGAAAGCTAAGAACTTACGCAGAGCTGAAGGCTGGGCTGGAGGGATGGAGAGGAGATGGCAAGCTGCCCTCCAGGCCATACTAGTGGCAGGCTTTCCTAGCGGGAGCTCTTGACTTAGTCACCCTTGGCCCTCTGTCCCCTCCTCCCAGCGCCTGGGAAGGACACACCCTTAGCTGGGCGGTGTCAAGCCTGGTGCCCGCCCACTGGCCACGCCCAGCCCACTGCTGGGTCCGCAGGCTCCTCTGCTGTGCGCTCATCAGGAATGGCTGTCGGGCATCTTTGGAACAGAAACGCAGTAGGACCCTGGTTTCTGATCCTGTTGCCCACTGCTGCCCTGGGGGTGGTGCTGGCTGCCCTGCCTGCAACCTGGGTTGGAGGGACCTCTCAGCCCGCCTGGGATGGGTGGAATGAGGGCTGAGGGCGGAGGCCTGTCCTGCCAGGGCGGGTGCCTGAGTAGCATTCGGGGAGCACGCTAGGTGAGGGGGGGCACTTGAGTGGCCGCGTAAAGTTCCTTCCGTGGGCTTCTCAGTGTGTTGACTGAGAACGTGCCCTCGACTACATCTTGATGCCAGGGAAGAGTGGTTCCTCTGGAGCTGCTGGGTTGTGTAAAAGCTTAGAGTGTGTGTGTGTGTGTGTGTGTGTGTGTGTGTGTGTGCATGCATTGCCGGAAAGTGTGTCTGAGCCTCTGAGTGTGGGCCTGGAGGGTGTGAGCGTGTGTGTTGGTACCTATTTGAGTGTACCTCTGAGTGCACCTGTGAGCACACGTGTGCCTGTGTCTGTGTACATGCATTGGGGGTGGGTGCGTGAGATTGATTGCCCTTGGTAGCTGACTCGCTGAGGTCAGGCCAGACAGGCCTGGTGCCCTCACTCCCGAGGGCCGCCCCAGCATCCCGGGTGGGGGGCATGCCAGGCGGTGACTTATCTTTAGGCCCCCTCACCCACGGAGGAAGGCTGAGCCACTCCAGCTGCCGGGGGGGGGCTTGGTGGGCAAGCTGATCTTCCAGGAGGCTCTCTGCATTGCCTGGGAAATGGTCCCTGCCTCAGGCCTCTCCCATCCCGCAGTGTGGCCGCAGGGGTCACAGAGGGTCACTGTCTTCTGGGTCATGGTGGCTGGGGTGGCTGAGTCCCTCTGGCTAAGAGGGGGCATCCGTCAGCAGCGGGAGAGGCTGAGGGGAGCAGCCCTGAGGTCGTCACAGTGCGCTGGGGAGGGTGCCGAGAGGGGCGTGTGCCACGGGAGGGGGCGGCAGGGCGCGGGCACAGAGCAGAGGCGGGGGCCTCCCGCTGTGGTCAGGAGCCTGGGACGTCTCTCGGTAGCATTTGAGCAGAGACATGAAGAGATGAGGGCAGGAGACACCTGGGGGAAGGGTTTCTGGGCAGAGGGCGCAGCTAGCAGGAGGGCCCTGGACCTGTTGCAAGGGTGGGTGTGTGGGGGGGCAGGACGGGCTTTGAGGGGAGGGGTCGCTGGTCTGACTCATGCTTAAGGGGCTCTCTCTGGCTCTTGGGGTGAGGGGAAACTTTAGGGTGGGAGCTGAGAACTCCATTAGCAGCTGTTACTGCGCTCCTGGCAAGAGAAGGTGGACAGGACTGGGCCAGTGGGTGGGGGGTGAATGGATTAGAGGTAGTGGGCTTGTAGTGGGGGGTCTGTTTTGAAGCTGGAACCGTCTGGATTTAGGCAAGAAGGGAGGACGGTGCAGGGCTGCCCTGTGCCTCGGCATCCCCATCTGTACAGGGTTGTGACCCTGGCCCGTGTCATGAACACCAAGAACGGTTGTAGCATCAATAAATGGTCACTATTGTTATGTTAAAAATGCCCCTTCCGCCTGCCTGAAATGTAGTCTTCATATCTGTGCACAGACTTCTTTTTTCTCTTCCTTACAACCTTTTGCCGTCTTGGTTGGGAGGTGCTTGGTACTTGGTTGGGAGGTGCTGGTGCTTGGTTGGGAAGTACTCAGGAGGCACTTGGTGCTTGGTTGAGTGATGCTTGGTGCTTAGTTGGGAGGCGCTTGGTGCTTAGTTGGGAGGTGCTTGGTGCTTAGTTGGGAGGTACTGGGTGCTTGTTTTGGATATGCTTGGTGCTCAGTCAGGATGTGCTTGGTACTCAGTTGAGAGGTATTTGTGCTTGGTTGGGAGGTGCTTGGTACTTGTTTGAGAAGTGCTTGGTGCTCAGTTGGGTACAGTCTTCATGCTCACACCCACACTGGCATTGCCTGTAGCATTCACAGGAGTTGGTCCATCTCTGGCTCTGGCTTGTCTTATTTGAAATCTTTTCTGATCTTGCCTTTGAATTCTCTCCTCAGATCCTGCTGGGATCACAGCCCTGCCCCTGGGGGCAGAGTTGACTTTGGTGTTGAACCTTGGGCAGGATTTCTGAGGCCCCAGCCTCTCCCCCTAAGCTCCTCCTTCCCCGGTGATGTGTCTGATGTATGCTGGAGCGAAAATGATGCTGCCAAGTGTCACTCTCACCAGCTGGAATGAGGGCGAGAACTCTGCACTGTGGTCCTAGGCTGGCTGTCTGGGGTGTGGTTAATGTCAACAGTGCCTGCTTTATCTTCTTAAGCACTGCTGCTCAGCAGGGGTGGACTCTAGGCTGGTGCAGAGGAACCATAGGCAGCACCCCAACCTCGCTAAACACTGGCCTGGTGGTGGCCCTTGGTGTGAGCTTGAGCTGAGTCCTGGGACAGTGGGTTTCTTTCTCCACCCCGGCCACAGGTGTGAGGCTGCAGGGGGCATCACCACCTCCCCCAGCCCCGTGGGAGGCTCTCCTGTCTCCCTGTGTCCTCTTGTGATGTCCTCTTTCTGCCTTACAACTGGGGTCCCTCCTCTAATGAAGGGATCCTGCCCCAGATGTCATTAGGAGGGTCCTCAGTCCTAACGTCCACCCCAGGCTGCACGTGACCAAGAGCCCCACAGGCAGAAGGGCCCACAGACCCCGGGGACTGGACTTGGGCCGTTTCAGCAGTGGCACAGTGAGTGCCCAGGCCAGGCACCTCCGCTGCCAGCATCAGGTGCCCACGTGGGGGGCAGAGCAGGCCTCTCTGGCCCCGAGGCCCTGGGGCTGGGAGGACATCGGCCTCGCGCGGGGGCGGGCAGTGGGGCCCATGCCTGTACCAGCCCACCAGGGGCTGCGGTGGCTCCTGGGTCTCCAGCTGAAGCCAGGCTGAAACCCAACCCCCTCTTTAAACTGCAAAATGGCCCTTCCCTAAAATAAGACCCGACCACAACCGCACCAGCCGCGGCCCTCTGCGCTGAGCCCAGGCTGCAGTGCTGGGCCTCGGAAGTTGCTGCTCCTCCATGGAACTTGGCGGGGCCTCCGGCGGCGTCCAGGCCCGGCACGAGCACGTCCGCGCCGGCCGGGCTCTGGGAGCGGGGCGGCCCGCGAGTTCCCCATTTAAGGAAACCAGCCGGCCTCTGTTATGAAACCCGGGGGAAGGAATTTGAATTATGCTCCTCGCGGAGGTCCTGAGCCTGCGCTTTTTCCGGCCTTTCCTGCTGGCCTCCGAGGAGCCTCTGGGGAGGGCATGAGTGGAGGGCTCTGAGATTTATTCTCCTGATACCTTC
Source organism: Muntiacus reevesi (assembly GCF_963930625.1). NCBI lineage: Eukaryota > Metazoa > Chordata > Mammalia > Artiodactyla > Cervidae > Muntiacus > Muntiacus reevesi. The sequence goes on from NC_089253.1 coordinate 43,549,543, forward strand.
TGGGCAGCTGGGGGGCCGGAGGCTGGGCTCGTTCCAGGCTGCTGGGGGTGGGAAACACGCAGGGAGGGAAAGTCGCCCGCACCAGGCCTGCGGGAGCCTTTGCAGCTGGCCAAGGGCACCTGTAAGCCTCAGGGGCCAGGAGAGGTTCACCACCGCCCCAGGCGGGCAGAGGGCCGTGTGTCCCCAGGTGGACAGGCCTTGGCCCCAACGAGAAAACCACACTCTGCTCCTCCTGGAGCCTGTGACCGGCATAGCGCACCCTTTCAGAGCCTCGGTTTTCTCCCTTGTCCCGCTGAAATAGTAATTCCTGCTCTTCCTGCATTTTGAATTGTGGTGCTGGAGAAGACTCTTGAGAGTCCCTTTGGACTACAAGGAGATCAAACCAGTCCATCCTAAAGGAAATCAACCCTGAATATTCATTGGGAGCACCGATGCTGAAGCTGAAGCTCTGATACTTTGACCAGCTGATATGAAGAGGCGACTCTTTTGGAAATGACCCTGCCCTGATGCTGGGAAAGACTGAGGGCAGGAGGTGAAGGGGTGACAGAGGATGAGATGGTTGGATGGCATCACTGACTCAATGGACATGAGTTTGAGCAAACTCAGGAGGAAGGTGAAGGACTGGGAAGCCTGGCGTGCTGCAGTCCATGGGATCGCAAAGAGTAGGACACGACTTAGGGACTGAATGACAACTGCGTCACTTCTTGCTAGATGCAAAGAAGCGTGCCTAAGAGGCTTTTTGGAGAGGCGTTCTGAGTTCTCTGTCCCACGGGGCTGGAGAACAGGGGAGCTTGGGACAGCGGGGTATGGCTGGCCCCTCGCTGCACGTGAAGCCCCCGCAAGCTCGTTCTCATCATCTGTCACAATCCAGCAGCACCAGCTCCGACATGACCCCCCTCACTTGGCCCCACAGATGGGGGTGGTCCTCAGAGCTCCATCTCAGGGGATGGCAGCCGTGTGCATGGAGTTTTCTCTCTCCCGCTGGACGGAGACCCCCAAAGGGCAAGGCTGGGCCTGGTCTCCCCAAAGCTCCTGCTGGCTTCGCTGGTCCCTGGTGACCGGCAGCACAGGGTTTGTGGTGAGGTTTTACCTCTGAAGTTGAGGTGAGAGCCGAGGGGCGGGGGAGGAGCTTGATTGGTAATAGAAGCTGCTGAAAGGGAAGCCCATGGTCCAGGGAACTAGGATGCTCATGAAGTCACCTGTTGTCACTCCCGGTATCCCACAGCCTCTCTGGTCCCCGTCTGGGCTTGAGCTTCCTCCCTGACCGCCCCCCCCACCACAACAGGACAGGTGGCTCCTAGGAGCCACCCCTTCCAGACTGACACCCGTTTGCCCAGCGTAAACCAATCATTTGTTTCTAAAGCAGCCTCTAAGGCCGAGGGTAGTGGGATTTGCTGATTGCCCAGGACTCTTCTGTGCTGCCCCAGAAGGGGGTGTGGGGGCAACCACTGCAGCTGGAGAGTCTCATGGGGGAGAGGGCCCTTCAAGGGGAATCCAGGCCCTGTTCCCCCTCCACTGTGGAGAGACGCTGATGGATAGAGAACAGGTCTGCCCCTTTGTGTCCTGTGACTGACCCACAGCCGAAGGGGCCGAGAACCCAGGAGATGCGTGCCCTCCAGGCTGGTGGGTCCCCTCTGCCCTCCACTGAAGGGCCACATGGAGCGGGCATCCCGCTAGGACAGCTGGGCCCTGATGGAGTTTGAACCCGTCACCCGAGATGCATGCATATTATCTCTGCTCTCATGGTGGGACATCAAATAAGGAAGCCTCTACACAGGCGATGGGTTCTGGCTGGAGACCCTGAGATCATGGTTAAGCAGAGCAGAATCACCCATAGCCCACTTTGGAATAACTGAGATGTTTATAATTTGTTTTTTTTGGCCACACCAAAATAAATAGGGCATGTGGGATCTTAGGCCCCTGTGATGGAAGTGCAGAATCTTAACCACTGGACCACCTAGAAAGTTCCAACAGACTTTATTTTTTTTTTAAGCAGTTTTAGGTTCACAGTAAAAATGAGGGGGGGGGGTATAAAGAGAGGTCCCACATATCCATGAAAATTTAATGGCTTTTGACAGAGATTTAGTGTTACATGTCCACCATTGTCGGAGAAGGCAATGGCACCCCACTCCAGTACTCTTGCCTAGAAAATCCCATGGGCGGAGGAGCCTGGTGGGCTGCGTCCATGGGGTCGCTACGAGCCGGACACGACTGAAGCGACTTAGCAGCAGCAGCAGCAGCAGCAGTCCACCATTGTGTTATCCTGTGGCGGTGGGTGGTTTAGTCCTTCGCTAATTTCCTGTCCAACTCTTGCGACCCCATGAACTGTAGCCCGCCAGGCTCCTCTGTCCATAGGATTTCCCAGGCAGGAAGACTGGAGTGGGTTGCCATTCCCTTCTCCAGGGGATCTGCCTAACCCAGGGATCGAACTCAGGTCTCCTGCACTGCAGGTAGATTCTTTATCGACTGAGCTACCAGGGAAAGTCCCGTATTATCCTGTAGAATCATTTCACTGCCCTGCATATACTCTGCGTTCCACTCATTCGTCCCTCCCGAGCCCAGAGCAGCCCCTGATCTTCTTACTGTCTTCATAGTTTTGTCTTCAACAAAGTGTCCTGTGTGGGAACCAGAGTATGCAGACATTTCACGCTGACCTCTTTCACTTACTAATATGCATTTCGTGTTGCTCTGTGTCTTTTCACAGCTTAATAGCTCATTTCTTTTCAGTGCACAGTAACATTCCATTATACATGTTTTAGCTGCCTTTTAGAAGAAGTTCATTTACGGCATTTTCATAGGAGCAAAAAATCAGAAAACTGCAAACGTTCAGTGTGGAATCACTTAAATAACTTATGGAGCCTGGTGGGTTATAGTCCAGTCAGTCAGTTAAGTCACTCATGGACTGCAGCACACCAGGTTTCCCTGTCCATCAACTCAAACTCATGTCCATTGAATCAGCAGCGCCATCCAACCATCTCATCCTCTGTCGTCCCCCTCTCCTTCCGCCTTCAGTCTTTCCCAGCATCAGGATCTTTTCCAATGAGTCAGTTCTTCACATCAGGTGGCCAGAGTATTGGAGTTTCAGCTTCAGCATCAGTCCTTCCAATGAATATTCAGGACTGATTTCCTTTAGGATGGACTGGTTGGATCTCCTTGCAGTCCAAGGGACTCTCAAGAGTCTTCAACACCACAGTTCAAAAACATCAATTCTTTGGTGCTTAGCTTTCTTTATAGTCCAACTCTCACATCCATACATGACTACTGGAAAAACCAAAGCTATGACTATATGGGCCTTTGTTGGCAAAGTAATGTCTCTGAATTTTAACATGCTGTCTAGGGTAGTCATAACTTTCCTTCCAAGGAGTAAGCGTCTTTTAATTTCATGACTGCAGTCACCATCTGCAGTGATTTTGGAGCCCCCCAAAATAAAGTCTGTCACTGTTTCCATTGTTTCCCCATCTATTTGCCATGAAGTGATGGGACCAGATGCCTTGATCTTAGTTTTCTGAATGTTGAGTTTTAAGCCAACTTTTTCACTCTCCTCTTTCACTTTCATCAAGAGGCTCTTTAGTTCTTCTTTGCTTTCTGCTATAAGTGTGGTGTCATCTGTATTTCTGAAGTTAATATTTCTCCCAGCAATCTTGTTTATAGTCCACAGGGTTGCAAAAGAGTTGGATGTGACTTAGCGACCAAACAACAACAAAATTCCCCTTAAAAGAACAAGAAAGATTCCTTTTAATAAGAAGAAGAGAGTACTCAGAAGATACTGCTCAATGAGAACTAGTGGAAACAAGGATATTTCATTATCCAGCTTTGATTAATAAATAATATGTTAGTGGGGATTCCACACTTTCATTGCCAAAGGTGTGGGTTCAATCCCTGGTTGGGGAACTAAGAACCCACAAGCTTCCTGGACAAAAAAAAAATACGTAGCACTAATTGCTTGAAAGTAAATCGGAAGTAATAATATCCCGTGGCCTAAACACTGGGTGAGATTTCCGGGCAGATTCATCGTCTCTGTTTCATATGCTTGCATTCATGTAGACAGGAAAGAAAAACCAAATAAAAGCAAGCTTTCTATCCTCGTAGGTATATGTACTGGACAGACTGGGGAGAGACGCCTCGGATCGAGCGGGCAGGGATGGATGGCAGCACCCGGAAGATCATCGTGGACTCGGACATTTACTGGCCCAATGGGCTGACCATCGACCTGGAGGAGCAGAAGCTGTACTGGGCGGACGCCAAGCTCAGCTTCATCCACCGCGCCAACCTGGACGGCTCCTTCCGGTAAGTCCCGGCTCCGGGCCCTCCCCTCCTCTCTGGCCCGTCAGTCCCCTCTGGGGACTGGTTGGCCCTTCTCTACTCAGGCTGGTGGTCTTGCATCTGAAAACCTGGGGGCCTCAGCACGCAGGCCTCCTCAGAACAGAGATCGGTAATGGTGTGAGCACCATATCTGACATCCCACCCAAGCGGGGTCTCGGGAGGCACCTGTATCTGTTTTATGGCAAAATGTAGAAGGTTCATTCTAAGTGGGATGGAAAAGGCAATAAAGAACCTCTCGTCCACATTCAGGTTTTGCCACCAAAGTGCTTTCAAATTTCAGAGTTTTTGGTTTCAGTATTGCAGATAAGCGATTGTGGACTCAGGCCCTGGAGTTGATGGGGTGCGATGACTTATCTGCACACCTTCCTCCTCCCAGCACTGAGTTTCTGGAGGCAGAAGCATGGCCAGAATTTTGTTCACTGCATTCCTGTCTGGCTAGAGGACCTTACGTATAGTAGGTGCTCAATAAAATAAGCTGAATGAATGAAAAGAATGTTGTCTTTGTTGGTAATTGCTGTTAGGGCTTGCTGGTCAGCTGGTCAGCCTAACAGCTTAAAATGCTTCATGACATTTTACATGTAAGGAAACCCCCCGAGCCCGCACCCCGCCTGCCTGCCTGCCCGCCCTTACAAGTCAAGGGTGGTTTATTCACTGACTTCCTGCCTGCTGGCTCTGTGCCAGGTCTTGGGACTTCTCCCGCTTGAACAGACCCTGAACCTACACTGGTGGGGCTCCTGGGCCAGGCGGGCAGTGTGTGGGTGCTCAGGGTTGTGGTGACACTGCATGGGGACGATGCAGCAGCCGGACCTCTGCAGACACAGGTAGATGCCAGCTGGAGCAGTTGTGAAGAGGTGGCAGTCTTGTCACATTTTATTCAGGCCATGTGCCGTGATCATTTGCCGCTGTGTATCAAAGTACCCCAGACCCTGGCGGCCTGAAGCAGTGAACAGATTTCTGGGGGCATCTGAATTTAGGAGGGGTTTAGCTGGTGGGTTCTGGCTCTGAGTGTATTCTGAGGTTATAGTCAAGCTTCCAGCTTGGGCTTTGGTCACTGAAGGCAGGACTGTGGCTGGAAGACCCACCTCTAAGGTCACTCTCCTGGCTGTCGGCAGGAAGCCTCAGTGCCTCTTGGGCATCTTAGAGCTGAGCTGTGTGTGCCCCAGCTGATCTGAAACGTTCCCTCCCATTGTCCTTGGATCACAGCCTGGCCTGGGGCCTGTTTGAGGTTTGGTGGCCTGTGGAACCGAGGTCCTTGGAGAACTGAGTGATCCAGGCAATTATGAAGGGTGAGCATTAGAGTCTATAGAGGCTGCGGGTGGGAGTGCCCTACTCAAGGGGTTGTGATGAAGGGCAGTGAGGATGATGGTGGCATTTAAATCATGGTAGTGGTGGTGGTAGTGATATTCATGGTGATGGTGGTGGTGGTAGTGATGATGATGATGATGGTGATGTTGATGGAGGTGGTAGCAGGATGATGTGATGGTGATGATGGTGATGGTGGTGGTGATGACATGATGGGGGTGATGATGGTGGTGATGATGGTGGTGATGACATGATGGTGGGGATGATGGTGGTGATGAAGGTGATGATGGTGGTGATGAAGGTGATAGTGGTGATGAAGGTAATGATGGTGGTGATGAAGGTGATGATGGTAGTGATGAAGGTGATGACATGATGGTGGTGATGATGGTGATGATGGTGGTGATGAAGGTGATGATGGTGGTGATGAAGGTGATGACATGATGGTGGTGATGGTGGTGATGAAGGTGGTGATGGTGGTGATGAAGGTGATGATGGTGGTGATGGTGGTGATGACACAATGGTGGTGATGAAGGTGATGATGGTGGTGATGACATGGTGGTGATGAAGGTGATGATGGTGATGATGGTGGTGATGACATGGTGGTGATGAAGGTGATGATGGTGACGATGGTGGTGATGACATGATGGTGGTGATGAAGGTGATGGTGGTGATGAAGGTGATGGTGGTGATGATGGTGGGAAGGTGATGGTGATGATGGTGGTGATGATGGTGTTGATGAAGGTGATGATGGTGGTGATGATGGTGGTGATGATGGTATTGATGATGGTGATGATGGTGGTGATGAAGGTGATGATGGTATTGATGAAGGTGATGATGGTGGTGATGATGGTGGGGATGATGGTGGTGATGATGGTGGGGATGATTGTGGTGATGATGGTGGTGATGAAGGTGATGGTGGTGATGAAGGTGATAGTGGTGATGAAGGTGATGATGGTGGTGATGAAGGTGATGATGGTGGTGATGACATGGTGGTGATGAAGGTGATGTTGGTGGTGATGGTGATGATGGTGTTGATGAAAGTGATGATGGTGGTGATGAAGGTGATGATGGTAGTGATGATGGTATTGATGAAGGTGATGATGGTGATGATGGTGTTGATGAAGGTGATGATGGTGGTGATGATGGTGATGATGGTATTGATGAAGGTGATGATGGTATTGATGAAGGTGATGATGGTGATGATGGTGTGATGAAGGTGATGAAGATGGTGATGAAGGTGATGATGGTGGTGAGGATATGGTGGCAACGTGATGATGTGATGGCTGACCCTTGTATAACATTGGTGTTTTCCTGGACATCCGTCAGTTCATTTCACCCTCATATCCACCCTGTGAAGTGTTTGCTGTCTAGTATGCCTGTGCTCAGTCATGTTTGACTCTGCGACCCCATGAACTGTAGCCCTCCAGCCTCCTCTGTCCATGGAATTCTCCAAGCAAGAGCACTGGAGTGGGTTGCCATTTCCTCCTCCAGGGGATCTTCCCAACCTAAGGTTTGAACTCATGTCTCCTGCATCTCCTGCATTGGCAGGAGGGTTTATATATTTTTTTAACCACTGGCACTACCTGGGAAGCCTTGTGTTATGATCCCCTCTTACGATGGTCTACAGAGAGGGACTTGAACTTGCCCAAGGCCACACAGCTAGTCAGAGCCAAGGCTGGAAGTGAGGCACTGTGACTCCGGGGCCCACTTTCAGCCTCTCTTCTACCTACTTGATTTTTCTGGCTCTGCAGATGGTCAGTGCTCATTATGGATGTGCCCAGGGCTATTCAGATGGCACATTACCTCCTGGTAAACAGGGTGAGCCCTGGAGCAGACGGACCTGCCAGGCCTCTCTCGTGGTCGTGACCGTGACTGGGTTGCTTCACTGCTCTGAGCCCTGGGGCCTGGGATGGGCTTTGGGGACTGTAATGCTGCTTCCCGGAGGCATTCACAGGGTCTGACTTTTTTGTGCGTGGTGTCTGGACACAGTAAGCCCTCAGTGAAGGCAGGTGTGCTCGGGATATTCCCGGGAGGCAGAGGGGGCATGGGTGGGGTTGCATCCCGGGACCTGGGGCATCCTGAAAGGAGCAGTGAGGGTGGGTGAAGTGAGCTGAGTTTGGCACTGGCTTCGTGGGGCGGCCTCCAGCTGAGGCAGGGCTCAGGGAGGAGAAACATTCCTGAGAAGTGACGGGCCTCTGGCTTCTCAGTGACGTCATGGAAAGCAGTTTCATGGTTCCCCGGGGTGTGAACATTGAATTATCGTAGGATCCAGCAATTCCGCTCCTAGGTTTATGTTGCTGCTGAGTTGGGCCTGTGTGCTCAGTCCTATCCGGCTCTTTGAGATCCTATGGACTGTAGCCCGCCAGGCTCCTCTGTCCATGGGATGTTCCAGGCACGAATACTGGAGCGGGTTGCCATTTCCTGCTCCAGGGGATCTTCCCGACCCGGGATCGAGCCCGCATCTCCTGTGTCTCCTGCATTGGCAGCCTCATTCTTTACCACTGAGCCACCTGGGAAGCCCTTCTAGGTTTATACCTGCAAAAGAATTGAAAATTGGAACTGAAATAAATGCGTGTACATGAATATCCATAGCAAGACCATCCATAATAGCCAAAAGGTGGAGACAATTCAGATGCCCACCAATGGATGAATGCTAGATGGATACAAAAGGGGTGTCACATCTGTGCCACGGAGTATTGCTCACCCATAACAGGAATGAAGCACAGAGACGACGCGCCACAGGTGCCCTTGGAGACATGCTGCTCCTGAAAGAGACTGGACGCCAAAGACCACATATTGTGTGACTCCATTTATTCGGAAGGTCCAGAGCAGGCCAGTCCTTAGGGACAGAAGGCAGACTGGTGTCAGCAGGCGCTGGGGGGGCAGGGGAGTTGAGGAGATGAGGATTAATTGCTTGGTGTGTTCGGGGTTTTCCTATGGGGATGGGAATGTTTGGGAAGTAGCTGGAGGTGGTGGTTGCCCAGCATTGTGGATGTGCTATGGGGCCCTGAATTATTCACTTTGAAATGGTTAGTTTGTGTTATGTGAATTTCACCTCAAGACATTTTTTTTGTTTGTTCGGTTTTGGTTTTTATTGAGATAAAATTGGCATATACAATTATGTTCATTTTGGGTGTATGACACTGATTTGTTACACGTGTATGTTGCAAAATGATGACCACAATAAGTTTGGTTGTTTAGTTAACATCTATCCTTATCACATAGTTCCATTTTATTCCCCTTGTACCTGTATATTGCAAATTGATGACCATAATAAGTTTGGTTGTTTAGTTAACATCTACCCTTATTACATAGTTACATTTTTTTCCCCCTTGTACATATATACTGCACAATGATGACCATAATAAGTTTAGTTAACACCTATCCCTATCAGTCAGTTCAGTTTAGTTGCTCAGTCGTGTCCGACTCTTTGTGACCCCATGAATCACAGCACGCCAGGCCCCCCTGTCCATGACCAACTTCCGGAGCTTACCCATGTCTATCAAGTCGGTAATGCCATCCAACCATCTCATCCTCTGTCATCCCCTCCTCCTCCTGCCCTCAATCTTACCCAGCATCAGGGTCTTTTCAAATGAGTCAGCTCTTCACATCAGGTGGCCAAAGTATTGGAGTTTCAGCTTCAGCATCAGTCCTTCCAATGAACACCCAGGACTGATCTCCTTTAGGATGGACTGGTTGGATCTCCTTGCCGTCCAATGGACTCTCAAGAGTCTTCTCCAACACCACAGTTCAAAGCATCAATTCTTTGGCACTCAGCTTTCTTTACAGTCCAACTTTCACATCCATACATGACCACTGGAAAAACCATAGCCTTGACTAGATGAACCTTTGTTGGCGAAGTAATGTCTCTGCTTTTTAATACGCTGTGTAGGTTGGTCATAACTTTTCTTCCAAGGTGTAAGCGTCTGTTAATTTCATGGCTGCAGTCACCATCTGCAGTGATTTTGGAGCCCAGAAAAATAAAGTAAGCCACTGTTTCCACTGTTTCCCCATCTATTTGCCATGAAGTGATGGGACCAGATGCCATGATCTTAGTTTTCTGAATGTTGAGCTTTAAGCCGACTTTTTCACTCTCCTCTTTCACTTTCATCAAGAGGCTCTTTAGTTCTTCTTCACTTTCTGCCATAAGGGTGGTGTCATCTGCATATCTGAGGTTATCGATATTTCTCCCGGCAATCTTGATTCCAGCTTGTGCTTCCTCCAGCCCAGCGTCTCTCATGATGTACTCTGCATATAAGTTAAATAAGCAGGGTGACAATACACAGCCTTTTCCTATTTGGGACCAGTCTGTTGTTCCACGTCCAGTTCTATTCCTATATGTACTTACAGTTTTTTCCCGTGTGATGAGAACTTACAAGGTCCGCTTTCTTGACAACTTGTAAATTTACACAATATTGTTAACTGTAGTCACCATGCTGTACATTAAAGCCCCAGGACTGACTTACCTTAAATCTGGAAATTGGTATGTTTTGATCTCTTCCACCTATTTCACCCACTGCCCCACCCCTGGCAACGGCTAGACTATTCTCTGTATCTACGAGTTTGGGCTTTTAATATTTTCTATTGAGTTATAATTAGCATAGAATATTACTGTATTCGTTTCAGGTGTAAAACATAGTGATTCAATTATGAAATGATCACAGCAAGAACAGTTAACCATCTATCCCCAAGCAAACTCATTATGGTATTATTGACCATATTCCTTATGTGTCCATTACATAAATCCCCATGACTGATTTATCTTGTAGCTGGAAGTTTGTACCCCTGATCTCCCCCATCTATTTTGTCTGTTTCCCCACTCCCTGCCCTCTGGCAACCACCTGTTTGTTCTCTATATCTATGGGTCTGTTTCCCTTTTGTCTTCTGGAATTCACATGTCAAGAAAATCATATGGTATTTGCTTTTCTCTCTCTGACCATTTTTTCAGTTTGCATAATACTCTCCAGGTCCATTCATGGTGCCACAAATGACAAGATTTCATTATTTTTATGAGTAGTATTCTGCTGGATTTTATTCACACACACACACACACACCACACACACACACACACACACACACACACACACCACACACACACACACCATCTTTTCTTTATTCACTCAGTTCATCTGTCTACGGACACAGGTTGCTTCCATACATTGGCCATTACAATCACAGTTGCAGTGAACACAGGGATACTTATATCTTTTCAAGTTTGTGTTTTCATTTTCTTAGGGAAGTTATTCAGATATGGAATTACTGGATTGTACGGTAGTTTTATTTTCAGTCTTTTGAGGAAGCTTGATTCTGTTTTCCTTAGTGGCTGTACCAATTTACATCCCCACCAGCAGTGCACGAGGGTTTCTCTTTTTTCTGCATCCCTGCCAACATTGCTGTTTCTTGTCTTTTTGGTGATAACTATTCTCTGCTTCCTCTTCTATTTTTTGGAATAATTGGAGAGGGACAGGTATTAACTCTTCTTTAAATATTTGGTAGAATTCACCTATGAAACCATCTGAATCTGGACTTCTGTTTGGGGAGAGTTTATTGATTACTGACTCAATTTTGTTAGTAGGTATTGGTCTATTCAGATTCTGTTTCTTCGTGATTCACTCTTGGAAGACTGTATGGTTCTCGGAGTTTATCCATTTCCTCTAGGTTGTCTGGTTTGTTGGTATAGTATTCTCTCAGGAGGGCTTCGCTAGTGGCTCAGTCTTAAAGAATCCGCCTGCAGTGCAGGAGACGCAGGTTTGATACCTGCATCGGGAAGATCCCCTGGAGAAGAAAATGGCAACCCACTCTAGTATTCTTGCCTGGGGAACCCCATGGACAGAGGAACTTGGCAGGCTACAGTCCCTGGAATGGTAAAAGAGTCGGACACGGCTTAGTGACTGAACACATTCTCTAATGATCCTTTGTATTCAATAAATTGTTTTAAAAAGTGACATCAAGAAAACGGGGGAAGGGACTTCCCTGGCAATCCAGTGGTTAGGACTGTGTACTTCACCACAGGGAACTTGGGTTTGATCCCTGGTTGGGGAACAAAGATCCCACATGCCGCGTGGTGCGGTGAGAAAAGCAGGGAAGAGGCAATGTCGGGTCAGATGGACGCTGAGCATGAGCGTATGGTCTTCGGTCAGTGATGCCTCTCGAGTGTTCCTCTCTCCTGGGTGCTGTACCCGGGGCTGAGGACGTGCTGGTGACCACCCACCCACAGCTCCTACCCCCTCCTCTATAGTGGGCCGAGAGTCATTAAAGCAGATAATTGCATGCTACCAGCTGTGTAAATTACGATTCTCTTACCAGCATCCATAATTTCACTAAAAAACAAGCTCTTGTTTGCTGGGTTTTATAAATGCACAGAACTCTTTTCCCCTGCCCGTCTAGGTGCTCATTCGTGTCTGACTTTCTGAGAGCCCATGGACTGTAGCCCACCAGGCTCCTCTGTCCATGGGATTTCCCAGGCAAGAATATTGGAGTGGGTTGCCATTCCCTTCTCCAGGGGATCTTCCTGAACCAGGGATCGAACCCATGTCTCCTGCATTGGCAGGCGGATTCTTTATCACTGAGCCACCTGGGATGTCCTAAATACACACAAGAGAATACCTTTTTTTATTTTCACATTGAAGCAAGTTTAATTTGCTTTGGTAAATAAATTATTGGTTTCAGAGGAAAGAGCAAATTGCTTTTGGTTTGGTTTGTATTCAGCTACCAAAGCACCAGCGCAGGACAGATGTGCTTGTCATCTGTGTTATCACCAGCTGTGGCTTCTTGCTTGCCACTTCTCTTCCGTGTTTCTTCCTTGTGGGGTATTTTGCTGGCATCCCCTATTCTAGAATCAGCTTGGATGGGGAGCAGTTGTGTGTGCAGGGGCTCCCACGTCACTGTAAGGGGTGGTGGGAGGTTGGCTGGGTCTGGAAGGTGCAGCCTGATGGAGGGTTCCTGGGATGCTGGGGTCTCAGGCTGTTCCTCCATCACTGCTCCATGATCCAGTGTGATGTTGATGGGTCAGCAGTGACGATGGGAGGCTTACAAAAAAGGGAGTGCAATGGGGACCCCCCCCCGATGGCTTCTCTACCCACCCCTGCAGGCAGAAGGTCGTGGAGGGCAGTCTGACACACCCCTTTGCCCTGACGCTCTCTGGAGACACTCTGTACTGGACGGACTGGCAGACCCGATCCATCCACGCCTGTAACAAGAGGACTGGAGACAAGAGGAAGGAGATCCTTAGCGCTCTCTACTCGCCCATGGATATTCAAGTGCTCAGCCCAGAGCGGCAGCCTTATTGTAAGTCAGGGGGTGGGTTGGGGCTGAGCGTGGGAGGCTGGTGTCTTCTCCTGGGGAGGGAGCAGACTGGGAGAGGTCCCTCTGGAGAGCTGGCGCGGGGGCTGCTTTGGGCAGGGCTGTCCGCAGGGGTGGCGAAAGGATTTCCAAGGAAGGTTGCCCTGTTTTCAAGGCCCAGTGGAGGTTACATACTTACTCATATAAAATCTGCTCCAGATCTGAGTTCTCAGCCTGGGCTCGCCGTGGGGTTGTGGAGGTGTGTCTGATGGTGAAAAGCCCCTGTGACAGGCAGAGCCAGGGACTTGCGTTCACCCGCTCCTTCAAGGACCACCACCTGCTTTTATGGGGACCTCCCCAGTTTCCATGCGGACCACAGAGGGTGGGGGTGGGGGTTCTGGCCTTGATGCTGTTGAAGGTCCCAACTTTGAATTTAAGAGTGGGGGTCCCAGGGTGGAGTTCTCTGAAGTTGTTTTCTGGGGAGAGCTCCATGGTTCTTAAATGCAAGCTGGGATCAATCCTTGGGTTGAGAAGATTCCCCTGGAGAAGGGAATGGCAATCCACTCCACTATTCTTGCCTGGAGAATCCCATGGATGGAGGAGCCTGGCAGGCTATATAGGCCATGGGGTTGCAAAGAGTCGGACACAACTGAGTGACTAACACTTTCAGCGTTTCGTGTTTCTTGGGTCCCGTCCCATCCTGTCCTGGGCAGGGTGAGATCCCGGGAGCGTTCGTCAGTTCAGGTGCATGATGGTAGTGCCAGGGAGAGCGAAAAGCCTCGTCATCAGCATCGAGAGGCTCGGCCCCGTGTGGCCACCGAGCGCCTTTGCAGAGCCCATGAGGTCCAAGCACGTGACAGATAAGACCGGCCTCCGCTCCAGGAAGCCCCGACCCAGGGCGCACCACTGCCAGGCAGGCAGGCCCTGGGATCCTGCCAGCGAGGGCTGGGGGTGGCCTCCACGGGGGAGGTGGCCTTGGAGGGGCCCTGATGTAGACGGGGTTTCTCGTCGTAGGAAATCGAGAGGAGGAGGGGGAGGGGCGGGGAGGGTGCCCACGTCGGGCGAGGCGGGGGTGGGGGCCGAGGGTCAGTTCGGAACCGTGTCCCCCCGACCCGTTTCCCGCAGACCACACGCGGTGTGAGGAGGACAACGGCGGCTGCTCCCACCTGTGCCTGCTGTCCCCGAGGGAGCCCTTCTATGCCTGCGCCTGCCCCACGGGCGTGCAGCTTCAGGACAACGGCCAGACGTGCAAGGCAGGTGAGCCGGGGAGGGGCGGCCGCCGGCCTGGGTGTCTGCCGTCTGCTTCCCTCGGGGAGGGGCTCACACGGTCTGGGCTCCGAGCCTCCCGGATTGGGTCAGATCTGGGCTCTGCTGCCCAACGGGCACGCTGGGCTTCCCGTCTGTAAGAGGAGGTCGTACCAGATGGGCTGAGACCCTGAGTGCCGAGCACCCTGCCTGCTTGCGTGATCACGCCCTAAAAGCCGGCCGTTGTTAACTATTACCGGGAGGGAGGAGGCAGCGTCCTCTCCTCCCGTCTCTTCCAAGGGCTCCTGATTCTGCAGCACCATGGGCCCTCCCGAAAGCTCCTGTCTTTGCTTTTCTTCTTTTTTTATAAGCGTTGCTGTGGAACTCATAATTCATTGAAAAAAATTTATTTTTTATTACCACTTTTTTTTGGCTACACTGTGTGGCAATATGGTTCCCTGACTAAGGGTGGAACCCACGCCCCCTGCTGTGGAAGCACAGAGTCTTAACCCCTGGACCATCAGGGAAATCCTATAATTCATTTTGACCCTTGCATCCCATTCTCTTGGGATCTTCGTGCCATAATCACCCCCCTTCTTCCCCAACCTGCTGGAAACGTAGGTCGTGGACACATCCTTAGTGGGAGTTATCTTCCGGATGCATGAAGTTTACCTGATTTCCCGCCCCCCACCCCCCTGCACGAGTGATATTCTTTGCTTTTGACGTTTTCCCGCCTCTTTATTCTCCCCCTTGCTTGTCGCAGGTTTGCCGCTTCAAGCACTAATGCTGTGATTATTTGTAATGAGGTGTCACCTGTCTTGGGGCGATGCCTGGGGGCCTCTACTGCCAGGTGTGGGGTTCAGGGTGTGCTTTTCTGGAAATGATGTGTGTCCAGGATTCAGCTTGTCCCCTGGGGACGTCCAGGGCCCAGCACAGCCGGGCAGCACCAGGGTGAACTCGGGCCAGACCAGCGAGGGGGGTAGTGAGAGGTGACCGAAAGCAGCCACTCCTGGGCCAGCCCCACTTGAGGGAAAGAAAGGGAAACCGAGGGCTTCCCGGGTGGGCTGGGGGCAGAAGGGAGGAGCAGTGGTAGAACTTGGTCCTGGATTTAAAACAAAAGTTCATGATGGCAAATCGGAGAAGCGTGGCATCTGCTAGGTTCCACATACCCCCAGGTCGTTCCCTCGTGCCTGCTATATGCTGGGGCTAAAGCAGGTAGCAAGCCAGGCAGGCCTATTGGCCCGCCGCTCACAGAGCACACGTGCTAATTGGGTCAGGTTGGTGGGGCACACACGTGAATAAAAGTGTTAACAGATTTGGATCAGAGTAATGCAAGACACACGAAAGGGGCTGAGACAGAGAATATAGTCACTTACACTTTCACTCACAGTGCAAGACCCACAAAAGGGGCTGCGGCAGAGAACATAGTAAGTCCCCTACATCTGAATGAGTTCCCTTCTGGGAGTGCGTTGGTAAGTCTAATTTGTTGGTGAGTCTAACAGTTAGCCAAAGTAACCCAACTAACACAATCGGGTATATAATACTGTGCTGTAATAGACTTATAATACTTTTCATGCAAATAATACATAAAAAGCAAACAAACGTGAAACTTAAAACATTTCTTATCTTACAGTATAGTACCTTGAAAAGTACAGTAGTACAGTACACAGCAAAAAGGGGCTGGCATCTAGTGAACGGGCAAGAAGAGTTGCTGACTGGGGGAGGGAGAGGAGGTGGGAGATGGCAGAGCTGAGGGATGGTCAGCGACAGGAGGGCCAGCTGCAGGGTCAGGCACACCTGGTGTGCGTGGCACAGGTTCTGTCTGACCCCTGCCAGAACCAGACGCACGTTCGCATCTTTAAAGTTCGCAGCTTGACGGCTTGTATGTAGGGGGCTTACTGTAATGCACAGGGGGATGGGTAGCGGGGACTGACTGCCTGAGGTGGATGGCCAGAGAAGGTCCACCCCAGGAGGCACCATTTAAGCTGAGACTTAGGGACTAGCGGGAGGAGGGGGATGGAACAGAGTGAAGGAACAGCCTGTGTGGCTGCCCTGTGGCAGGAGCCAGTTGGTGTCAGGACCGACCTCACAGGTGTCTGATCTGTGCAGGCACGTGGAGCCCCAAGTTCAGAAGAGCCCCATTTTGTGCTCTGTTGTCAACTTGAAAGCACCCTGCATTTTCATTCTGCAATGGTCCCTGCAAATTACGGAGCCATTTCTGCTTTGTGTATTGCAGAAACTAAAGGGAAATCTGGAATTAGTGGAGATATTTTGGTGTATCTTTCTCTGCTCTTTTGTCCACGTGTATCTATACATTTCAGTTGACAATATTTCAGGAGCATTTGCAATTACATGAACTATGTCCCACATGGTTCAGTGGTAAAGAATCCACCTCCCCGTGCAGGAGGCGCAGGAGATGTGGGTTTGATCCTTGAGTTGGGACGATCCCCTGGAGGAGGAAATGGCACCCCACTCCAATATTACTGCTGGGAAAAGCCCATGGACAGAGGAGCCTGGTAGGGTACAGTGCATGCGGTCACAAAGAGTCGGACATGTCTACGCACGCACGCATGCACAGTGCTTCAGGAGCACGTGTTTTACTGCCTGAAGAATGTTTTATCAAGTGTGTAGACCTTCAAATCATCTTCCTCCTGTTGGGCATTTCTGTTCTATTTGTGTTTTTGCAATTTCCGAGTCTTGCTGCTGTGAGAGGGCTGGCTTGGGGCCTGGCCCTGGAGGTAGAAGGATCTGGATCTGCTGTCTGTTATCTGCCATCGATGGGTGCTATCTGCCTGAGCCCTGTGTTGGATCGGTTGGTGATGCCTGCTCTGGGAGAGGGAGGGGGATACAGGTATGGTTGCCATCTCTGCCCACTCCAAGTATCTAGAACCAGGCTGCATGTGGACATTTGGGGAAGGACCAACTTTAAAAAATACACAATATGAGAATTGTAGTTGTGTTTTATTTGGGGCACAATGAGGACGATAGCCCAGAGATAGCATCTCAGATAGCTGAGAAAGTGCTCCAAAGAGGTAGGGGAAAAGGTCAGTATATATATGATCTTGGTGAAGGAGAAGTACATGCAATCAAGTGCATATTTTTGCAGAAGTTTTCTGCTAGTCACAAGGAACAGACGTCACTTGAACGGTTGTAGTGCTTTTCTAGATATGAGGAGATACAAGAATTGGGCTCATAAAATTGGCGTCTGAAAATATCTAACCATCTGAAGACCCGTCCTGCCAGTTTTTCCTGGAGCACAGACGCCTCCATTTCTACTCTCCACCCTGAGCTCCTTTCAGGACGTGTTGAAAGTCAGCAGCCGCAGCCACACACGATTTAATCTTGGTAGAGGTGGATGGCAAGTGCCTATGCCACGTGCCAATTTGTAGTTGACAGACACGGCCCCAAGAAGGTAGATCATGCAGTCGTGCCTTCCCCAGTGGGGGCCTTGTGCAGCTGCTTTTGTAAAGGGGCCTGTGCAGCTCCTTCCTGCATCAAAGTTCCAGGAGTGGGGTGTAGGCAGAAGTGAGGGTTGTGAACCCTCACCGAAGCCCAGAGTCACGGCCCAGTGAAGTGGCACAGCCAGAGAAGCCTGGAGTTCCAGAAGGGACTTGACCAGACTGCCCTGGGGTCCTGCCACTCTCTGCCCCCCTTCCTTATCTGTGAGATGGTGGGGGGGGGGGGCGGGTCGAGACCACCCCCTGCCAGGGAAGCTGTGGAGAACCCAGGGCATCAACAGGAGTTGCAAATGGGACCCCCTGCAGGCAGTGAGTCTGCATATACAGTGGCCATGCCCACCATTCACACCATTGACACTGCGTCAGGCCCACGGGGCTCGGTTTGCCTCCATTGTCGGAGGATCCTGCCACCCCTTGGGGGAGGCCCAGAGTCCTTTCCAACCAGAACAAGTGGGGACTGTAGGCTTCTTTCAGGTTTCCACCATCCCAGTAGCTGGGGCCTCTGAACTCTGGGGGCCGCTGCCTGGGGTTGAGTCCTTTGAGAGGATTGTGTACCCTCTGCAGGCATCAAACCACAGGGAGAGGGGTGGGAGGGCTTTCTGGAGGAGGCAGTACCCGGGGCTGGAAGCTCTGTGCTGGGAGCTGACACCGATACCCACAAGGGGAACTGGGGATTAGTAGCAAAGCCTGTCTTTCCTGTCGGAAGCAAGCCCTCGGGGGCGGGGTGTGCAGGGTGTAGGGTGGGGTGGGGCTGGGGCTGATCCAGTTCCCAAAGAGCCCCTGGGAGTCAGCCACTGGGGCCACCTTTCCTGGTTTTGTCAGAACTGCCCGCTCCCCAGCTGTGAAGGACACTTTTTCAAATGACTCAGCTGGAGAATGCCAAGCTCGTGGAAGAAAAATGTTTTTGTTGTCATTCCGAGGGGCCCCTGCTTGGTTGGGAGCGAGGGATGGGGCGGGGGTCTGCATAGAGGCAGACAGGATCTCACACTGAGGCTGCATCCACCCGCATTTGCTCCACATGCGCTGTCCAGGACCAGGGTCAGAGGAGGGAACAGCTCAGAGAGACAAAAGCCGTGGATGGGAGTCTTGGTTTGCATGAGAATGGGAGGCCCAGGGCCTGGTTTTTAGGAGGCTGGTTCGCACCCCAGTTGCTTCCCACTGACACACGGGTTCGTTCTGGGGGGTCAAGGGCGGCTTACGTAGCTCCCTCCTTGGAGTTTGTTAGAAGCTGAAGGGATCTGGGGGCAGCAAGGATGGGAAAGGGTAAACAGTTTCCTAAATGTTTTAATTGAAGTCGAAAAGCAACCCAGAAGCTTCTTAGAGCATTTCAAGGGTTTGCCCCCAAGGTGGCTTTCTGGACATTCGAGGTGGTCCTCAAACATCTCCCCATGTCCTTCACCCAGAGGAGCGCGGGCGTGAATGAGAAGGGGGTCCTGTCCCTGAGCGGGCCCCCTCGGCTGTCTCGGCGACAGATGCAGCGAGTCAGAGCCTGTTCTGTGATCGAGGACCCAGTGGGGCTGAGGGTTTCAGATGTCACAAACAGTGACGCCTCCCCTGGCGGACCGGGGGCTTCGGGACTCGGATCCCCCTACATCCAATTTCTGTTCTTTGCCACAGAGTGTCGTGTTAAAGGACAATGTTTGATGAAAAGGACGCCCCCCCCCCCCCCCCCCGCCATCACCTGAGCGCGGTGGCTGCCTTCCCTGCTCCCGCAGCCTCCCGAGCGGCCGCGTCCCCTGTGTGTCGTTCCGTGTCCCGGTGGACGTAAATCATGTGTGGAATGTGGGTTTTGACTGCTGACGCCGTGCGGGGTATCAGCTGCAAACACTGCCTGGAGACAGAGGCTGGCAAGGCGAGGGTAACATGAAGAAAACGAGGCGCTGAGCCTATTGAATGTCACTGGCGGGGCTCTGAGGATCTGGCGCAGGCGCCTTGCTGGCCGGAAGGCAGCAGTGCCCGTGGAGGGCCGCCAGGGTCTTCCGAGGCTCGGGGTGTCCGGTAGGGAGGATGCAATTTCGGGGCCAGCTAAGGAGGCCCTGGGATCACTTGGGGATCTCCTCTTGGCTGTGGAATCGGTGAGGTCCAGTGTCCCACGGGGGGTGAAGAGCCAGAGCCACGTGGTGAGGGCTCTGGAGGAGGCCCTGGGCTAGGGGATGGCCCCTGGGACAGAGGGAAATGGACACGGACTGTGCCTTGGGCGGCTTCTGTCCAGGATAAGGCGTGTCGAAGGCAACATTCGTGGCATGTAACACAGCTTTGGTCTTCAGTTGAGAGCCTGCCGAAGACTTTTCGGGTAGCAAGGAAATGCTCTCTTGGGCAAACCCAGAATTTAGAGTGATTTTCCTGGTGGCTCAGATGGTGAAAATCTGCCTGCAACGCAGGAGACTCAGGTTCGATTCCTGGGTTGGGAAGATCCCCTGGAGCAGGAAATGGCCAACCTGGGACTCCAGTATTCTTGCCTGGAGAATTCCATGGACAGAGGAGCCTGGTGGGCTACAGTCCACGGGGTCACAAACAGTCGGATACGACTGAGTGACTAACACTTTCACTTTTCAATCATGCAATGGCTTTCTGTGTCCAATCTTCCTTTTATGAAACCTTAACTCATGTCCTGGCTGTGTGATCTTGGGAAATTGGCTCAGCCTCTCTGTGCTTCTATTTCCTCAGCAGTAAAAAGAGATGATCGGCTTCCCTGGTGGCTCAGACGGTAAAGAATCTACCTACAATGCGGGAGACCTGAGTTTGATCCCTGGGTTGGGAAAATCCCCTGGAGGAGGGAGTGGCAACCCACTCCAGTATTTTGCCTGGAGAATCTCATGGACAGAGGAGCCTGGTGGGCTATTGTCCACGGTGTCGCAAAGAGTTGGACACAACTAAACGAGTAAGCATGTAGTACCCGATTCATGCTTGTTGAGAGGAAGGCCTGGCTGCCTAACAAATATGAGCTATGCTTGAATTTGAACTTGAACTTGGAGCCAGGCAGGCAGGATGGCAGGAGAGCAGCTTTTCCCTGGACATTTGGAATCAGGAGTAGATGTGGATGCCAACTGGTACCCAGAGGAGCTGGGAGGGGGGCCCAGTGTTTGGGGAACTCTCTTCGCCTGGCCAGTGGGGAAGCCAGGCATGTGGCTCTCCTTTCTGGGGATGAAGGCCAGCATTGAGCTAGAAGGATTCTGGATCGGGGCAGGGGCCTGGCTGTGTTGGAATTACCGTCACCCACGTGACATCCAGGTTCCTGGCCCCAGCAGATCTCCATGACAAGGGCCTCGGTGTGGGCGGCTGAGGGCTGCCTCTGCCTGGATGCGTGCCCAAGGCAGCTGCCGGGTAGGGGGTCGGGAACCACCTGCGCAGCCGGAAACTTCTCAGGATGGAAAGCCAGGGTCCCGGGCGTAACTTGCGGATTCCTGGCGCTCTCACTCCAGGTGCCTGACCTTTTATGCTTGTGTGTGTGTGCTAGTCACTCAGCCGTGTCTGACTCTTTGCGACCCCATGGACTATAGTCCTCCAGGCTCCTGTCCATGGGATTCTCCAGGTACGAATAATGGAGTGGGTTGCTGTTTCCTCCTCGAGGGGATTTTTCTGACCCAGGGATCGAACCCAGGTCTCCTGCATTGCAGGCGGATTCTTTACCAGCTGAGCCATCAGAGAAGCCCATGGAGTTGAATTTGAAGACATTTCTGTGATGCAAGTGAATCCTGTTTTTTTCCTGATTTTGAGCCAGGGAGAGCCGCCCCTGTGCAGGGGTCAGCGCTTTCCCCAGGGACAAAGCTGAGATGGGATGATGCTTGGACCCCAGCACGTGGGAGCCTGCGACGTCCTGGGGCGGGGGCGGCCCCCGGGAAGTGGAGGGTGGAGTGGGGGTTGGTTCACTTGCTGCTGAATGTCCACACAGAGGGGAGTCCGTCAGCCCGCTGAGCTGCGGCCTCCTCACTGGTTTTGTGGGGAGATCGGAGGACGCCCCTCAGCCGCGCTGGAGCGGGTGTCAGGGGAGAGGCAGAGCCTGCCGGGCGGGGGGACGCAGATAGGACAGGAGCTCCGGAACACCCTGCCTGTGGGCCGAGGGGCGTCTCTTTTCCCACAGCCCCCTGAGCGCGGATATGACACCCACTGGCTCCGGGGGCCCGTGTTTCTGGAGACTCAGGGAGGCACCTGTGGGTTCCGAGACTGGAGTGGATGTCTCAGCAAGTGGCCCTCCTCCGCCTTGGCCCTACTGGGGGCTGAGTGAAGTCTGGGGGGAACTGAGTGACTCTGGTCCCCAAGGCGGGGCGCCCGCCCTGGGCCAGGAGCCCGCCCCGGGCCAGACCGCGAGCCTGCGTGCCCTCCAGCGCCAGCCTCCCCGCCCCCTCCCTGGCAGTCGCGCCGACGGAGGTGCCCGGCTGGCTTTGGTTTTCCCCATGTTTTTCCAATTATGTGGAATGGGCTAAAAACAGCAGTAGTGGGCCCTTATTTGGGAGTTACCACCAGCGACCCAGGGCGCCCGCTCTTGCCGCTGCTCCCAGCCGCTCGGGGGCCCGCCCCTCGGGGGACCTGCCCTGTTCTTCTGACTTCTGTCCCTGGGCCTTCCTCACGCCTGTGGGGCAGCTCCCTCCTCGAGGCCCGAGTGGCCTGGGCAGGTGACCTGCGGCTTGTGGCTCTGCTACCCGGGGGTAGGCAGGCGGTGCTGGGACGTCATTCTCCGTACCCCCAGCCCAGGCCTTTCCAGATGAGGCGGGGGCCCGCTGATTGACGGCCCGCCTGCTGCACGCCTGCTGCACCTCGCCGGGAAGGAGTTTTAACAGATGTTCGTGGGGGCAGGAGACGAAAGGGCGGCGGGGATGTGGCCAGGAGGGGGCAGCGGGAGGGACAGAGGCGCCCACTGTCGGGTCTGACGGGCGGGCTGACAACTGGGCCCCTCGCATCCGTCCGTCTGTCCGGGAGGATTAGCCGAGCCTCGGGCCCGAGGGATAAGGGGTGCGTTTGTTCCCAGTCTGGCTGTCTTGTCACTTATCGGGGAAGTAGGTCGAAGGGAAAAGAATGGAGGCCCTTGTGGCCCAGGCTGCCGCCACCCGGGCAGTGATTGGCGTCGACTCTGCAAACAGAAGGCAGCTGCTGTTCTCAGCCACGGACCGTGAATTTTTAATAGCAGGAAAATCAGATTGCACCGTCCCAGGAAATGGTGTCACAAGCCCAAGTGCTGATTTTTTTTTTTCTTTTTTAAGAAATTGAGGTATTTAATATAACTTGCAGACAGTAAAACGCACAGGTTCTAAGTGTAGATTTTGATTAGCTCTGACAGTTGTATACATCTACATAACCACCACCCCACACCAGATACAGAAGACTTCCACCGCCCGGAATGTTCCCCCGTGCCCTTGGCAGCCTCCCACCATAAACCAGCCCCCCCACCCCCCATCCCCCCCCACCAAGGCGGCCGCTGTCCTGACTCCCATCACCACGGATTAGTTTTGCCTGTTCCGGAACGTCATAGAAATGGAACCACACAGCATGTGTTCTTTTGTGTCTGAGTCTGAAGACGAACTTTTAAAGCTAATAAAAGAGGAGAGGGGAGCCTGCCATATTCTTCGAAAGAAAACAGTGTCATCGTGGGGCTAGGCCCTTGGACAGGCGGGCCTCCGGGCTGCAGTCAGGCGTGTGGATGCCCGTGTCCACCGGCCACAGTGAGACCGCGGTCACTCCACACGTGGCCCCCTCCCTCCCAGCCTGTCCGACGTGCCCCGTGCTTCTGCAGTTGAGCCCAACTCCAGCCTGGCCCTGGACGGACCCTGGGGGCTGAGACGGCTCCCCTCAGGGACACGTTCTGTGCTCTCAAGGTCCGAGCCCTGGTGGATGGACGCCCCAGCCCCCAGCACTTCCTGGGGGCTAAGGGTGACGCTGTGTGAGGCAGGGTCTCTGGCCGGCCTGTGTTGTCCACATGCACAGTCAGAGCCACAGAAGAAGGGGCAGAGACGGGACCTGAGCCCACGCAGCCTGGCCCAGGGTCTGTGCCAAGCCTCCCCTGCTCCGCCCGGGCCCCAGGGACGTCTGCCTGCAGTGCACCAGAGTCGTCTGCGGGACACTTCTGGTCTGCCTGGGCTCAGAGCGACCTGCGTGTGGGCTTTCTACAGAACAGAGCCACCTGCCTGAAGAGGTGGGACGGAGCCTTCCTCGTGCAAGTCCCGGGCTCTTTGCCACCCCCCCCACCCCACATTCCTGCCTTTCAGGGACCCTGGCTGCCCACTTCTCATTTGCCCACCCAGCCACACTCTGTTGGAACCTGTCTCTCTCGTTCCCAGCCTCGCGTGGGGGCCTTATCCACACCTGAGTCCCACCCGTGAGGGACGGGCCAGCTTGCCTGCTCAGGGTCACTCAGGAGGGAAATGGGGCCGGGGGCTGAGGTTGGGTGTGACCCCCGGGCGTTGCTGCCTGTGGAGGGCCATGTGAGGGGCCTGGGGACGGGGCCGGAGGTGACTGGCTGCAGGGGGGTCACAGGGCTGGCACTGATCTGGCCGCTATCCAGTGACCCCGGGCCCCAGGGCGGGGGTGACCCCCGTCCCAGAGCCATGCACACAGGCCCAGCCCCAGGCCAGGGCGCCTGCTGGGCCCGTGGTTCCCAGGGGCCGTAGCCTCCCTGCAGCCTGGCCCGCAGGCCCGAGGTGGGCCGTGCGGGGGGACAGCTGCTCGGGCTTCAGGTTTCCAGCAGAGCCAGCGTCCGGCCCGGCCACTTCCTCTGTGCCTTGTGACCCTGTGGTTGCTCGGCGCGGTTTCCTGGGCTGGAGTGCCGGCCTGTCGTCTCAGTGTTTGTCCAACCGCTTACCCCCAGGGGGGCAGTGGAGAAAATCAATTGCTAAAAAACAAAAACAAGCCGGCTGCCTGCCTGCTGTGAAGCTGTTTATGGCCTTAGAAGCTGCAGCGTGGACCGCGGCCTATGCTGGGCCCGGCTCTACCCGTGTGGTTCTGGGCCCGGGTCATGGTCAAGGCGGGCTCTGCCTCCCGTGGGGGCAGCGAGGGGAGATGGATGTGGGAGACCCGAGAGGCAGGACCGGGGCTGAGGACGTGTCAGGCAGGCGGAGAAGCATCTCTGGTAGGAGGAGCTGTCGGGGGTGGTGCGGCCTTGGGGGAAGCTCCAGGTTTGAGCCTCATCCTTCCTGTGACCTTGGAGGCTGCAGGTGGTTCAGCGGGGCGGGGACAGGGTGCTCTCCACCCTGCCTGCTGGGCTGGAGGGTGGGTAACTCACAGGCCCCCCTCCCTCTTGTATGTACTGATGTGGTCAGTCCAGGCCCTGGGATGCACTCTCGTTTTGCCCATCTTGAAAAGCCTGTTCCGAGTTGGGGTGTGGAAGGGGTTAACCACGAGGCCCTTTCAGGTGGCCCCCACACTGGGCGACTGCCACCAGCAGCGTCCTCCTGGTCTGCCAGGACTGTGGACCCTTCTTCCCCGTCCCTCCCTTCTGTTCTTCCAGCTCAAACAGCTCAGAACCTGGAGGCCGAATATATCTCCCTCCAACCTCCCTACCCCCATGCAGTTTAGTGGAGAGTTAGGGCACTCCCTGCCAGGTCACCCTTGAGAAAGCCGTGGTGGGTCCCCGGAATTAAGACCGTCACCCCACCTAGTCTGTGAGATCTTCTAACCTGAGGAAGGGAAGGTGGATCCTCAGAATTAAGACCATCGCCCCACCTAATCTGTGAGATCCCCTCGGGATGAGCTCGTGCACTGTCTTTTAAAGCCTTTGTTTTTCTTGTTTTGAAGTGACATTTGTGTTCGCTGTAGGAAGGAAAATATAAAAAATAACTGGAGAAAATAAAAAACTCTCGTAATTTTGCCACCTAGAGATAGCTGCTGTTAATATTTTGAAGCGTGTTTCTTGTCCTTTTATTTATTTATTGTTTTGACTGTCTCATGTGGGATCTTAGTTTCTTGACCAGTGATCAACCTGTGCCGCCTACGATGGAAGCGAGACGTCTTAGCCATTGGACCCCCAGGGTAGAGGGCCCACCCCATCCTTTCTCCTGTGCACGCATCCACATCTTCTTGCGTGATGTGTTCGGATCATGTGTGTAGCATCACGCTGACTCTCCCGCCTACCGCCTTCCCAGCCTGTCCTGCCCCCCGCCTTCTCCAGAGGGTGCCGTTGGGGCCTGTGTAACGACTGACCTGGACTCCAGCCCCTTCATATATGTAATGCTTTCCTGGTGGCCCAGCGGGTAAAGCGTCTGCCTGCAATGCGTGAGACTTGGGTTCGATTCCTGGGTCGGGAAGATCCCCTGGAGAAGGAAAAGGCAACCCACTCCAGTATTCTTGCCTGGGAAATCCCATGGACAGAGAAGCCTGGTAGGCTACAGTTCATGGAGTCGCAAAGAGTCAGACATGACTGAGCAACTTCACTTTCACTTTTTTTCCTTTAGTGAGATCTCTGGGTTCTTTACGGGTTCTTCCCTTCGGGTTTGGGTTTTGCTGTTTTCTTGAAGCCTTGGGGACCCTCTGTGACAGAGAATCCATGTGCATTTCTAGCTGCTGTTTTAGGCTGGCTTCTCGGAGGGGAAATTGCCTGGCCAGAAGGTCCCTAAGCCACACTGGCATCCAGGAAATGTGCCCGGAACAGTCCCCTGGGAGGTGGGGACACCCTGACCCAGCTGGTAGCAACAGGCCCCTCACTTCTACCTGCAAGAATCTGCCTGCAATGCAGGTGACCCAGGTTCGATCCCTGGGTCAGGAAAAATCCCTGGAGAATTCCATGGACAGGGGAGCCTGGTGGGCTACAGTCCATGAGTTTGCAAAGAGTCGGATACAACTGCGTGACTAATGCTTGGGCGTCCCTGGTGGCTCAAATGCTCAAGTTACCAAGAAGTTACCCATTCGTCGTGTTTATTGACTTGTGTTTTTTGTCTTCTATTAGTTTGTCTTTATGGCCTTTGCCCATTTATTGTTGGGGTCTGGGTAGTTTTCTTATTGATTTATATGCCTTTTAACTTTCTTTAAAATGCTTAACGGACTTTATTTTTCAGGCAGTTTTAGGCTTACGGGGGAGTGGAGCGGAGAGCCCTTGGAGTCCCTCTGTGTCCCCCTGCCTCCTGACATGGTTTCCCGCGTTATCAGACTGTAGTTCTGATACTGTAAAACTCACACGTACTGTCCCACGCAAGGGCTAGCAAACCCCCAGCCCGCACCCGTGGGCCAGACGGCTCGCGGCCTGTTTGGGGGCAGCTGTGGGCTAAGTTCGGTTGAATGAGGATCACGAGAGGAGTGTTTTGTGACCTGGGAAAGCGGTAGGACCTTCGGGTTTCAGCGCCCACGTAGGATGCTTTGCTTACACGCCTTTGCTGACTGGTCAACTGTGGCAGCTTCTAGCTGCAGTGGTGGAGCCGAGGGGCCGTGAGAGGCGGCCGTGGCCTCGCAGAGCCCGGAGCGTTTGCCGTCTGGCCCCTGGACGGAAGGCGCACGGAGCCCTGTGGGGACTGGAAGGCAGGCTGGAGGGTGCGGAGATGATGCTGGTCACAGCGGCTTTCTCTCACCTTTGTCCCGGGGGGCTCTGTGTGTTTCGTGGCTGGGCTGTGCTGCCCCCACAGCCTGCCCTTTCCACGAGGCTTCCTTGCAGACAGGGGTGGGCTCGGAGCTGCCCCGGCATTCATCATGCAGAAGGTATTCATGGTAGAGTCTTGGTCTGCTGGACCACCCTCGGCGGGTACCCAGCATCCGAGCTCAGATCAGACCCCACGGGAAGGGGGCGGTGGAGGGTTGCCCACTCCTGCCTGCGGGGCTTCAGAGCGGCCTCCACAGTGCCCCTCTGTCTGGAGTTCCTGCCCTTGAACCTGTCCTTCTATGGAAAGTGTCTCCCTGCCCCGTGCTCCCCAACTGTTGGGAACAGAATCATATCCTCCCAAAAGACACGGTGAAGCCCTCAGCCCTGGAGCCTGTGGATGTGACCTGACTACAAAATAGGGTCTTTGCAGCGAGAACCAAGACAAGGTCATGCTGTGTTTGGATGGGCCCAACCCCCAGGGACCAGTCATCTTCTCAGAGGGAGGCTTAGACACAGACCCCGGGGGAGGAGGGCGTGTTAAGACGGAGGCAAGCATCCGCAGACCAGGGGACGTCTGGGATTGCTGGCAATGACCAGAAGCTGGAAGAGGCTGAGAACGGTTCTTCCCAGAGCCTTCTGCGGGAGTTTGGCCCTACCAGCACCTTGATTTTTAATATTTAATTTATTTATGTATTAATATTTATTTTATTGATTGATTGATATTTATTTTACATATTTGGCTGCGCCGGGTCTTAGTTGCAGCATGTGAGATCTAGCTCCCCTACCAGGGATCAAACCCGGGCCCCCTGCATTGGGAGTGCAGAGTATTGTTAGCCGCTGGACCTCCAGGGAAGCCCTCAGCACCTTGACTTACTGGCCTCCAGGACTGTCAGAGAAGCAGTCTCTGCTGATAGGAGCTGCCCAGTTTGCGGGGGATGTGACTGCAGCCCTCGTCGTTTGCGGGGACGGTGGCTCGGTCTGGATGCTATGTTGTCAAGGAGGAGGGCTTGAGCTGGACGTGTCCGTGGCATCAGTCTCTCCCTCCAGTCTGCTTTTCCATTTTAAGGCGAACACTCTGCCGGGGAGGGCTGTGTCCCGAGCCGACGCCTGACCCCAAGGCAGGGGTGTGCCCCTCTTTCCTGCGTGGGTGGGTGTGTGGGGGAGGGGAGGGGTCAGAAGCCGGCCCGAGGAGGCTCCGGGGACCGCTGCCCAGCCAGCGAGGGAAGGTTTCACTTTCTTCGGCAGTGCCGCGGGGCAGGCTATTTGTTTAAACAACCCCAAAGAAAACCATTTGGCCAAACTGTTAAGTTCCTAAACAGTTTACTTCCCTGGTGTTTAAACAAAGTCCTCCCCGGGCCCTGTGTCTGGTCCCAGGGAGGGGTCGTCTGTCTTCCTGCTGGGCCGGCCCGGAGCCCTGCGCCCACTCCAAGGCCAGCTGCTGCTTATACCTCGCTGCAGACAGCCCTGGAGGTCGCCCCGGTGAGCGTCTGCCGACCGAGGGGTTCAGGCCCCCTTTGTGGTCTTCTCTCTGCAGCTGCCCCCGCCGGCCTGGCCCGGGACCGCACGCCCCATGTCGCAGACCTTCAGGCTGACCATGGCCGGACCTTGGCTCTCTCCTGGGGGTCCTGGTCTCTGCGTTTTTTTTTTTGCAAAGCTCAACTAAAAACCTCAAAGGCTCCATGGCCCAAGGGGTGTCAGAGGACTCCCCACCCCGGTTTGGAGTCATTCAACACCTACAGATTTATCCCAGCGTTTAATTACTGCCTCAGCCTCAGAGACTTGATTCTGAGAAACGCTGATGATGGGGGTCCCTGATGGCGGGGTGTGCGCGAGGCTTCGTATTGACTGGTTACCTGAGGGCCGGGTCTGGGCACACTTCGCCCCTGGTGGCTCCGCGCCCGTCAGGGACAGGCTGATGGAATCGTTGCATTCATGGTCACAGCCCCGTGGATCCCAGAGTCTCCTGCTGGACCCCAGACCCCTAGTTTCAGCCGGCCCCCTTGCAGGTGCCCATGACCCCTGCCTTCCTCCCAGCGCTGGTTCATTAATGGTCTTGCTCACTGAAGGTCTGTGTCCTGCAACTGCGGGAGCACCATGCAGGCAATTCCCACATCTCTTCTGCCCACTCCCAACCCCAGCACCGGGTTCGGGGCCTGGCCTGAAGCTGCTGCCCACAAAGCCACTGGTGGAGTGACCAGACCCGCTGGGCCAGTGCGCTGACCTTGGGCTTCCTGCGTGTGCCATCTCCGGGGATTGAAGTATTCATGGGACCTTACTTTTCCCACTTGCTGCTGTGTGTCCTTGGGTGAGGAGGTTAACCTCTCTGTGCATCGGGGTTCCTCTTCTGCAAAATGGAGCATGAACCCATCTCAGATGTTGGTGTGAGGATGGTGCTATCTCGGATAACTGTGTCTGTAGGATCATGGGAACAGGGATGGGTGAAACAGGCTCAAAATCTGTTTGGAAATCGAGTGTCTGGTTCCCTAAGGAACCAGCATTTTCTGGGTGCTCTCTCCAGCTCCTGTGTGGGCAGATTAAGGCAGAACCTGCCATAGAGTTTGGTTTATGGTTCTCCTTGACGTTAGGGCTAGATGGGGATTCCCATCAGGTCTGGCTGATTCTTCATTCTAAATGAGAAAACCGAGGCCCAGAGAGGGTTAGGGACCTGCCCCACGTCACACAGCAGGAGCGGGTCCAGGAAGTTTCTGCCCTGAATTCTCCTTGCTTGTCTTGGGGTATTGGCACCTGCTCTGGCCAGGGCCTTGTGCTGGGGGGCTGCAGAGAGCAGAGCGGGCCACGGGCCAGCATCCCTGTGAGGCAGTGGGGGCGGGGGGGTGCCTGTGTATGTGGCCCCTCTGACCACTTGGAGGGGAGGCAGGAATGGCTTCCTGGAGGAGGAGGCAACCTGTGACCTGGCCCTTGAAAAGCAGGCCTGGTGTCACTAGAACCTTTTGGGAATGGAGCCCAGGAGAACTCCCCTCCTCTCTGTTCCCCATACCCCAGGCCAGAACTTGCATCAGCACCTCTAGCTAAATCTGAGTTCAGGGAGGTTTCCAATGAAGCCGGGTGCCTGAGCACCTTCTCCAGAACTCCCGGCGCCTCCCCATCTGCCTCAGTTTCCCCAGCCCTCGGTGCGTGAAGCCGTTGCTGTCTGTGAGCACCCTCTAGTGGGGGGATCGGGTTATGAACACGAGGCCTCGGATCAAGTTCCTGCTCTCACTGGAAACGCAAGGCGGGGGTGGGGGGACCCCAGAATCACTCTGCAAAGCTCCGAGTTCCAAGGGCTCCACCCTTGAGGCCAGAAGCTGATCGGCTGTTTGAGGCCTGTGGCTGGACCCGGCGTGAGGAGGCCGCGCAGTCGAGTGCAGAGCCCGGCCCTGGGGGCCTCGGCCTGAGGGGTGCTGGGTTGGTCCCCACCCTGTCCGCATCCCTCCCTGCTGTGTGACTTCAGGCGGGTCCTTGCCCGTTCTGGGCCTTCCGTCAGACCAGGCAAGGGCCCCCCCGAGTGCCAGAGATGGCTTCTGAGCATAATCTTTTTGCTTCTGTGGATCCTCGAGACCAGAGAGGACCAGAGTGAGTGAACGGGTTGGGGGGGGGGTGCACATCCTGGCCCCAGCAGCCTCGGGGGGTGTCCGGGTCAGGGCTGGCCAGCACCCCCAGGGCCCTACACGGGAGGCTCTGTGTAATAGCATGCGAGGCTACCTCGGCCGGAAGTTCTGACGACTCTCTGGGAGGATCCAGGATGTGTTTTGTTCAGGGCAGATTCTGCTTAGAGACCGAGACTGTCTTTGCCAATGATTTATCTAACACAGGTTCACTGTGGGGAACTATGATTTATGCTATTAATAGTTCACAAGCCAATACTGTAAGGAATCAGTTCAGTTCAGTTCAGTCTTTCAGTCGTGTCTGACTCTTTGCAACCCTGTGAATTGCAGCATATCAGGCCTCCCTGTCCATCACAAACTTCTAGAGTTTGTTCAAACTCATGCCCATCAAGTCGGTGATGCCATCCAGCCATCTCATCCTCTGTCGTCCGCTTCTCCTCCTGCCCCCAATCCCTCCCAGCATCAGGGTCTTTTCCAACAAGTCAACTCTTCACATGAGGTGGCCAAAGTATTGGAGTATCAGCTTCAGCGTCAGTCCTTCCAATGAACACCAAGGACTGATCTCCTTTAGGATGGACTGGTTAGATCTCCTTGCAGTCCAAGGGACTCTCAAGAGTCTTCTCCAACACCACACTTCCAAAGCATCAATTTTTCGGCACTCAGCTTTCTTCACAGTCCAACTCTGTAAGGAATACTGTCTCTTAATGAGTCAATAAAGAAATAACATTGTTGTTGTTTTGTCACTGAGTCGTGTCTGACTCTTTGCAACCCCATGGACTTCAGCACTCCAGGCTCCCCTGTCCTTCACTGTCTCTTGGAGTTTGGTTGGTGATACCATCCCACCATCTCATCGTCTGCTGCCCCCATCTCTTTTTGCCTTCAATCTTTCCCAGCATCGGAGTCTTTTCCAGTGAGTCAGCTCTTCCCATCAGGTGGCCAGATTATGGGAGCTTCAGCTTCAGCATCAGTCCTTGCAGTGAATATTCAGGGTTGATTTCCTTTACCATTGACTGGCTTGACCTCCTTACGGTCCAAGGGACTCTCAAGAATCTCCTCCAGCACCACAATTGGAAAGCATCAATTCTTTTGTGTGCAGTCTTCTTTATGGTCCAACTCTCACATCCGTGTACTCAAAACCAGTTACATTATTGTTCCAGGCAAAGGGGAGACAGGTGTAGTTAAGATGTGCCTTTCTACGAGTTGGTTCTCTGTAGAGTCAGTCTGTCCAGTTAAAAGCTGGCTCAGGTCCCTTGCTAGTGGGTGACAGCGCCTGTGGGCTGTCAAGGTCATCACTCCAGGGGCCCTGACGCTGCTCTCCCACTGTCTGTGTGGAGGAGGCTCTTCAGGGCAGGAACAGCTATTTCCTCCCTTCCTGAGATGGCTGCATGCTTTCATAGCACTGCTGACCGGGAGTGGCCTGGCCATGACTGGAGCTCTCAAGATCTTTGGAGGGCAGTGCCCAGGACTCACAGATTCTCAGTATTTAAAGTCCAAATGTCCTTTGAGTCATTGTCCCTATCGAGAAGCCCCCCAGCAGAGCCTGGAGTGCGTTACCAGCTGAGCTTATCAGCCGTGAAAGGAATCAATGACGTCACCCTGGCTTGGCTTCCTCCATGTAAAC
The DNA here is from genome assembly GCF_963930625.1 of Muntiacus reevesi. NCBI lineage: Eukaryota > Metazoa > Chordata > Mammalia > Artiodactyla > Cervidae > Muntiacus > Muntiacus reevesi. The sequence continues at coordinate 43,581,875 of NC_089253.1, forward strand.
TGACTCACCTTTAGATCAAAACAGCTTCACTTAAGTCGTAAACAAGCGGATTGGAAATCACAGCAAATCAATAACACAGCAAAGCACAATGTGGACGGGTGACGAAGGGGGACGCGGGGCGCCTGCCTCCCAGGCGCTCGCCCAAGGTGGTGAGATGGCCACTGGGGAAGGATGGACTCGTGGTCATGTGCGTGATCACGGGGCTTGAAGCTGCCTTTCTGGGTGGGTGTCGGGAGGCAGGGTGGGCTTCAGGGAAGAGGTGGCATTTGAGTCCAGTGGGAGCTTTGAGGAGCATGGTAAGCAAGCGTGGCCTGGAGCCCAGAGCCTGGGCAGGACTGGTAACCGGGGCTGTTTGTGGCCAGGAGAGGGGCTTGCAGGGGAGAAGCGGGACTGAGCGTGAAGCAGCTCTCACAGTGAAGTCAGATGGCTGTGTGGCTTTCGACTGGCTGCTTAACCTCTCTGTGCCTCTGTTGTCTCGTCTGTAAGACGGTGATGCAAATAGCGCCAGATGGACTAGGGATCATGTAGGAAGATCTCGTGAATATTCCCTAACCTTAGCTGCCCTGGGAAGGAAGCCCCGGGGACTTGGCTGAGCCCCTTCCCTGCCGCACCCCCACCCCACCCCCACCCCCTCAGGCCCGCCGTGCTGCCCGCCTCTGACCCCGCTGCTTATGTGTGTGTTGGTCGCAGGGGCGGAGGAGGTGCTGCTGCTGGCCCGGCGGACAGACCTGCGGAGGATCTCACTGGACACGCCAGACTTCACGGACATCGTGCTGCAGGTGGACGACATCCGGCACGCCATCGCCATTGACTACGACCCCCTGGAGGGCTACGTCTACTGGACGGACGACGAGGTGCGGGCCATCCGCAGGGCGTACCTGGACGGGTCGGGGGCGCAGACGCTGGTCAACACCGAGATCAATGACCCTGACGGCATCGCGGTTGACTGGGTGGCCCGCAACCTCTACTGGACCGACACCGGCACCGACCGCATCGAGGTGACGCGCCTCAACGGCACCTCCCGCAAGATCCTGGTGTCCGAGGACCTGGACGAGCCCCGCGCCATTGTGCTGCACCCCGTGATGGGGTAAGGCTGGGAGGGGGTGCTGGGAGCCAGGCCGAGGGGGGCCGGGGGTCCCGGAGCTTTCTCCCCTTCAGGAGGAAACAGATGTCTGGTTAGGAGAGCTCGCCCTTCTAACAAGCTCCCAGGTGATGGGCTGATCTGGGAACCAGACTGAGAAGCTCCAACACAGAGCTTGGTTAGGTGTATAGAAAACCCTAGAGACCCTGGGTAAGTCATTTCCCACCCTGGGCTTCAGTCTGCTCACCTGTGAGATAGAGCTGTCCACCATGGTGATTTCCGGGCCAGCAGTGGCGACAAGAGTGACGGCCACCGAAGCCCTTACACTACACGTGCCGGGTCTCTTACACATGTCTGTCTTGCCCTCACCTTCTGGGGTAGGTCCACTGGGGGACGCTGAAGCCCAGAGAGGTTAAGTGACTTGCCCAAGGTCACAGAGCTGGGAGGCGGGACTTGGACCTGGCAGTCTGGTTCCAGCTTTCCCATGGAGGAGGCTGTGAATCTTGTCCATCGGGATAGGAGCCTTTCTGAGACACCCCCCTACCCCACCCAGCAGCTCGGAGGGTAGCAGCTGAGCACCTTCCTGCAGCTTCATGACCAAGAACATGAAACTGGCATTCCCTAAGTCAGCGGAGTGGGGAGCCCTGAGGGCGCTTGAGGGCTGGGGTTGGGGCTGCAGGGAAGCCCCCTGCCCTCAGTGTGGGATGGGCCCCCCTCACTGGGCCCAAATCCTGGGGCCGGCCTGGAGGGGCTGGGAGGGCTGCCCTGGGAGGCAGCCCCAGGGGCGATCACTGGGGTGGTGACTGACCTGCACTGGCCGTAACCATGGTAACTGGAGCCCCCAGGGGTCTCCAGGTGCTCTTCCTTTTTCCCCTGGGGCTGAGGCTTCGAGTGACCTGACCCGCAGGGGGCCTGGTGGCGGGCAGGCTTGCAGCCCACCTGCCCAGGGAGCCTGCGCTCTCGGCCCTGCTCCCTGTGGAGCTGCCTCTGTCTCTAGAAGCCCAGCGGCGCGGTCCCCGGGGTGGTCACAGGGCTGCGGCTGGACGGGCCCGGACCTCGAGCCTCGAGCACCGTGGAGTTCGGGGTGGGGCGGGCCGGCAGACAGACGCGGCTCCGTACAATCTGGCAGGGAGCAGGACTGTCCCTCGGGGAGGGCAGGTGGGCCTCATGCCAGTCCCCTGGGTCTGCGGGGCAAGGAGGCAGGAGCTCGTCACCAGTGATGGGACCCGGGCTGTGGGCCGGGGAGACGGGGACCTGCTCCCCCCACCCCTGCCCTGATGGAGGCTGTCAAGACAGTGCCTCTGCTGGCCTCACTTGGGGGCCTCGTCCTCCCCTGTGAGATGGGGTGGGGTCCTTCCCAGCGCTGGGTGTGCTCAGGGGACAGCTCTGGATGCTTCCCCGGACTGAAGCGTGCACACACACACACACACACACCCCGCCACCAGAAAGCCCAGCCACCGCACGCATCTCACTTTGTTTCTCGGACAACAGACAGCCTGTTGCCCTATGTGCTTGGCACATGGGGCCCTTGAGCTACTTGAAGGAGGTTCTGCTCTGCCTCTCTCCCTCTGGGCGCTCGTGCCCTGCGGCCCCGGGACCCTCGGCGGGGTGTCTGCTGGCTGCAGTCCCAGAGCCCTCCTGGTTAAGCCCCTGTGGTTCCCCGCGGAGCCCCTGGTGCTGCCCACGGGCTCGGGCGTGATGAGGGTGGGCACCGTTCTCAGTCCCGGGGTGGACCCGGGACGTGCCAGACGGGCAACCTCACGGACGTGTGCTTCTTCTCCAGCCTCATGTACTGGACAGACTGGGGGGAAAACCCCAAAATCGAGTGCGCCAACCTGGACGGGCAGGAGCGGCATGTTCTGGTCAATACCTCCCTGGGCTGGCCCAACGGCCTGGCGCTCGACCTGCAGGAGGGCAAGCTCTACTGGGGAGATGCCAAGACGGACAAAATCGAGGTGAGCGTCCCCCTCAGGGATCCCCAGCTGTGTGTGGAGCTGGGGGCCTGGCCCGTCAGCCCCTGACCTGGGCCTTTCCACCTTCCTGGGTCCTGCCTGGAGCACAGCGCAGACCCTTCTGGCATGTTTTTCCGTGGTGAAGGGCTGCAGGGTGAGCTTTCTGGAGATGCCCCGAGCCTTCCCGGAGACTGGGTCGTGGGAAGCACGTGCCAAGCACATGGGCTGCCCCCTCTTGGGTCTCGGAGTTTGCCTCTGAGCACCCAGTGAGCACACACTCTGCTGCAGGTCTGGGCAGATGTGCTCAGCAGATACTTCTCCGTCTTTGATGCCAAGTCGCTTCAGTCGTGTCCGACTCTGCAGCCCCACAGACTGTAGCCCGCCAGGCTTCTCTGTCCATGGAATTCTCCAGGCAAGAACACTGGAGGACAGGAGTCCTCCTCCAGGGGATCTTCCTGACCCAGGGATCAAACCTGCATCTCTTTTATCGTCTCCTGCATTGTAGGTGGATTCTTTACCCCTGAGCCACTGGCTTCTCCGGTGCACCCCTCAAAGGACGAATTTCGCGAACCTTGGGGGTTAGGCCGTCAGCTCAGGTGTGGACACCCCTCCTGGGGTCCCGTGGAGTCGGGGCTTCAGGAGAGCAGCCTCGGGTGAGGGGCCGCATCTCCTTTCCTGACAGCGTCATCAGACTCTAGGCGGGTGGGACAGTCAGGGGAGGCCCCTCCGGGGCAGCCCGGTGATGGGGCGGCTTCCGGCAGTGGTTCTGTCTCCAGTGCCCCTGCCAGAGGCTAAGGTGCCGAGTGTCTTCTCTGGCCTGTGTGGCCAGGTTGCCTTGGAGGGGAGAGAGGGTTCCCTCAGCAGGGTCGCGCCCGTGGCCTGGCTCCGAGCTCCGAGCCGGGGCACTGGCAGAAAGGAGCCCTGCATGGTCAGCCGGCTTCCCTTTGAAGCCGGCGGCAGTCCGGCTCTTGCTTCACGGGGCAGCTGTGGCAGGTCCCCCGGGGCGAGCGGGAAGGAGAACCAAGCTCTGGAGCCCACGAGGCATGGATTCCCCTGGCTTCCACTGGCCGGCGGTGATGGCACGTGGGTGGATTTGTGGAACAGCGTCCAGACCGCGGGAGGGGGCTGCGAAACCTTGCAGGTGGGCCTCCTGCCTCCTCGTCTGTGACGGCGTCCTGGACGGCAGGGTCAGGCCAGCCCAGGTCCGCAGCCCCTCAGGGGCTTAGCGCAGGGCGGCCCCCAGCGTGGGGTGCAGGTGGGGAATGGGCTCGGGGCCAGCTCGCTCGGGGAGACAGCCCTGAGGTGCCCTCCCCAGCCTCGGGGGCCAGAGGTGGACTGGTCAGTCAAGACTGGAGCCGTCTGGGGTGGGGGTGGGTGCAGGCCTGCCTCCCTGCAGCCCCAGAGCTCCCCGTGCTGCCTGCCCTGCTGACTTGGGTCTGGAGTTCCCGTGGGGCGCCTCCTTAACTCTCGTCCTGAGTCTGGAGCCCTTGGGGTTGGAAGTTCCTGCCGCCGGCGCTCAGCCCTTCCTGTGACTCCGGCCACACCCGGGGCCCCGGCCTCCCACCCCCTTCCTGCACCTTTTCCCCTCCCGCCCCCAGCGAGGCTCCCAGCTCCTACCCCTCCGACCTGCCCCTGCTCTCTTGCACCACGAGATTCAGCTTTATTGGTAAAAGTTTCTGGGACTTGCTGGCTCCTATTTAGTCTCAAATCGACGGCCCCTTTGGCCCAGCCTCTCCCTCCTTTCTCTCTGACCTGCTTCTTGGTAGATGCCAAGCTTAGTGAGGGTTCTCCCTGAGGCGAATCCACCCATCCAGAGCTTGTTCTCGAGCCCACATGCCCAGCTGCCCCGGCTGTCTCCCTTGGAAGCATCGGTTCTTCAGCACTCAGCCTTCTTTATGGTCCAACTCTCACATCTGTGCGTGATGTGGAACAGCCAGAGCTTTTGATTGTATAATGAAATGCATACCCCTTCATGGATCACAGCCTTGTTGTGGCAAACAGACTTGTAGATTTAATTATATACATACAAGTGTAATAAGAATAGAAATAAAGTGCTCAATAAATATAACGTGCCAGAGCCATTCCCTGACCCTGGCCTGTGAAAGGACTGTCTTCCACGAGACCCGTCTCTGGTGCCAAAAAGCCTGAGGACCACTGAAGTAGAGGCAGGGGGCCCGCCCTTTGTTAATCCTGAAATGGGCAAAGCGTTCACACAGCCCTGTGCACACACCGTGATCGGGCAGGGTCCCTGGATGGCAGTTAGAAGAGCAAGGCCGAGTCTTGCCCCCTGTGGCCTTGCGGTATCTTCTAAAGCTTCCTCCCTAGCGGCTTCCCTGGTGGCTAAGACAGTAAAGAATCTGCCTGCAATGCTGGAGACTGGGATTCGATCCCTGGGTCGGGAAGATCCCCTGGAGAAGGGAATGGCTACCCGCTCCAGTGCCTGGAGAATTCCGTGGACAGAGGAGCCTGTTGGGCTACCGTCCACAGAGTCACAAAGAGTTGGACACGCCAGAGTGAATAACCCTTTCAGTTTCACTTCTCCCCAGGGTTGCTCTGACTCCGGGTGCAGTCTCATGGGCCGATCCCATAGACCTGTTTGGCCTGTCTTTGAGGCAGGAAGTGTCACCTGTGTGTGGGTTACCTATCACTTGCTGGAGGCCCTAGGGGTCACCCGGACTCCTTGTGACTCCCCCCACCCTCACCCCGATGTCTTACTCAGCCAGGACCCTGGGGAGCTGGTGTCCTTGCAGCTGACATCTGCTGGTGGTCGTCTGCTGTCAGGGTGGGTGCTCGTGGGAAGTACGCGGTGGGGATCGACACACCCAGGGGGGCAGGTGGGCCAAGGAGGAATCACAGACTAAGATGAAAATGTACTCCATCCACCTACTCCTGACATTTCCTAAGTTGGTGGAGGCGACTTCCAGCACATGTGGAATAAACCCTCATTGGAGGAGTGGCAGATGGGCTGTGTGTCCAGGTCCATAAACCCTGGGGAAGAAGGTTGCAGGACCCCTGAGCAACGGCGCCACAAGCTCTGCGGGTGTGCATGGGTATATGTGTAAGATCTTTTGAATTACGTGAATCAAAATAACCAGGGCAGTTTTAATTTGGGGTTTTATGTGAGTATAGTCATTCCATCAGAGAGCAGAACTCTTTTTCCTTGTTTTTTTTTTTTATAGTTTTTTTTTTTTTTAATGCGGGCTATTTCTAAAGTCTTTATCAAATTTGTTACAACACTGCTTCCTTTTTCTTAAAAATGTTTTGGGTATTTTTTGGCCTCGAAGCATGTGGGATCCCAGCTCCCTGACCAGAGATCGAATCCACACCCCCACAGCATTGGAAGGCAAAGTCCCACCCACTGGACCGCCAGGGAAGTCCCTCTTTTTCCTTTAAAAGTTGTGCTTTCAAAGTATTGGTCCTGGGAATCACACCCCTTTGCACGGCTAAGTGCTGGAAACAGCATTCAGTGTAAGGAAAGTGCACATCAGGGGACGTTTTGGGGTCCTCTGGTTTGTGGGTGGCCATGCAGACCCCGCAGCAGTGGGTCCTGCCCCTTGGACATGGCTGAGGGTGGGCTTCTCTGGGGTCTGCCCACCCTTCCTCCCATCACACAGCTGTTGTTCTGCAGGTCATGCAGTGAGCTGGTCAGGGGACGGGTGTGTTCTCCTGCCATCCCCCACTTCCCCTACCCCAGACCTGGGCCTGGTGTGTGAGGTCAGCTGAGTATAGGAGGCCGGAGGCCTAGAGGTCAGAGAGAGCACGCTGCACGCGGGCCCCTTCCGCATCTGGCTTGGCCATTTGGACATAGCTTCCTGGAGGCATCTAGTTTCCTTTCCTGAAAATCAAGGGCAGGGGAACTTCTCCAGCAGGGGTTTAAAACTGTGGACTGGAGACCAGACTGCCTAATTTGTGCCACTATCAAATGCTTGGTGGTTTCTACACTTATCTTTTTGCTGACCTGCGTGGCTTGTGGGATCTTAGTTCCCTGACCAGGGATTGAACCTGGACCCGGCAATGAAAGTTCTGAGTCCTAACCCCTGGACCGTCAAGGAATTTCTTACACTTTTAAATAAACACAGTCAAAAGGAGTAGTATCTCGTGGCATGTGAAATTTATATGAAATTCCAATTTTTTTGTTTTTATTTTTTGTTTTTGTACAAATGAAGTGTTATTGGGACATGTCCCATTCTGTTCAGTCGCTCAGTCATGTCCGACTCTTTGTGACCCCATGGACTGCAGCACACCAGGCTTCCCTGTCCATCACCAACTCCCGGAGCTTACTCAAACTCATGTCCATCGACTGGGTGATGCCATCCAACCATCTCATCCTCGTCCCCTTCTCCTCCTGCCTTCAGTCTTTCCCAGCATCAGAGTCTTTTCCAGTGATTCAGTTCTTCGCATCAGGTGGCCAAAGTATTGGAGTTTCAGCTTCAGCTTCAGTCCTTCCAGTGAATATTTGGGACTGATTTCCCTTAGGATGGACTGGTTGGATCTCCTTGCAGACCAAGGGACCCTCAAGAGTCATCTCCAACACCAGAGTTCAAAACCATCAATTCTTCGGCACTGAGCTTTCTTCATAGTCCAGCTCTCACATCTGTACATGACTACTGGAAAAACCATAGCTTTGACTAGACGGACCTTGTGGCAAAGTAATGTCTCTGCTTTTCAATACGCTGTCTAGGTTGGTCATAACTTTTCTTCCAAGGAGCAAGCGTCTTTTAATTTCATGGCTGCAGTCACCATCTGCAGTGATTTTGGAGCCCCCCAAAATAGTCAGCCACTGTTTCCGTTGTCTTCTCTTCTATTTGCCATAAAGTGATGGGACCGGATGCCGTGATCTTAGTTTTCTGAATATTGAGCTTTAAGCCAACTTTTTGACTCTCCCCTTTCACTTTCATCAAGAGGCTCTTTAGTTCTTTGCTTTATGCCATAAGGGTGGTGTCATCTGCATATCTGAGATATTGGGGCACACTCACACTTATTTTAGGCTCCCTCCATGGCTGTTTTTCTATGACAAGAACCTTATGGACTCAAAGCCGAAAATATTTACGCTCCTTTTCAGAAATTGCTTGCCAGACCCTGTCCTGGACGGTCCACCTGGCCCCCATGTTGTCGATATCCCAGGTTCGGATCTGTTCTTTCTGGATTCTGTTCTGATGTGTTACTCACCCCGGAGGCTGATGGATGGTTCCCTGTGTCTGTCTCCTCACCCTCCGTCAGAGGGCCCAGGGAAGCTGGAGGTCCCCAAGTTGGGCCCAGAGGGAGCCTGGGGGGCTGACATGTGTCTCCCTGTAGACAAGCCGCCCTCGTCTGCTCCGGGATTTGGGAAAGGCCTGGCTCAGCAGAGTTACTTTGACAGATGTGTTGGATTTGCTCAAGGTTTGCCGAAAGCTTCTGTGAGAAAGGCTGCCGTAGGATCGTTTATTTTCCTGAGTGTTAGAGTCTTGATGTTCTTCCAAGCTGGGGGGCTTGCTGGGTGTTTCATGGGGTCTGTAATTGTGCAAAGAGGAAGAGGAGAGGGCTTCCGAGGCAGAGGAGCGCCCTGCCAGCCCAGAGCCGCGGGTCTGTGCTTGTGGTGGGAGCCACCAGCCTGGCCCCAGTGGGCAGCTCACGGCCTCCCCCACGTTGTTCTGGACAACTGAGACGGGGAGGGGGGGGGCAGGCAGAGACGGGGAGCTACTTCCGGGCAGCGTCCGCCCCCCTCACTGGTCCTGTGTCTTCCGTGGGCTCACGTTCATCATTCCTAAGCTGGGAAAATGTACTTCCTCACCTCAGTCAATGGAACGTGCGCTTACTTATGTCTGCTGCTGCTGCTAAGTCACTTCAGTCGTGTCCGACCCTGTGCGACCCCATAGACGGCAGCCCACCAGGCTCCCCCGTCCCTGGGATTCTCCAGGCAGAAACACTGGAGTGTCTGGAATGGAGTTATTAAAGGAAATGAAGAAAATGTGAACCCAGAGAAGGACGAGAAAAGTCTCCAGAGAGATACTGCTGACCCTTCGGTGTATAGCAGGCTGCATCTTTAAGTTCCAGACGTGGGTTGTTTTTGTGGTTCTGATCTGCATCCACGGCCCTTGCCTAGCCCTGGGTATTCAGCGTCAGAGAAGGAGCGGGTGTGTTGCCTGTGTGTGTGTGTGAGTGTGAGATGGACCGTGTGTTCTTGGAGACGCTCTTCCTCTTGCTGTGCACTCCCTCAGGTGAGACCCCTTCCCCAGGTCCAAGTTCTGTGTGAAGCGTGTGTTCACCATCTTTATGTGCCTTCGTGTGGTGGGGCCAAAACCAGAACCAGCACCCTGCGCCAGCTTGGAGTGGCCCTGCATCCATCGCCTGGCCCCTGGGGCTAACCCGCGGGCCAGAAGTGGAGCCCAGAGCTCTGCACAGAAATCCTGCCGTCCGAGGTCTGCACGCCAGCTCGTGACACAAGAGATGGTCCCTCACCTGGGCGGCTCATTGGAGCCCCCGGGGGGGCCCGTACCTGGCCTTCTAGTTCTGATGTAACTGCCCCTGGTGGGGGCCCAACCACAGTAGTTTGATTAAGTTCCCAGGGGGACTGAGCTGCTCCCCTTAATTACAGGTGGGCCGACTGAGGTCCTTGGGGTGCAGGGGCTCGGCTGTGGGCAGAGCAGGGGTGGGCTCCCCGGCTGCAGGGTCCTGAGCTGCCTGCCCCCCACCCACCGTTTGAGCCAGCAGTTTTGAGTTTTGTCCTGTGCGTCCAACAACAGAGGACCAAAGTCTTCTCTGCTCAACACACACCCGATCTGTCTTACGTGTGTGCCACCTGTACAACAGAAGGCTTGGATCCTCTCCGATGAGCTGGAAATATAATCTGGCTGTAGGGGGCCTGTTGAGGCTTGCCTTTAATTCATTGTGTCTCTTTGATCCTGGCCTGAAAGCCCAAGAGTTCGGATGTTGCGTTTTTATCATCTTCCTTTTCACATCAGCTTCTACCGGCTCAGCTGTCATCACAAGCACATCTTATCCTGTTTGTGTGTTTCGGTTGGTTAAGGCGTTCTTATGTTTGACAGTACTTTTCTCATCTGTGGCTTTTGTGGTTGATGCTTTTAATCAGCACTGACTCTTCAAGAAGATTTAGCTTTTACATCTCAGAGTTAATGACTACCAGTGTGTATCTGGGAGGGCTTCCCTGCTGGCTCAGCGGTTAAGAAGCCACCTGCCAATGCAGGAGATGCAGGTTGGATCCCTGGGTTGGGAAGATCCCCTGGAGTAGCAGATGGCAACCCTCTCAACCCTCTCCAGTGTTGTGCCTGGGAAATCCTGTGGACAGAGGAGCCTGGTGGGCTATAGTCCATGGGGTTCACAGAAGAGTTGGGTAGGACTTAGCAACTCAACAACAACAAGTATGTCTGGGTTGGATATTATCTTAGAGCTCTAGGCTTCAGACTTAGAACCAAAAGTGTCCTCAGAGTTCACCTGGTCCTGACTGAGCAAGAAATTAGTCCACAGGCAAGTGGGAGGCCTTGTCTGGGGCCTGCAGTGCGTTTGTGGTCCAGCCTTTTGAAACTGGGCTCTGTGTCGGGGGTGGTGATCAGTGCTTCCTCATGTTGCATCTGAGCAGACATTGCTAATCAGTCGGTCTGAGACCCACACCTTGGTACTGCAGTCGGTCAGCAATGGCGAGGCAGAGGATACCTGTTTGCCTTGCCTGCCCCTCTCAGCACAGCATGCACACCCAGGTCGGGGAGGCAGTAGGAAAGAGCCCCTGAGTGGCTCTTCACTGAAGACATCATTCGTCCAGCTACCCCAGTGAGCCGTGATGCCCGGCCTGGCCAGCGGCAGATGCATCTAGGGCCTGTCCTATTCCAGACCGCTCAGGCCCAAGGCTGGCTCAGCCCCATGTCTGCCCTCCTGCAGGTGATCAATGTCGACGGGACGAAGCGGCGGACGCTCCTGGAGGACAAGCTCCCGCACATTTTCGGGTTCACGCTGCTGGGGGACTTCATCTACTGGACCGACTGGCAGCGGCGTAGCATCGAGCGTGTGCACAAGGTCAAGGCCAGCAGGGACGTCATCATCGACCAGCTGCCTGACCTGATGGGGCTCAAGGCCGTGAATGTGGCCAAGGTCGTCGGTGAGTCCGGTCAGCCTCCAGCCGGGGGTCAGTCCTGCCGCAGGCTGGTGGCTGCCCTTTGGTCCACAGGCAGCCGAGCTGGAGGCTGAAGCGGGGGTTGTACGTGCTGGACTGGGGCACCCACTCTGGGGCTGGACAGGGCAGGAGATGGTGAAAATATGAGGACACGTGATGGTGGGGTATGGACCGGGCACAGTGAGTGGGCATGACTGGCAGTAATTGTCTCACGGTGGTTAACGCTTATTGAGTGCCTGCTGTGTGCCAGGCTCTGGCCAGGCACCTTGGCGCCCAGAGCAACCCTCTACACTAATGACAAGGCGGCCCTATTAGTGCTGGGGAGAGGGAGGCAAAACCTCATACAAATGGGCGATCAAGCTCCGGACTTGCGCCTGGGGCTGCCCCGACCTCATTGCTGGGCTGGGCTGAGATCGTTGTGCAGTGTGACAGGCTGGACCCTAAAATGCACACCTTGAATCTAAAAGCCGGGATCTGCAGAAAGTTCCCTTAACACAATGACTTGTCTCTCTATGACTAGGATTCCCAATGCAAGTCCGCCAGCTATGCTGGGGGCCGTAGTGTCCAGCTGCGCCAGGGGGACAGAAGTGGGGACGGGGCAGTGGGCTCTGTGGGGACAGGGACTCTGTCCCCACCTGGGGCCCCCGTGCCGAGTCCTACGCCTTCTCATCAGAGACACTCAGTTAACCTTTGCCGGAGGGAGGGAGGGGGGACTGACCAGAGAGGCCCAGGGCTTGCCCTCAAGTTGCTTCTAGTCCAGTGGGTGAGACACTGCTTTGTCAGCTCTGCTGCCAGGCTGGTGATTAAAGCTGAGATGTGAAAGTGATGCCTGGCTTTAAAATGCAAGGGAGGGCATTTGAGCATGGAATTTGGGGAGCAGGTGGGGGCAGGGTCTGCCTGGCAGAAGGGACAGCTGAGCAGGGGCCTGGAGGTGCGGCCTGAGGGCCACCTGGGGGGTGGGGCGGGGATGGTGCACCCCTGTCTCCAGGAGAGGCCTTTGGTCTCAGCCTACCCTCCTGAGACCAGATGATGTAATCTGCACACTTGGTTTACCAGCCGCCTTGGAAAACACATTCATTATCTATGGCAGAGCGCAAGGCCCATCAGCAAATGGGTGTTTGAAAAGCAAAGAATAAAACCGCAGAGATAAGAAAAATGATGCCTCCATGGGGTGTGATTTAAAGTTGAGAAATTGGGTCCCTTCCCACCTTCTTTCTCTCTCTTGTCGGGATTTACTGAGAAAGATGGCAGAGAGGATTGCTTTTTTTAGCTGAAATATTTAACACGAAATTAAAGCCAATTTTAACAGCACTGCAGCAGAGTGAGTCTAACAGGCTGGCCCAAAATAAAATGTATGCTGACTACTGTCTGTTGGAATAAGAAACAGGCGCCTTGGGCCGTCCTGGGTGAATCTCAGATTTCGAGGGCGCTGAGAATGTCGGGGACTCAGAGGAGGAACCATCCGGGTGGTGACCTGGGCTGCAGTCTGGTCAGCAGGCAGGGAGGCCAGGCCCAGTGGGGAACGGGGAGCAGAGGGCTAGGTGTCCCCAGGTCGCCTTGAGGATGGAAGCCTTCAAGTGTGCAGGGAGGCCCCGGCCCAGAGCCTTGCTCCGCCCTGTCCTTGAGCCGGCAGGGAGGCCCTGGGTTTCCACCAACCCTCCCTGCTGTCCCCTAGAGGCGTCTGGAGGAAATGAAGCCACGTAGAACCGGGGAGCCAGCGCCCCCACTTGCAGGGCCACTGGGGCCTAGAACCTGTGTCTTTCCGTCCAGGAACCAACCCGTGTGCGGACGGGAACGGGGGCTGCAGCCACCTGTGCTTCTTCACGCCCCGCGCCACCAAGTGCGGCTGCCCCATCGGCCTGGAGCTGCTGAGCGACATGAAGACCTGCATTGTGCCCGAGGCCTTCCTGGTGTTCACCAGCCGGGCCGCCATCCACCGGATCTCCCTGGACACCAACAACAACGACGTGGCCATCCCGCTCACGGGCGTCAAGGAGGCGTCCGCCCTGGACTTCGACGTGTCCAACAATCACATCTACTGGACCGACGTCAGCCTGAAGGTACGGCGGCGGGGTGTCCTGCTCTGCACCTCTCCTCTGAGTGCCTGCCAGCAGTGGTATCGCCTCAGAGGCTTAAAAAAGGCTTTCTTTTTTTTAATAGATTTTCTTTTTTGGGGGGCCATAATGTGTATGATCTTAGCTCTCCGATCATGAAGAGAGCACAATGCATGATCCCTCTGTATTGGGAGCACAGTCTTAAGCACTGAACCACTGGGAAGTCCCTTAATATATTGTTTAATGATTTATTTATTTGGCTGGGCCGGGTCTTAGTTGTGACACTTGGGATTTTCAGTCTTCATTGTGGCAAGCGGGATCTTTGGTCTCAGCCCGTGGGATCTAGCTCCCCGACCAGGGATTGAACCCAGGCCCCCTGCATTGGGAGAGTGGAGTCTTAGCCCCAGGACCAACAGGGAAGGCCCAATAGTTTTGTTCTATTTTTTTATTTAACGGAAGTCTAGTCGCTATACAATGTCAGTAGCGAGTGCATTGTATCGTGATTGACCATTTTGAAAGGTTACACTCCATTTATCACTATTAATATATTAATATATATTAATAAATTATCCATATACTGGCTATATGCCCCGAGTGGTCCAGTGTATCCTTGTAGCTTATTTTATACCTAATAGTTTGTACCTTTTACTCTCCTACCCTGATGTTGCCTCCTATTCCGTCTTCCCACGGTAACCACTGTATCTGTGAGCCTGCTTCTTTTTTGTTATATTCACTAGTTTGTTACAGTTTTTAGATTCCCATATAAGTGATATGCTACAGTATTTGTTTTTCTCTGATTTATGACAAAGCATAATCCCCTCCAAGTCTCTGCATGTTGTTACAGATGGCAAAATTTCATTCTTTTTTATGGCTGACTATAAAAAATTAAAAGAAAAAAGCTATAGGGAGTTCCTTGGTGGTTCAGTGGTTAGGACTCTGTGCCTCCCCTGCAGGGGGCACAGATTCCATCGCTGGGTCGGGGAACTAAGATCCCACAAGCTGCAGGGTGCAGCTAAAAATAAATAAATTTTTAAAAATTAAAGCAAAAATTAAAGAAGTATTTATTATGGCTTGGTTCAAACCAATAGAACACTAGTGAACCCATGTTAATACCTAAGCATAAATGATTACAATGAGCAGATCCGGTGGACACACAGGTGGCCGTTTCTAGAGTGATTATGTATCCATGTGTCTTTTGATTCACCCCGCTCACTCCCTCACGAGTGCCCACTTACTTAACAAACTTTCTTTGTTCTGGGTGCTCATGTAAATATCCTGGATAATTGTAGGAGAGCTTATCTTCTCAAGTAGAATTTGGCAAACTGGTGCTTGGGCCAGCCTCCTCATTTGGTCAGTCAAGTTTTATTGGAACAGTGGTACCCATCTGCCTGTGGATCGTCCGCACCTACTTTTGTGCCACTGTGCTTGTGTGCTGATTCACTTCAGTCGTGTCTGACTCTTTGCGACCCCATGGACTGTAGCCCGCCAGGCTCCTCTGTCCATGAGATTATCCAGGCAAGAATATTGGAGTGGGTTGCCATGCCCTCCTTCAGGGGATCTTCCTGACCCAGGCATAGAACCTGCATCTCTTGTGTCTCCTGCATTGGCAGGCGGGTTCTTTACCACTAGCGCCACCAGGGAAGCCAGTAGGTAGTGGCAAATCCATGTACCCTGTGATACCTAAAATATTTACCAAAAAAACCCTCTAACCCCTATTCTATGCCCTGGACAACTGAAATGGTTTAGTTATCTATCTTTTATTCTACCATTGGTATTACATGGTTCGTAAGATTTTTTTTGATTTTAAAAGTCATAGGGTTCACTGTAGAAAGAGAGAAAAATATACAGACAAAGTATAAAGAAGAAAATAAAACACCCACATCTCCATCATCTCGAGTCAGCCACTGATGTCATTGTAGTGAATTTCCTTGGATTTTTTCCCTATGTTATTGTTTCTGTAATCAGTCATATGCTACATAGAATTTTGTATCCTGTTTTTTTTTGTCACAGAACATATTTTATCAAGCTATTACAAACTGTTCAACATAATTCTTTAAATGTGTATTCTACCATACGTATATTTCTTAATCATCGCCTTATTTTAAATGGCCTTCCAGTTTTTTCCCAACTCTAAACTATACCGCAGTAACAGATGTCTCTGTGTGTAACATCTTTTCTGTATTTTCTTTGCTTTGAATAACATTTCAGGAGGAAGATTACTGGGTGAAAGATCCAGTGATTTCTTTTTTAGGGTGTAACTATTTTGAAGGGTCCTGAGATGTGTATATATAACATAGCTTATATAATGATTTATTATTTTATAATTATGTACTATTATATAATATTTACATAGTTAAAGTATGTATCATATATATATACATATACATATTGCCAAATTGTTTCTTCTGAAAAGGTTGTGTTTCAAAAGTTCCTTTAAAAACGCGAATATTGAGGGGGAATAAATACAAGAAATAAAGAGAATAGAAACTCAAGTGTTACGATCTGGCCCCTCATCAGTAGCTGGTCAGTAGTTGCTCCAGCATCACTTGGTGAGACGTCTGCCGAAACTCTGGTTCCTAACGGGTGGTCCTCTCCTCCTCCCCACTCCCAGACCATCAGCCGGGCCTTCATGAACGGGAGCTCCGTGGAGCATGTGATTGAGTTTGGCCTTGACTACCCGGAAGGCATGGCCGTCGACTGGATGGGCAAGAACCTGTACTGGGCAGACACCGGGACCAACAGGATCGAAGTGGCCCGGCTGGACGGGCAGTTCCGGCAGGTCCTCGTGTGGAGGGATCTGGACAACCCGCGGTCGCTGGCCCTGGACCCCACCAAAGGGTAAGGGCTGCTTTGCCAGCCCGTGCGCCCGTGTCCCCACCACCCCTCCACACCAGGCAGTGCGGTGATGCCCCGAGGCAGACGGCTGCCCACTGCCCGTCGACGCTGCAGTTCAGAGTAGTAATGACCGCCACTAGCTTGGAGGTGGCCGGGACCAGCAGGACTCTTGGGGGGTCATCCGGTTCATTTCACAGTCGGGACACTGAGGCCCAGAGCAGAAGCAGGAAGGGAGGGAGGCCCCCGTATCAGGCACCACCTGGGCCCTCCCAGGGGAGCCTCTTGTCGGAGCACCCAGGGGCCCTGCCAGGGTGGGTGTCTTTATACCTGATTTCACGGATGCAGAAACTGAGGCTCGGAGAAGCTCAGAGACTGAAGGTCACTGAAGGTCATGTCAGTGGGCCAAGAAGCCCTATCCAGACCCCTGTCCGGAGCTGCTTCTCCTGGCTTCTTGCAGCTGCTTGGATGCAGTTTAAAACCTGCCTTGCAAGGCGCATGCTTTGATCTGCCAGGCAGCCTGGGGACCCTGTCCTGGGGCCAGAGGGCCGAGCGGAGTCTTCTTCTGCCTGCAGTGCTCACCCCATAAAGCATCAGTGATGTGTAGGGAGCACCCAAACCCTGCCTGCTGCATGCTTTTAAGGAAGGAAGATTTCTGCAGAACAAAGGGAGAGGTCTGGATTTTAGTGAAAGAACCAGGAAACACAAGTCTGGGATGGAGGTTTCTTCCCCAGAGCTGCTATTGAAGAGCCAGGAAAGAGGTGGCGGTGGAGCCGAGTTCGAATCCCGGCCCTGCAAGGCCTGTTTGTCTGGGGCTCGTGTTTTCTTCCTCCTTTGAGGAAGGGGACTGTGCGCCCTGATTGGTCCACATTCTCCTGTCCAGCCTAGTTAAGTGTTTGTGTCTGACATGGGGTCCCAGCCTGGATGTCCCGGCACGTGGTCACCACGTTTGTGCACCCGAACAAGAATATCAGGGCTTAGCTTGCAGGATGTAGCTCCGTGGCTGCTCCTGGAGGACAGTGGGGTGGTGGGGGGCTCCCAGGCCTCCTCCTGGTCCCTGCTTCCTGCAAGATGCCTTCAGCACGGCCCAGGAGATGGCGGCAGGCAGGCGCCCTGCCCTGACTCAGGGGTGGACACGCTGACTGCACCCGCCCTGCTCCTGTGTCTTCCAGCTACATCTACTGGACTGAGTGGGGCGGCAAGCCCAGGATCGTGCGGGCTTTCATGGACGGGACCAACTGCATGACGCTGGTGGACAAGGTGGGCCGGGCCAACGACCTCACCATCGACTATGCTGACCAGCGTCTCTACTGGACTGACCTGGACACCAACATGATCGAGTCATCCAACATGCTGGGTGAGAACTGGCCGCCTTCAGCCCCCAAGGCACTGTGCCCTCGGGCCTGCAAGGTGTGGACGGGCCCCAAATGCTGACCCAGCATGCCACCTGAGGGGTCCCTTTCTGCCCCCGGTGCTGACAGCCAGGTCCTGGCCAACCCCAGGCCAGGATTCTAACCTGACCTGACATCACATAGCATAGGTTTGCGGTGATGGGGAAACTGAGGCCCAGGGAGGTCACGGGACCGGTGTAAGGTCACCGAGCATCGCTCAGCCCCCAGGACCACATGCTCCATCTCTACCCGACCCTGAATTCCTCCTGGGTACCAGGCATCGTTATGGGGCCACTCAGCACCCTGGGATTAGACTAAAAACAAACCCAGGACTTCCCTGGTGGTCCAGTGGTTAGGATTCCACCTGCCAATGCAAGGACACAGGTTCAGTCCCTGGTCGGGGAAGATTCCACATGTTGGGCCATCTAAGCCCCTGGGCGACTAAGCCCCTGCACCGTAACTCCTGAGCCCACTCCCTAGGGCTTGTGGTCCCAACAAGGGAAGGGAGTGCTCCCCGCACACAGCAACCAGAGAATGCCTACAGGCAGCAGCAAAGACCCAGCGCAGCCGAAGACACATAAATAAATGATAATTAAAAAGCAAAAAAAAAAAGAAACCCCTTATTCCATATCACCCAGTCGTGAGGGCAGGATTTGAACCTAGAACAGGACTGGACTTCCTCATGGGGGGGCAGGGCTGGCTCTCTTGGGTGGTACCAGGTGGTGGAGCTACTCTTTGCAAATGAGGGAATTTGGCTTCCTTCCTTCCCGCTGCTGCCGCCACCTGGGGTAGGCACAGTTGTACCCACTTTACAGATGAGGAGACTGAGGCCTTGGTGGGCCGAACCGCTTGTCCCAGGTATTGTGTGAACAGAGCCAGGGCCGGAAGCTCTGTGTTCTGGTTTCTGCTCACAAGGGGCTGCACCTGCCCTGCACACGGACTGTCCTGGTTCATGGGGCCCACAGCGAGGCTTGGCTGCGTCTTCGAGGCCACCACGCCAGCCCCGCAAGGAGTGAGAAGGGCTGGTGGCAGGTGGGAGACTGGTTGCCACACAGCCGTGGTTGCCCGAAACAATTAGGCTCCCTGATTACCCCGGAGTGATGACACAGTCAGAGGAAAAGCAGTGAAAGCCCTGGAAACCCGCCCAGACCTGCAGGTCGAGGGCAGTCGGGTGCATCCGGCCGGGCTGTTCTCTGCCATGGCAGGTTTCCCACTGAACGGCACAGATGTGTTCAGAGCACTTGGTTAACAACAGGGGAGGCCCCAGCGGGAAGAGGGCCGTGTGTAAGAGCTGAGCATGGATCGTGAGCCTGGGGTTTTTCACTTTTTTCCTTTTTAAAAATCATTTTCAAACATTTCATATCATGCCATAGATGATTTTCATTCTGCTTCCTCCTCTTCCCACATAGGAGGAGCACGTCCGCAAGTCTCTGATTTGTTTTCATGGGCTTCATTTAAAAAAAAAAATTTATTTGGCTCTGCGGGGTCTTAGTGGTGGTACAAAGGATTTTCCTTCGATCTTTAGTTGCAGCACGCAAACTCTTAGTTGTGGCATGTGGGATCTAGTTCCTTGATCAGGGATCGAACCCCGGCCCCCTGCATTGGGAACATGGAGTCTTAGCCATTGAACCACCAGGGAGATTCCCATCATTGGCATCATTTTTACCGTGAAATAGAACATATGTGTATATCGGTTTCCGCAATGACTCAGCGGTAAAGAATCCACCTGCAATGCAAGAGACGCAGGTTCGATCCCTGGGTTGGGAAGATCCCCTGGAGGAGGAAATGGCAACCCACTTCAGTGTTCAAGCCTGGAAAAAATCCCACGGACAGAGGAGCCTGGCAGGCTATAGTCCTTGGGGGTCACAGAGAGTTGGATACGACTGAGTGACTCAGCATGCGCACACAGCATATGTGAGGCGTTCGCAGAGCACACACTTTGACAAGGGCAGACTTAGGAACCCACACCGGGGTCGAGGTCGAGTGTCCCCGGGCTCCGCACGTGCTCTCGCCCTCCTGCGGGGCTCAGCCCCCCTCTGCGCCTTTTCCACCGCGTGCCGTCCTCTCGGCCCTGAGCCTGCCTGTTGCCGCTGCAGCCTCAGCAGCTGCCCACACGTGTGTGTGTTCCGCACGTGGCTGCTCGGTGATCAGACTCTGGTTCATTTGACAAGTCCTCTGCTGCGGCATTAGCCTGAGCAACCGTATCCCCACATAGGGTCAATGGGCTAAAATCAAGGTGTGGGCCTGGCCCCCTTCCTTCTGAAGGCTGCTGTCTGGGCCCAGTGCCTTTTCCATCTTCTGGAGGCTGCCTGCCTCCTTGCCTCATGGCCCCTTCCTCCAACTTCAAAGCCAGCCCCTCTCACTGTCGTGTTCTCTCTACCCTTGTGTTTACACCGGGTATCCTGGGATAATTCAGGATCATCTCTGCAGTTCAGAATCTTTAATTTGGTCACACCTGCAAAGCCCCCAGCCATGTAAGGTACGATGTTCACAAATCCTGGAGATTAGAACGTGGACCTCTTTGGAGAAGAGGGAGTGAGTGAGTGAAAGTTGCTCAGTCGTGTCTGACTCTTTGTGACTCCATGGACTATACAGTCCATGGAATTCTCCAGGCCAGAGTGGGTAGCCTTTCCCCTTCTCCAGGGGATCTTCCCAAGCAAGGGATTAAACCTAGGTCTCCCACATTGCAGGCGGATTCTTTGCCAGCTGAGCCACCCGGGAAGTCCAAGAATACTGGAGTGGGTAGCCTATTCCTTCTCCATAGGATCTTCCCAACCCAGGAATCGAACCGGGGTCTCCTGCATTGCAGGCAGATTCTTTACCAACTGACCTATGAGGGAAGCCCTGGAGAAGAGGGAGGAGAATGTTATCCTGCTCATAACTTCTTCTTGTTCAGTTGCTAAGTTGTGTCTGAATCTTTGCGACCCCGTGGATTGCAGCAGTCCAGGCTTCCCTTTCCTTCTGTCTCCCACTGAGTAGGTGTTGCTGTCATCTCAGCCTCTGCCACCCCCTTCTCCTTTGGCCTTCAGTCTTTCCCAGCGTCAGGGTCTTTTCCGATGAGTCCCACCTGGTTCCTCTGTCCATGGAATTCTCCAGGAGAGAATACTGGAGTGGGGGGCTTCCCAGGCGGCTCCGTGGTAAAGAATCTGCCTGCGCATGCAGGAGACGCTGGTTCCAACCCTGGTCTGGGAAGACCCCACATGCCTCGGAACGACTGAGCCCACGAGCCAGGACTATTGAGCCTGTGCTCTAGAGCCCTCGGGCCTGTGCGCGGCAGGGAGAGGAGCCACCGCAGGGAGAAGCCTGCTCACTGCAACCAGAGCATCGCCCCTGCTCACCACAGCTAGGGAGAAGCCTGAGCCGCAGCGAAGGCCCAGCACGGCCAGGAACAGACAGATAAATACAAGGAATACTGGAGAGGAGATCTTCTCCAGGAGATCCTCCCAACCCAGGGACTGAACCTGGGTCTCTTGCATTGCTCATAACTTTTACCAAGCACTTGCTTTGTACTGGCATTTTGACCATTCTACATGTATTTTACATGATCTCACTGAATATTTATCACAATGGTAATCACAGACCTCACTGATTTTTTTTATCATAATTTATTACTTTTAAGTATCATGGGTACCCATGAGGACATTTCGTTTTTCAGTTTATTAGACTGCACCGGCTCTTTGTTGGCAGCATGACGGATCTTTAGTTGCGGCCTCCCTGGTAGCTCAGTTGGTAAAGAATCCGCCTGCAATGTGGGAGACCCCGGTTTGATTCCTGGGTCGGGAAGATCCTCTGGAGAAGGGATGGGCTCCCCACTCCAGTATTCATGGGCTTCCCTGGTGTCTCAGGTGGTAAAGAATCTGCCCACAATACGGGATACCTGGGTTCAGTCCCTGGCTTGGGGCGATCCCCTGGAGAAGTGAAAGGCTACCCACTCCAATATTCTGGCCTGGAGAATTCCATGGGCTGTAGAGTCCATGGGGTCACAAAGAGTCGGACACGACTGAGCGACTTTCACTTTCACTTTGTGACATCTAGTTCCCTGACCGGGGATTGAACCCAGGCTCCCTGCACTGGGAATGCGGAGTCTTAACCACTGGACCGCCAGGGAAGTCCTGAGGGCACTCTGAAGAATGCTCACTTTGCAGATGGGGAGACTGAGGGTCGGGGGCTTACACAGCTTGCCCGAGGTCATGTGATCAGTGGAGGAGCAAGGGGACCCAGGCTGACTCCAGAGCCTGGTTCCCATCCCTGTGGTAGACTGCTACGCAGAAGGTTTAATTAAAATTTTTTATTGACATGCAGGGAACTGAGGTTCTGCAAGCCTCATGATGTGGCCAAAATAAAATGAACTATTTTCTGACATGCAAATACAATAAAGTACAAAACAGTGGTCAGGTCAGAGAACTTTTACATACCCATACTTGTACATCCATAGAGGCATCAACACAGCCTGTGCAGCTTCCATGCAGATCAAAGCCAGGAAGCTTCCAGCCCCTGTAAGGCTCTTAGTCAATCTCACCGGCCTTCTCAGGGCTCACTGCTGCACTGATGTCTGTCTACATGCTCCAGTTGTGCCATTCTAGAACTTTCTATCACTGACCATACGGCGCATGCTCTTCAGCATCTGGCTCCTTTCAGTCTAAGGACTGAGATTCACTCACGCTGTTATTCTGTCTTACTGCTGCGTCATGTCCATGGCACGAAGATCTTGCCTTTTTTTAAACCCCTCCTACTGTTGACGGACGTTTGGTTGTTTCTGCCGTGGCTGTTACACACACTCGCCGCTGTGTGCAGTCTCACCTGTGTCCTTTGGGGGACGCTCCGTGCACATCTCTTGTGCTGCAGGCGGGGAGTTGCCTGATCTCAGGGTAGGCGCGCATCTGGGCTCAGCGGGCCCTGCCGGTTTCCCAAAGTGCCCACAATCTTTACGAGCCCGTCGTAGGTGGCCAGGCTGTGGGTTGGCGCCCGTACGGTGCCCTTGCTGACACCGCGCCCCCGTGTCTCCGCGCAGGTCAGGAGCGGGTCGTGATCGCGGATGACCTCCCGCACCCCTTCGGCCTGACCCAGTACAGCGATTACATCTACTGGACAGACTGGAACCTGCACAGCATCGAGCGGGCCGACAAGACCAGCGGCCGCAACCGCACCCTCATCCAGGGCCACCTGGACTTCGTGATGGACATCCTGGTGTTCCACTCCTCCCGCCAGGACGGCCTCAACGACTGCATGCACAACAACGGGCAGTGTGGCCAGCTGTGCCTTGCCATCCCCAGCGGCCACCGCTGCAGCTGCGCCTCGCATTATACCCTGGACCCCAGCAGCCGCAACTGCAGCCGTAAGTGCCTCGCTCTCCCCCTGCCCCTCACTCCCACATGAGATCAGCCTGCCTCTGACAGATAAGGCAGAAAGAAGCGTCTTATCTGGGGTGCACATGGGCAGTTGGGCAGGTTGTGCACTGCACATATGCATACTGTTACCTGGAGGCTCGAGCTGGGTAGAAGACCTGTTGCTTCATCAAGACATGATTAGATGGGCCAAGCCCGCAGCTGACACGTCCCGTGGGAGGCTCTTTGGCTGTGAAAAACAGTCTCTGTCACTTATAGATTTGGACACTGTTCCAAATGCTTTTTACGGCACTTAATCCTCTAGGCTTGGAGAAGGAAATGGCAACCCACTCCAATATTCTTGCCTAGAGAATCCCGTGGACAGAGGAGCCTGGTGTGCTGCTGTCCATGGGGTCGCGCAGAGTCAGACACGACTGAATTGACTTAGCAGCAGCAATCCTCCAGTCTATGGGATAGGCAGCATCACTGTCCCCATTTCACAGACAAGGACCCTGAGCACAGACACACGTAGTTCCCCACCCAAGGCCACACAGCAGTGAGCCTTGGAACCAGGTCTGGATCCAGGCAGCCTGGCTCCAGAGTCCCCGCCCCGACCCCTTACTGCCAGCCTCACGCCCACTTGTGTGATCCTCACACTGACCCTCTAAACGAGGTCGGCCTTTTCTCTTTCATTCCGGTACTCAGAAAAGCAAGGTTCAGAGAGCTGGAGCGTGACTTCCCCTCGGCCCGCAGGGAGAACAGACGTGTCCTGTTAGCAGACTTTTCTCCTGTGACCTCACCAGAGCGCTGCTTAGAACTCGGCCTCTGAGCAGCTGTAGACAGTTTACAAAGCTCTTTGTCACCCGGGGCCTTGTGTGAGCCCCTCGTGGCCCTGGGCATTGGGAGGACTGGGCGTCCACGGTCCAAAACTGTGGATGAGGGACCCACAGCCTCGAAGGGCGGAGGGGCTTGGGGGCAGTCCTCGGCTGGTATGTGATGGGACTCCCCACTCCTGGGCTCCCTTTGGTCCTGCTGTCCATTTTCCGGGGGGCGGGGCATAACCTCGAGGAGTCAAGTGGAGGCGCAGGTCATCCATCCCCCAGAGGGGATGCGACCTGGGTGCCGGCTTCCACGGCTGCAGACCCAGGGCCACAGTTGGATTCACGTGGCGCAGCCGTAGCTCTGACCGTGGCCTCTGCACGTTCGGGGTCCTGGCAGCCCCGAGGAGCGCCCCCTCCTGGTCTCACTGTTTACATGGTTTTCGGCTGTTCCTGGAGCTCACAGAAGCCCCTGGAGAATCCCAGTCACCAGAGCATCTCCCAGCCTTGTCGGCCAGAGTCTGAGCTTCACTGCCTTTCCCTCCTTCCGACTTAAGTCTTGATAATCTGAAAAGAAATGGGGGCCTTCCCTGCTGGTCCAGTGGCTGAGACTTCGCTTTCCTGGCGCGTAGGGCCTGGGTTCGAGCCCTGCTCAGGACACTAGTGCCACGTGCATCAACTCAGAGCGTGCATGCTGCAGCTGAAGGTCCCGCATGCCTCAGCGAAGGCCCTGTGTGCTGTAATGAAAACCCAGCGCAGCCAAGTAAACGTTTTTCAAAAGGAAATGGATATCTAGTTTTAAAATAACACATGCACTTATAATAAAATACTGAAACGACAGAGACACGTGTAACACAGAGAGTCAAATTCCTCATAGTCCCCCCGCCAAGAATCGACTGTGTCCTCCCAGCCGTTTCCACGTCCGTCTCGCCGGTACACACACGGACCTGCTTTTTACCATAGGATGCGCCGCCGCCCTCCCCGCCCCCTCCCCCTTCGGCGCCGACACTGACCCGCGGCCCCTCGTTTGTCTGCCCCCCTCCAGCGCCCACCGCCTTCCTGCTGTTCAGCCAGAAGTGCGCCATCAGCCGGATGATCCCTGACGACCAGCGCAGCCCAGACCTCATCCTGCCGCTGCACGGCCTGCGCAACGTCAAGGCCATCGGCTACGACCCGCTGGACAAGTTCATCTACTGGGTGGACGGGCGCCAGAACATCAAGCGAGCCAAGGACGACGGGACCCAGGCAAGTGTGCCTGCTGGGAGCGCCGGAGTGTGGAGGGGCAGCCGGGGGGTGCGCTTCCACGAGGGGCTGGCCCTGGCGGCTTCTAGGCCACCGCCACCCCCTTTTCCTAGCAGAGGGGGTGCCAGGGGAGCATGGTGGGCGGTAGGTGATGATCTGGGCCCCAGTTCTGTCCTTGTGGGGTGTCAGGCTGAGTTGTGCGAAACCCTGAGATGATGACTCTTATGTGGAAACTGGATTTTGCAGTTGTTTACAGAGTGCTGGTGGTGTCAAACCCTGTGGGATCTTTTTTTTTCCCCTTTCCACAGTGGTTTTGTACAAGGACAGTTGGTATTGGTGGTATTTATTTTTTATTTCAGAGGAGTTGTATACTGTCGGTTCTGCTATGATGCAGTATGTGTGTTTCTGAAAATCACCACACTGTGTAAAATGGTGCAGAACAGCCCAGGTCTGATGGGGGGGCAGGGTGGGGGGGGACTAAGAATTCAGCCCTCAAAACTCCATTAGCGACAAATTAAGCCAAAGAGAGGAACCTGGTGATGCAGAGGCCCTGCCCTGCACTTTAAATGGTTCGGTACATAAATGCTACGGCAGATATGGCCCTTGACCTTTCAGAGACCTGAAGTTGGCTGAGGACACGGGAGTCGGAGGGTTGCAGTTTGTGGGTTTTTGGTGGAACTGTGGAAGGAATGTTGCCTGAGATGGGACGTAACATTGAAACCCCAGGATGGACGGTTTTTTCTCCCAGTGCACGGGGTCTGAGGGGCGCTGGAGGCACGTGTTCACGCACCCCTGCTTGGTGCAGTGCCAGCTGCGTGCTCTGCACTTGCTAGTGTTTCTCCTGGATGGAGTTGTGCAACCTCGAAAACCACGTTCTGCTGAACTCGTCCCTGGTACATCACAGCGTGGGAGCAGAGGCACATTTTCCAAACCTGAGTCTGGCAGAACTGACTGCTTTTCTGTGTCAGGTGTTTGTGACCCAGGCCAGGAAGGACGTTGTCGCTGCAGCCTCCAGGCTCATCCGGCGTATCCAGCCGTGTGACAGGGAACTGTGGCCAGAATCCCAGTAGGCCACGCCTGCCTGGTCATGCGTTTCGAAAGGCTCCTTTCACAAAAGCTATGGAACCCAGCTGTCTCCTTCTCGGTCAAGTAGTCACTGCAATAGCTTATGTCATCGTAGGGGAGTCTTGGCACTGTCATGACAACAAGGCTGTTTGTGTCAGGAGGGATTTTCAGAAGGTCTTCCTGTCTGTAACATTAAGTGTTTCTGTTCCCTGCCCCGAGCTGGGTACCAGGGCTGCCTGTACAGCCGGGCATCACGAGATACTTCGTCCGGCAACAATGACCAGTTAGCTGTCCTTTGACGAGTGTGTCCTTGGTGGATGGTAGCAGCTACAGCTGTGCCCAGGTGGGAGCAGAGCCTGGGGAAGATGGTGGGAATGGATTTCTTTCATCTCTTTCCGGCTCAGGTGACAGTGACTTTGAGTCCTTTGGAGAACGTAAAGTGTTAATTGATGGACTGTGGCTTCCCTGCTGAGAAAGTTGCTGGGTGCAAATTGCCTTCAGGTCCCACAGAGAGGCCGTTCTTTTGCGTTCTTTCATGGTGTCTGCAAAAGGGGGGAGGACTTTGAAGAATAAGGCCCTTTTAAGAGCACTTAATCATTTCCCTCCCTACTGAACTCTGTTTTCCTGTGGCTTTGATTATTTGGAGCACCACCCCCACCCCAAGGATGGTGTTCTTCATTATTAATTGCGTGCTCAGTTGTGCCTGACTCTTTGCGGCCCCAGGGACTGTAGCCCCCCAGGCTCCTGTGTCCTTTGAATCTTCCAGGCCAGAATACTGGAGTGGGTGGCCATTCCCTTCTCCAAGGGATCTTCCTGACCCAGGGATCGAACCTGCGTCTCTTGCATCTCCTGCACTGACAGGTGGATTCTTTTACCACAGGTGCCGCCTGGGAAGCTCATTATTATCTGCTTGGCTTTTACTTTTCTAGTTAATTTTTTATTCTTTCATTGTGGTAAACATACATTACATAAAGTGTACCATTTTAGCCATTTTTAAGGGTACAGCTCTGTGGCCTTAAGTACATTCATACTGTTGAACGCCCATCACCACTGTCTGTCTCTGATGACAGTCTGTCCCCGTTAAACACTAACTCTCCTCCCGCCTCCTTCTCCCCCAGTCCCTGGTACCCACCATCCTGTTCTCTGTCTCTGAGAATCTGACAGCTCTTAAGTCCTGCCTGTAGGTAGAACCATACGATCAATGTCTGTCCTTTTGTGACTGGCTGATTTCACTGAGCACAATGGCCTCGAGGTTCATCATGGCAGGTATCAGAATATCCCTCCTCTTTAAGACTGAATAACGTCCCACTGCGTGTACAGAACACGCTTTGCGTATCCATCCACCCACCAGTGGACACGGGTTGCATCCGCTTTTGGACCACTTAGTTAAGGACCACTCTGTCCTGTGGGGGGGCGGGCTGTTGATGGTGACATTGAGTTGGCTTCTGTTAAGACGGTTTGTGCTGGCATTGTGCTGTTCCTTATGTGAAACCTGGAGTTCGGGCTTTATGAAACTGGCCAGCCGTGTAAAGTTATCTCCTCGTCCCTGTCTGCCCGGGGAGGGACGTGGGCGCTGTGTCATTATACCAGGCACTTTTCTCCACTGGTTGTTCCGATGCGTGTGTGCCCGGCTCGCACATACCACCCTCCACGGGGAGCCCGACTCTGGCCAGGGCCGGCTGGAATCTTGCTTTACTCCCAGGCTGTCGGCTGGACTGGTCTGTGGGCTTTGGCCAGAGAGCTCCGTGGCTCCTGAGAAAGGAAGGTGCTGGCTGGAGTTGATGCTTGCCTCCTAGGGCCCACAGCTCCTGGGATGTGGATGCTATTACCTGCAGAGATGCGAGTGGCATACTTCTAGTTGCTCAGCAGGGCTGGACCAGAGGCTGCCGGGTGTGTTGGGGGGGTGGTGGGACGGTGGGGGGTTCCTCTCCAGCTGGGTCCTAGAGGCTGGGCCTGGGGAACGGGGCTTCCTTTTGCCTGCAAGCCACCTCTTGCCCACCATGTGACTTGTGGTTTTATTAACTCCTGAAAAGAGGCAGATAAAGAAGGTCTGCAATGAGCTGTGATCAGAGCATCATTAGAAGATGATGCCCTTCTCAAGAGAAGGGGCTTTTCATCCAGACCATTGGTGGCAGCAGCCCAGGAGTGTGGGAAGCCCCTTTGCACCAGGTCAAGTCACCCGAGCACCCAGGGGGACCACATCCACCAAGGAGTTGGGCTCTGGCCTGGGAGGGAGATGAGAGGTGCTCCTCCTCCAGCATCAGTTCATGAAACGAGGGATTCCCTGTCAGTGACTCTGAGAGCCAGGCTCATCCCTGAGATGCAGCGGATGGCACGAAGTCGGGCAGAGCTCCCGGGAGAGGCTCGGGGTGGAGACCCAGAGGGATAACAGCCTCTGAGAGGGGCCTGCAGTGCCCCTGTGCTCCCAGGATACACTGCAGGGCGGCTCTGTACCCTCACGTGCCCTTGAATCGCCCCCCCAGCCTCTGACCCTCAGGGAAGAGACTGAGAGACGGACCTCCAAGCTGGACGCCTACGGTCCCGGCACCCTAAATGTTTGTGGCTCAGTCGCTCAGTCGTGTCTGACTCTTTGTGACCCCATGGACTGTAACACGCCAGGCTTCCCTGTCCTTTACCATCTCCTGGAGTTTACTCAAGCTCATGTCCATTGAGTTGGTGATGCCATCCAACCATCTCATCCTCTGCCGCCCCTTTCTCCTCCCGCCTTCTGTCTTTCCCAGCATCAGGGTCTTTTCCAGTGAGTCAACACTTCACATCAGGTGGCCAAAGTACTAGAGCTTCAACCTCAGCATCAGTCCCTGAGTATTTTAAAAGACAGTAAGACTTGAGAGTTTTAATCCAAAAGCCTGGGTCTAAGGAAACAAGAAGGGAGGAGATGCCTTGAGCTGGGGCCTGCGATCCTGGCTGACCACTTGGCCGCCTGGCAGTCCCCCTCTCTGCCGAGCAGGCCCAGGCCGGCCAGCCAGGGTGGGGCGGCTACCATCTGGGTCCCGTGCCGTCACCAGTGGCCGGGCCTGGCCCAGAGCTCATGGTGAGAACTCCCCCGGAGGCTGTCAAGGGAGCCCCTTCACGCTCAGGTGGACGTGTGGGCAAGAGCTGATTGGAAAGGAAAGGTTCCAAACAGGGTTGAGATTTTGACGCTCGCTGTGGACCGGGTCAGAGGCCTCCGCCCTCCTCGCTGCTTCTCCAGCGGATGCCCGTTTCTTTACCATCTTACAGCCCTTCGTTCTGACCTCTCCGGGCCAAAGCCAGAACCCGGACAGGCAGCCGCACGACCTCAGCATCGACGTCTACAGCCGGACGCTGTTCTGGACGTGTGAGGCCACCAACACCATCAACGTCCACCGGCTCAACGGGGACGCCATGGGCGTGGTGCTGCGGGGGGACCGCGACAAGCCAAGGGCCATCGCTGTCAACGCCGAGCGCGGGTGCGGGGCCGCCGCGGGCTGGGGTGCTGTCCCTGCGGGGGTGCGCCGGGCGCCTTTCCCGTGCATGCTGGCCTCTCGGGCCGGAAGGGGTCTTCCACCCCCAACATGCCCATCTACCAGGAGCTCCCCAGGGTCCCTGCCACCACAGCCAGGGGTCGGCGGGGCGAGGCAACACCAGCTCATTCCCAGTCGTGGGGAGGAGGCGGAGGCAGCCAGGGACGGCCTGGACTGAAAGCCTGTGCAGGGCTTTGATAAGAGACACAGGTCACAGGTGTCGGACCATCCCATCAAGTCTGAACCCCGTGCAGCCATCCTTTCCATAGCATCCCAGGTGGTGGCAAGTTCCTCACTTGCATAGGTCCCACCATGGGGAGGTCACTACCTGACTGGGAGCTTCTTCCTTCCATGAAGCTCCCTGACCCTCCGACCGTCAGCCCTCAGGTTCTCTGTTAGGCTGAGACATGTGGACAGATGTGGAGGGTCCAGAGGAAAGGACCAGAGCAGGGGGCGCCCAAAGCCCCATGACATGAGGTTAGGAAGGTTTGGAGGTGGGAGGCAGGAGCATGGTGGTCACCCCAGATGCCCACAGAGCTGGCCATTCAGAGCCAGAGTCACACCTGCCCAGGCAGTGTTGCTGGGGCTCCTGCCCAGGGGCTGTCATGCAGACCCGAGTTCACATCCCGATTCCATCACTTACGGCCTGTGGGACCTCAGGCAGGTGACGTGACCTCCAGGGACCCAGTTTCCCATGTAGCACCCGGGGGCTCCGTTAGTGCTGGTGGTTCTTCGGGAACCAGTGGAGGGGCCGCCACAAGTGACCACAAACCAGGGGCTTCAAACACAGAGGCCTGTTCTGCGGTTCCAGGGGCCAGAGTCAAGGGCAGCGAGGCCGTGCTCCCGCCGGAGTCTGCAGGGAAGGCTCCTTCCTGCCTCTCTGCTCGGGGGCCCTGCTCCTAGGCTTGTGACTGCGTCCCTCCGCTCTGCCCCCGTCATCATGTGGACCCGTGTTCCGTGGCCTCTTCTCTTTCTTGAGGCCGCTCTCACTGGTTGAGGGCCCTTGCACAGCATGCGGGATCTTAGTTCCCTGACCGCGGACTGAGCCTGTGACCCTCTGCAGTGGAAGCTCGGAGCCTTAACCAGCTGGGACCTCCGGGAAGTCCCAAGGGTGGCCTCATCTTGATCCTTAATTACATCTGCAAACACCTTGTTTCCCAGTAAGGTCACATTCCGAGGTTCCAGGTAGTGTGAGGTCTTGGGGGACATTCTCCAGCCCCTCCAGGGTGTGACCTTTCACCTCCGGGGGCCACCCCCTTGAGGCCGGGGTCATGTGACCGCTCACCTGCTGGATGTCTGCAGGCTCGGGGCTGGTCTCTCTGGGGCTTTGCCGAGGACGGGGCAGGACACAGCAGGTCCTCACTGCCGCCTTCCGCAGGTACCTGTACTTCACCAACATGCAGGACCGCGCCGCCAAGATCGAACGCGCTGCCCTGGACGGCACGGAGCGCGAGGTCCTCTTCACCACGGGCCTCATCCGCCCCGTGGCCCTCGTGGTGGACAACACGCTGGGCAAGCTCTTCTGGGTGGACGCCGACCTGAAGCGCATCGAGAGCTGTGACCTGTCAGGTACGCACCCCAGGGCCTCCCTGGGGATTGGTCCCTCGACAGCCACCCTGTCGGACCCGCCGGGATGCCCGCCTTCCTGGTCATCGGTCACACGCCACAGTCTGTCGGGCCTGATCATCGGTTACACGCCACAGTCTGTCGGGGGGCCTGCTGCGAGGAGGCACATAGAGTCTCCCAGCCACATTCCAGGATGTGGGACCCAAATGATTCCTGATTGGTAGAGTCCAGGGAGGCTCAGAGAGGGTGAGCCCACTGCCCGGGGCCCCCAGTGTGAGATGGAGCAGGAATCCTGTGCCCTTTGCCTCTAGCACCCGCACTTAGAGCTGCTTGGCCACAGCTGCCTTAGTCTGGGGGTCCCTGGGCTGGAGAGGAGCAAGAATGAAAGCTTGGAGGGGCTTTTCTGCCAGAAGTTGGGGTGGGCTGGGGGAAGGGGAGGCACCATGCTTTCAGGGGATCAGCAACTTGGGTCCACGGCCTTGGTCACAAGGCCAACCCAGGTGGGAGCAGAGCTATCTGAGAAGAGGTCTCAGGTCTGCCTGCTTCCAGGGAGCGTGTCCAGCCTGAGCCCGCCGTCCCTCAGACTCCCGGCAGCCCTCCATTCTCCCAGAGCGAGCATGGGCTGAGCGCTTGGGGTCAGCCGCCACTCAGGGGGCACTTATCCCTCTCGCAGGGGCCAACCGCCTGACCCTGGAGGACGCCAACATCGTGCAGCCCGTGGGCCTGACCGTGCTGGGCAAACACCTCTACTGGATTGACCGGCAGCAGCAGATGATCGAGCGTGTGGACAAGACCACGGGGGACGCACGGACACGAGTCCAGGGCCGCGTCGCCCACCTGACCGGCATTCATGCTGTGGAGGACATCAGCCTGGAGGAGTTCTGTATGTGGGGGGCGGGCAGTGGGGGTGTGCGGGGGCCCCCGAGGGGAGGGAGCGCCCCTGTACAGACCACAGCAGCCCCTGGACTGGCCCCCTTGGAGAAAGGAGGAGGGCGGACCAAGGCCAGAGGAGGGCTGAGGCCGTTTTCTTTCTGGCTGTTGGCTGGGCCCAGTCTTGGTGTCCAGAGGCCACCCTCAGGCCCTCACCCCATCCCCTTCTCCATCAGCAACAGGTCGGACCACTCTGACTTCCGTTTCTAGCTCTCGAACCCACTCTGCTTTCCAAGTGTCTGCAATGAGATTTGTTTGGCCTAGCTTTAGATGAATCACCCTCTAGACTGACTCCAAACCAACTGATTAGTAACCTTAATTACACCTGTGCGTCCCTCTTCCAAGAAAGGTGATAAAACCATGGGCATGATAGCTCATCACATCCTCCCCAGCTGGGGAGTAGGGTGGGGAGTTTGGGGGGCACTTTAGGATTCTGCCTACCACAGCCTGACTGTGTCCAGGGGCCTGAGGGAGGGATGTCCGTAATCGGGACCTCTGGTTCCGCTACCTGGTCCTTGGCTATACGTGGATATGGAGATGTGTGTGTCTAAGTGTCTACCTGTCTCTGTCTTCTTGCTTTTCTCTCTTTATCCTGGGCTGCCAGCTGAGTGAGCAGGGCCATCACTGTACTTGTCTTGTGATGCCCACATCTGGCTGCCTTCAAGGCCCTGGGACTGCCTAGCCTCACCCCAGCCCTGTTTTCAGCATATTACTACATTACATATGTTATTTCACAATAATTTATAATTTCAAATGAAATTATATTTTGCAGCTGAAAAAAGTAGAACTCAGTGAGGGTATTACCTCCCCTGTCACCCGGCCAATAAACACAAGGGGGCTTGGATTTGCAGCCAGAGCCCAAGCTTTAGCCACTGGGACTTTTTCTGTTAGGCTTCCTGCTCAGAATCAGGGACATGACCTCTGAACCGGTCGCTTCTTTGTTGCCTGCTCAGTGGTAATTTCTGCCCTTGTGGTCATCAGCTGGGTCCCAGATAAGTGAAGTCACCAGGAAACTAGCTTCTAGATAACCGAGGCGCCCCATACCTATGGGTTAGCAAGTTTGTGTTCATCTGGCCCTTTAGACCATGCTCAGCCAAGTCACGGATTCCTGGGTGTCACTGGTGGATGGTCAGAGCGGTGAATGCCCAGCCCACAAAGGTCAAGACCTGCTGCCTGCTGATGTCGGCAGAAAGCCAGGGGCACTGACTGGTTGCTCCTTGGAACTGGGGCCGGGAGGGCCAGGAAATGTTCAGTGAGCAGGTTTGAGGTTGGAAACCGGGGACGTGGCTGTGAGCACCAGTGTGCGGGGTCTGGGGTGCCATGCAGAGGCTCCTCGTTTTGGGCGAGCGTGGGAGTCCTTCGGTGGGCTCTGCCGTGTTGATCTGGGACGCGGGCCACCCACTCTGCGTCCGCACGCAACCCCACAGCTAACCTCTAAAGCAGGGATGTACTCCGCAGGCTGTGGGTCGCTGTCGTCCTGGCTGCCTTTGCCCTGCAGCTGGCTGACCCGGAGTCACGACCGGTGGCCTGGCCTGTGAAGCCAAAATTATTTACTTTCTCATTTTTGATGGAAAAAGTTGGCTGACCCTGCTCTCAACTATGACTCTGCCATTTTAAAAACACCTAATCCTTGAGATTGAGGAGGAAAAAACCATGGTTTGTCTTCGGGGGTAGGGGTGAGGAGCAGAGTGCTCTTTGCCGTTTCCTCTCACCTGGGGGAGGTCAGCCACCCTCCCGGGCTCCTAACCATTGTCCAGAGATTGGGCACAGGAGGTTAATGGAACTGAGATATTCAAGGTTCCGAGGGTTCGCCACCTTTACTATGTTAATTTCCATGTGTGTTAGTTTACCGCAGCTGCTGTAACAAGCGACCACAAACTGGGTGACTTAGAGCAACAGAAATGTATTCCCTCAAAGTTCTGGAGGCCAGGAGTTCAAAATCAAGGTGCCTGCAAGGCTGTGCTCTCTCGGGAGGCTGGGAGTGAGGGGGCTGAGGGGATGGGGACCAGGGGGAGGGCTACGGGTGTTCCTGTGGTGGCATCATTGCAGCCTCTGCCTCTGCCATCACATGGCCTTCTCCCCTGTCTTCACCTCTTGCGTGCTTGCATGCTAAGTCACTTCAGTTGTGTCTGACTCTTTGCGACCCTACGGACTGTAGCCCGCCAGGCTCCTCTGTCCATGGGACTCCCCAGGCAAGACTACTGGAGTAGTTGCCATGCCTTTTTCCAGGGGATTTTTCTGACTCAGGGATCGAACCTGCATCTCTTATGTCTCCTGCACTGGCAGGCAAGTTCTTTACCACTAGCACCACCTGGGAAGCCCTCACCTCTTATGCAGTCTCTTATAAGGACATTTGTTAGTAGATTTAATGCCCACCCAGATAACTCAGAGTCAGACCCCATCTCAAGATATTTAATGTGATCACATCATTTGCAGAGACCCTTTTCCCCAGCAGAGGTCACATTCTCAGATTACAGGTGTTAGGATGTGGACACACAGGCGGGCAATGTAGCTTGATGGTTGTGGGCACGGTGGGAGCTGGTGCAGAAGGCTGAGGTGTGACGTCAGGAAAGTTCTAGAAATGCTTTTGGCCTCCACTTCCTCGTTGGCAGAATGCAGCGTCCACAGACACAGACTCGCCTGGCTGCCCTAGGAATGAAGTGAGAGGGTTGACTGCACCCCTGTAGGAGTGCAGTTGTTGTGAGGTCTTGCCCGGCCCTCACTCCCTCCCTCCTCTAGGCTGAAGTCCTGAGACTGGAGGCAGAGTCCGACCCCCTCCTTCTTTTCTCTCTGCAGCAGCCCACCCTTGCGCCCGCGACAACGGAGGCTGTTCTCACATCTGCATCGCCAAGGGCGATGGGACGCCACGATGCTCATGCCCAGCCCACCTGGTGCTCCTGCAGAACCTGCTGACTTGTGGTGGTAGGTGTGACCTTGGCACTTTCTGTCGGGACACTGAACAGGGACCTGGTTCTCTGCCTGCCAGGTTGTTACCTGGCATTTTTTAAAAAAATCCATAGTCCTTGTGGCATCCAGTGTTCAAAGCAGACTGTCTTGTTATTTGTCCTCTTTTCTAACACATGCATTTCAAGGCTATGAATTTCCCTCTAAGCACTGCTTTAGCTTCATCCCGCAAATTTTGATGTTGGATGACATCACTGACTCGATGAACATGGGTGTGAGCAAGTTCCGAGAATTGGTGATGGACAGGGAAGCCTGGCTTGCTGCAGTCTGTGGGGTCACAGAGTGGGACATGACTGAGCAACTGAACTGAACTGAACAAATTTTGATAAATTGTATTTTCATTTTCAGTTAGTTCAAATATTTTTTAATTGTTCTCAATAATTCTTTGGCCCTTTTGTTATTTAGAAGTGTGTTATGTAACTTCCAAATAGTTGGAAATTTTCTAGCTATTTTTCTGTTACTGATTTCTAGTTTAATGCCATTGTGGTCTAAGCATACACATTATGATTTCTATCCTTTTAACTTTGTTCAGATGTTTTCTTCCCCAGCTTGTGGCCTGTCCTTGGTGAATACTCCTTATGAGCTTGAGAAGCTATGTCACGTGCTGTTGTTGGGTGGAGCGTTTCTATAAATGTCGGTTAGATCCAGTTGAGGAGCAGTGCTATTTGGGTTGTCTGTAGCCTTCCTGACCGCTTGTGCTGTCAGTTACAGATGGAGGTGCTAAAATCCCCAATAATGGTTTTGTCCAATTTTTTCAGTAGTTCTGTCTTTTCCCCTCTTTCTACCCTTGACCCTCTTCTTTCCAAAGGCTGCGTGGGGCCTGGTTAAGAATGTAAGCTTTAGGGTCAACCAGACCTGGTTTCCAATACCAGCTTTGCCACTTCCCAGCTGAGTGACCCTGGGCTGCTCATTTACCTCTCTTGTCCTCTGCTTGCTTTTCTGTGAAATAGAGAAACAGAGCTTTTATCTGATGGGTTGTTATTAGTAACCGAGCGCTCTGCATGGTCCTGCGTGCACACAGGAATGCCAGGCGCTACTAGTGGTGAGGATGGCAGTAGTAATAGAAAGGCTGACGCGTCATTGTCACTGCGAAGAAACGCATCCCCAGGGCTTCCTCTCCTCTTCCTGCAGGTCCTCCAGGTGACCCCGGGTGTGCTGTTCCTGTGCTCCTTTCCTCTCGTGTCCTCTGAGCTCCAGAGGGCCGGTCTTTGCCCTGCCCCTTTCCTTCTCACCCTCACCCCCATCATCCCCACACATTGTCCCACACATGGCACATTTCAGGGAGCAGGACCACGGGATTGTCTTTCTGGAGCTTTCTCCTGCCCCACCTCACCACTGTAAACCCCGGAGACCCTGGCCAAGAAGAGGGGGGCCGTTTGATGACTGTCTGCGGGCGGGGACACCTCAACCCTCCTGAGCTTGCCAGGGGCCTTTTTCTGAGTTCCAACCCCAGGGCCCACATGGCTTTGTGGCCTGAGAGTGGCTTTGCAGCTCACACAGACATCCAGACTGCTGTGGAGGAGATGGGGCCTGGGGAGAGAGCTGCCCCAAGCGCTCAGCTCTCCCTGGGACCGCAGCCCTGGGTTTCCCCAGGGGAGGACATGCCCCTCTGTCACCCTTGCTCAGGGCCTAAGAGGCTTGTGTCCCCATCTCCATTCTTCCCTGGCCTCTTCTCTGGGGGCTCTCAGAAGGTCAGGGGCTCACGGAGGTCCCCAGGAGGTGCCATGGAGCCTCGTGCCTCATGCAGTGACCCAGATGGGCAGGGCGCGGCCCGCGATGCCAGGGTGTGCTCCGCAGCGGCCCTGCTGTGGGACCCCAGCCCCGCCGGGCTCTCGCGCATGCACGCATCCTCCCGCTAACATGTGCATGCGCACACGCTTGCGCCACTCTGCTACTTCTGCGAGGAACCGGTGATCCAGGCGGGCTGCTTCTGTTTTAGGGACAAGGAAACGGCGGCCCTGGGAGGTTGAAGGTTCCTCGGGTTGCCCAGCTGCTGCGAGGAGCCTGGGTTCAACCCCACATCAGTGTGCGCGCACACACATACACACACACACACACCCCACCCCTCCAGGTCACACACACACACACAAACACACACACACACACACACACCCCTCCAGGTCCTGGCTCTCCAACAACATCTGCCAGGACTAGGGGCCCTTTGGGAAATCAGAGCCTGCCCCACACGGACCCTCTTCCTCCTGGCTGGGCTGTGGGGGTGGGCGGGCAGTGGAAACAACGGTCAAAGGCCAGGGCCTTTGGTTGGAGTTCAGGAGTGAGGCGTGGGCCACTGTCCACACACAGCTTTCCGTGGCCAGCGTCCCTGTGTTCCTTGGCAGGCAGCTCACCACGCACACATCCGTCTTTGGCTCCTTTGTCCCCCGTGTGTCCTCTGTGGCCAAATGCAGTGGGAACAGCGGGATTGTATTCATTTTTGTTCACATCTCTTCCCCCATCTCCCATCCCCATTCAGTCCAGTGTGGACCCTGCGGTTATGGGGGAGGCACATGGGTTCCAAATGTTGAAAGGCTTAGTACATCATGAAGTCAACACTTTGTGAAATTGATGTCTTTTAATTTTTTTGGCCGTGCTCTGTGGCTTATGCGTCTTGGTTCCCCCCAGGGATTGAACCTTGGCTACATCAGTGAAAGGGCCCAAGTGCTAACTGCTGGATGACCAGGGAACTCCCAGTACCTTTTTCCTTAATCAGATTTTATGGATATTGATGACTGTTCTTAAACTTGACATGGAGTTTGGGCTGATTTCCGGGCCTCCAGTTTTCTGTGATTTTCCAGCAGAGGAGGGAGAGATGATGACAGGACCCCAGGGAAGGAGGGCAGCCCAGGGCCCAAGGGGCTCCTCCTGAGTGTCTCTGCTGGCGCCGTGGCATTCATCATGCCCGTCTGTATCCAGGCCTCTAGCACGGTGCCCCTCCCTGAACACTGCTGTCCACACTTGGCCTGCACTAGAGAAGTGGACCCCGAGGGTTCGGGAATGACTTACCATGGCCACTGGTAGGAGGTGGCCCCAGATCTCCTGTCCTTCACCCTCTCAGCTCACCACCCTCCCATGACTCCCTCCACCAGGGAACCTTCGAACCCCCTCCCCACTGACTCTGCTCCCCCTCGGTACCCTTACCACCTGCCTTTCCTCAGCCCACCCTTCAATGAAGCGCCTGGGTCCTCCACCAGCCTCCACCACCATGCCTGTGGGCTCTCTGGGCGCTCACAGTGTTCTGGCCCCATTGCCCCAAATGTGTAATAGATGTGGGTGTGGGCCCCTGGGTTTCTGACCCTTCTACTTCCGGCGGGGGTGCAGTGGACACGCCGGTGTAGCCAGGCCCTGCACACACACCCTATGCTTTGGGTCGACAGCTTCATGGCCTACTTGGGGCTGGAGGTGGGAAGGCAGACAGGACGCAGCGCAGTGGAGACGAGGTGGATACAGCATGTATGAACTGACCGTATTCCCCGCTCTGAAACCCAGACATGCTTGGCCCAGCTTTTGCCCAAAAGCGGGCGCCCATGATGGCCTTTCTCTGCTCCGCAGAGCCTCCCACGTGCTCCCCCGACCAGTTCGCCTGCGCTACTGGGGAGATCGACTGCATCCCCGGGGCCTGGCGCTGTGACGGCTTCCCCGAGTGTGACGACCAGAGCGATGAGGAGGGCTGCCCAGTGTGCTCGGCCGCGCAGTTCCCCTGTGCGCGGGGCCAGTGCGTGGACCTGCGGCTGCGCTGTGATGGCGAGGCGGACTGCCAGGACCGCTCGGATGAGGCGGACTGCGACGGTGAGGCCCCGCCCCGCCCCGCCCCAAGGTCCCGCCCCCAACAAGGCCCCGCCCCTGCGTGGCCCCGCCCAGCCCTAGGGCGTCCCCTTGGCCTCCTGGAGCTTGGGCTTTATCCGGCCGCTCAAGAGTAGGGTCACTGTAGAACCTTTGACAAGGTCCGTCAGCTTGGGAAGGGAAAAATGTTAGTTACAGGCCCCCTGAAGGCTCCTGCCGTCAGCCCTACCCAGTTTGGCATGAAGGTGGGCTATGAGAATCTGTCTTGCCTTCCCTCATTCAGTCAAGAATTTTACAGAAATCCAAGACAAATGCGTTAGTCGGCTAGCTTTCCATGGTTTACACCCTGGTTCATCCCCATCCCCAAAGGCAGTACCAACGAGTCTGTGAGATAATGCTTACTTCTGGGTGATTTCTAGCATCCCACTGAACCAGGAGTTACAGAGAGATTTGTCTGGTCAGCCTGGGTCCACTCTGACCAGCAGGATTTTCCTTTAGACTGTGACAGTGAAACAAATGTTTGTGCTCCCTCTGAATTTTTCCTTTTATAAATAAATGACCTTCTCGGTTGGTTCCTGCCACATATTGTCAGCACCTCGGCCGCGTGTTGACTGCTACTGAGCTAGCTGTTGATAGGTCTTTCTAGCGGCTGCCCCCATAGCCACTGGGTCCTGTACTTGGATAACTCAGGTTTTGTCTGTTCCCCGCCCACTCATGATAAGCAGCCATTCTGTGGAAGATGAAGGCCTAGGGGTCATCCCCCAAATGTTTTTATAAAGCTAATCGTAAAGTCTTTACAGCTCATAGACCCTTTGAGAACTTGATGGAAACTAGACCAGGGATTAGCACACTGCTGCCTAAGGGTTAAATCCAGGCCACCACCTATTTTGGTAATAAAGTTTTGGGTGCATGCTACATCACCTCAGTCATGTCTGACTCTTTGGGACCCCATCAACTGTAGCCCACCAGGTTCCTCTGTCCATGGGATTCTCCAGGCAAGAATACTGGAGTGAGTTGCCTTGCCCTTCTCCAGGGGATCTTCCTGACCCCGGGATCGAACTCCTGTCTCTTATGTCTCCTGCATTGCAGGCAGATTCTTTACCATCTGAGCCACCAGGGTAAGTTGGTATTCCTTACCAACTTAGCTGCCTAAGTTTTATTGGGACACAGCTAGGCTCATTCATTTACATGTCTTGCCTGAAAACAGCAGAGTTGAGTAGTTACTGTTGAGACCTATCTGTCTCTTTACAGAGGAGTTTTCTGAGCCCTGCCTTATGCTGTTGGCCCCAGCTCGGTCTGGTGGCCAAGATCTCGGTGGGTGGCAGGAGCCCTGATTAGGAACCACTCCCCCCACTCCTCCGACTGTGAGTTTCTCCTGGTGGAAGGAAGCCCTGGGAGAACAGCAGGCCTGGTGCAGGCTCTGGGTTCCACCCTCCGTTTCAGAAGCTTCCTCTCCTGCTCAGTGACCAGATCTGCCCACTCGTTGCACGGACAGGGTGCCTTGTCTCCAGTTTCGAGCCTGGGGCGCCTGGGCTGGGGCAGGTGGGGAGCGTAGACAGGAAGTACTGGGGGCAGGTGACCGGCCAGCCCCCTGGCAGCTCCCTTCCTCACAGGGCAGGCGCCCTTTCCAGGTCAGCAGGGCAGGCACCGCAGCTACAGTACCCAGCCTTCCTCTTCCTCTTCCCCTGAAAGCCTGAGAGCTGCACCGGTTGCTTGCGTGGCCAGCCTCTGCCTTTCCGGTTGAGCTCTGCCCCCGCTTCCTGACCCCAGAGCGCTGTGGGCGCGTTGGCCGTTCTCTGCCCCGCCTGGTTAGGAGCCTGGCTCCTGTGGGCCGTCCACTGATTGACTCTCACCTCCCCATGACCTGGGAGAGAGCCTGGGCTCAGGGACTGTGGGAGGGCTGGTGCTTTGCAAGCCTGACCCATGGTAGGATCCTGGTGAATGATTACCTCCCTGGATGGTTGAGGTCTCTTCCCTGCCAGCCCGCCCCCAGCATTTCACAGGCCTTGAAAGGGGGTTGGTCATCGAGGGGAGGGTGAAGACTGGTTTGGCCGGAACCATGCCCCGACCTGGTCCTCGAAGGGGTCCCTTTGTCTGCCCTGCATTTGGATCCCAGACCTCTGCTGCTGGGCCTGGGGTCGCGGGGCTGGGTGTGCCTCTTGCTGGTCATCTGCTTAGTGCTCCAGGCTGCGTCATGCCCTCCAGCCTCTCTGAACGCAAGGCCCCTCCTTGCAGCCGTCTGCCTGCCCAACCAGTTCCGCTGTGCCAGTGGCCAGTGCGTCCTCATCAAACAGCAGTGCGATTCCTTTCCGGATTGCGTCGACGGCTCCGACGAACTCATGTGCGGTGAGCTGGCTTCCTGCAGGGGGCAGGGTTGGGAGGCAGGGTCACCCTGTGCTGGGCTTCTGTTCCAGGACTGTGGGGTCCAGAGGGAGGAAATGGTGCGGACTAAGAGGCTGGGAGGTCGGGAGTATCGGGCCTTGGTGGGGGAGTCAGGGAAGCCTTCCTGGAGGTGGAGACAGCCGTGAGGAGGGAGAGCTAGGGGGCATTTTAGCTGGGACAGAGGCACAGAAGCAGGCCCCCTTTGGAGAAGGCAGAGGTGGGTGGGGCTGACTGGTGGGCCGGGCCTGAGTGGCAGGCAGAGGCAGCATGTTTCTGCCCAGAGACCTCACTCAGCAGCGTCTGCCAGACAAGATCACCTGGTGGAGTAGGGGCTGGGTCCCTTCCCTGGCAGCCTGCTGTCTGACTGAGGAGGAGCCGTGTGTGGTGTGTGCAGAAACACATATGCGCACGCACACACGCACACATACGTACACACACGTGCTGCAGGCCCCTTGAATGGCGTGGTCTGTACAGTCAGGGGTATAGGGGTACAGAGGATGTGAAATGAGGGCAGTCAGAGAGGACTTCCTGGAGGCAGTGGCTCTTGAAAGGCTGTCGGATTCAGACAGGAAGGGAGCTGGATTCCCAGGAAGTGGGGATGTGTCTACACATCTGGGGATGTGGCCTCTTTGTTCATGGCAGAAGGACCAGGGTTGAGAGCTGACTGCAATATAGAGATGACTTATGAATGGGGAAGAAAGAGGGGTCCCCAGGGGACTCACTGAGCACTTTCGTACCGTCCCATCAACCTAGGGCAGGCCCCTCAGCTACCACCTCAGGGGTGAGGTCTGGGGTCAGAGGGCAGCAGTGGGGGTCTGAGCCCTGCTCCTCTGGTGGGCAGGTGTCCACGCTGACCGTGTCTGTCTTCAGCCTCCTGTGTGACTGTGGCCCCCGTCACTGGGGTGATTTTTATCCATAGTCAGGCCTCCTCGCTGGAACCAGCAGCTTTCCTCCGTTTCTTTGGGGGGTTTGGCCAGCTGGAGGGAACGGAGTTGACTGTCCCTAGAACTGTTGTGCCGACCTGATGGGGAAGTGAGTGTTCTTTGGACAAGGTTGAGTCTAGAGCCCAGACCGGGAATCTCCGAGTCAGGGGCGTGAATAGGAGGAGGCTGCTTTGGAGGAGTCGCTGGTGAGGGGCTGGGGGTGGTGGGAGAGCTCAGTCTGGCTGAGGAGGGGCAGGAGGCCGCTGCGGGCAGTCTGGAGGGGGCAAGCCCTTCAGGGGTGCTGCTCCAGCCCCCCAGCAGCTCCACCAGCGGGTGCTGGGCCGGGGTAAGCACGAGCCCTCCAGGGCACACAGCGCCTGCCCCCCTGCAGGAGACCCGCCCCATTTGGGTTGACGTCCACCGTCTCTCCCTGCCCGGCCTCCGGCAGAAATCACCAAGCTGCCCGCGGACGACGGCCCGGCCCACAGCAGCGCCATCGGGCCGGTCATCGGCATCATCCTGTCGCTCTTCATCATGGGCGGGGTCTACTTCGTGTGCCAGCGCGTGGTATGCCAGCGCTACGCCGGCGCTAGCGGGCCCTTCCCACACGAGTACGTCAGCGGGACCCCCCACGTGCCCCTCAACTTCATCGCCCCCGGCGGCTCCCAGCACGGTCCCTTCACCGGTGAGGAGCGAGCCTGAACCCCGCGAGGGCCCTGGAGGAGGTGGAGAGGGTGGTCAGGGCGGGCTGCGGGGCAGGGGGGTCAGAAATGCTCTTTGGACTTGACCTGAGCTCGTCTGAGTCGCCCACTGGGGACACCCGTCCTGAGCCTGGGTCTCCTGGGCAGGGGGGCTGGAGAAAGCGCGCCGTGTCCGTGGGGCGCCCTGGCCCCTGATCAGGCCTCTCCCACCCCCGCCCCCGGCCCCCGTCCCGCAGGCATTTCGTGCGGCAAGTCCATGATGAGCTCCGTGAGCCTGATGGGCGGCCGGGCCGGGGTGCCCCTCTACGACCGGAACCACGTCACCGGGGCCTCGTCCAGCAGCTCGTCCAGCACCAAGGCTACACTGTACCCGCCGGTGAGTGGGGGCAGGAGGAAGCCCGGCTGGCGTGGGGTCCCCGTCCCGTGCCATCAGGGCTTCTAGAATTACCAGCCAGCCGTTCCATCCCTGAGGATGGTGGATGCATTCCCTCACCTCCCGGTCCTGACCTGTGTTTTTTTTCCTTTCTCTTCTGTTATTGGAGTGGAATTGTGTCCATTTCTACTATACCACGAAGTGAATCATCTGTGTGTGCACACGTATTCCCTCCTTCTTGGACCTCCCTCCCACCCTCTGGGTTTTCTGTTTAGAAAAGAGCACTCCTTGTTCATTGTGGATAATCCGGAAGTCACATGACATCTAAAAAGTGGAAGTTGCACCCATAATCCCCCCTCCCAGGAGCATCCTCCTATCTGGGTGGCAGTCTTTATTCCGAGGGCCTCCCCCATCCGCGGGGCCTGTCTGGATGGACGTGAGCGTCCCTTCCGTATCCCCACCAGAAACACCCTATTTTCCTGCCCTAAGGCCTTGCTGGTTCCCAGAAAGTAGCTGGATTGTTTTCTAAGGACAGGCACTCTCGGGGTGACTTTTATGCTGACTTTTGCTCCCTGGAACTTCCGGCAGTCCAAGTGGGGTGTGGGTTGGCTCCAGGCCACACCCTAGAAGGAAATGATTGTAGAGGGTGACACTTCTGAAGCCCTTAGTGTCCAGGTCCCGCTGCAGGATCCCAAGGGGGCCCTTCTCCTCCATGCTGGCTGGGAAAGCCCTCCCATTGCCAGGACCATGGCCCGGGGAAACTGGGTGAGCTTGATGCATGGACGTGAATCTGGGGGTACGTGTCAGGTTCTGACTTTACCTGGTTCTGTGCTTCTTAATTCTTCACAACCTGACTCCCTGTGATAGAATACTCTTCTGAGGTGAAGATGGCCCCTTGAACTTTCTCTGGGGGGTCCCAGCGAGCGCCACCCACCAGGATGGGGCCTGCCCGCTCTTCTGAGTGTCCCCCACATCCAGGAGGGTGTTGCCCTTCCTTATCGCACCTGATCCTGGCAGGGTCTAGGAAGGAGGAGGCAGTGGAGGTTATTATCTTGGGTCCAAAGGATTCGGTCCGAGTCTCCTGAAGGCCTCAGAGCTGGGCTGTTTAGGGGTGGGGGAAGCAAGGAGTCAAGAGACTGGAGTTGAAGAACCCCCCCCCTCCCCACTGTTCTTGTGCTTCCTGCTCCTATCGTCACCTGACCTTTGGATGTTCCATGTAGCCAGCTAGAAACCCCAAGAACCCATGTGAGACTGAGCTGACTCCAGAACAGCCCCCTGCCCGCCCCTTCCCCCCTCCCCCGACATGGACACCAGGATGCGTGCAGCCTCTGGGGAAGCTGGGAGCTGGGGGGATTGCGCTTCGCAGCAAGAGACGACAGTGACCAGCAGCAGTTTTTTACAGTGGCTTTATTGAGATATAGCTCACACACATACAATCCACCCACTTAGAGTGTGCAGGTCCCTGGGCTTTAGTGTATTCACAGAGTTGTGCCGTCATCACTGTGGTTAAATTTAGAACATTTCATCATCCCCAAGAGAAACCCTGCGTGGAGCCAGCTGTTTAAAAATTAACTACATTGCTTTAATCAGTAATATACGTTCATGGTACAGAATTCAAAGGGCGCAGTGAAAAGAGGGCCCAGCCTTTACCGTGACCAGGAATTCATCCCTCCCCAAGGGCACAGCCCGTGCGGAGTTTATCGTGTGTCCTCCCAGAGGAAATCTGTGCATAAGCGAGTATACGAGAGTGCAGACTTTATCTTCCCAGCAAAGAAAGTAATTTTTTTTCTTTAATTTTGAAGCTAATTGTAGCTCCAATTTGGAGCTAATTATCTGTAGTTGTAAAATATAATACAGAGTGGTCCCATCTCCCTTTCACCAGTTTTCTGCACTGGTGACATCTTACGTAACTATGGTTGTCTTAGCACAATCGTGCTGCTGTAACAAAAATACCATAGACTGGGCAGCTTAAACTACACACATTTGTTTCTCACAGTTCTAG
Organism: Muntiacus reevesi; assembly: GCF_963930625.1. Classification (NCBI taxonomy): domain Eukaryota; kingdom Metazoa; phylum Chordata; class Mammalia; order Artiodactyla; family Cervidae; genus Muntiacus; species Muntiacus reevesi. The sequence goes on from NC_089253.1 coordinate 43,626,862, forward strand.
AGGCTGGGATGTTAAAGATCAAGGTTCTGGTTTCTCCCTGTTGAAAGCCCAATTCTTGGTTCATAGTGGCTGTCTTGTCCGTATATGGTAGAAGGCACAAGGGAGCTCTCTGAGGTCTTTTTTTAATTTTTAAATTTTTTTTTTTGGCCATGCCTTGTGGATCTTAGTTCCCTGACCAGTTCCCTGACCAAGGGTCAAACCTGCAACCTCCTGCAGTAGAAGTGTGGAGTCTCAACTCCTGGGCCACCAGGGAAGCCCCCAGGGTTTCTTTCTTAAGGACACTTATTCCATCCCTGAGGGGTCTACCCTTGTGGCTTAAGCACCTCGAGAAGGTCCCACTCTTAAACCATCATGTTGGAGATTAGCTTTCACTATATGAATTTGGGGGAGACCCAGACGTTAAGTCTACAACAGTAACACAATATCATAACCAGTGCATTGATACAATTCCCTTTGACTTTATTTAGAGTTCACCAATTTTACATATGCAGTTTTTAAAGACAACTTTTAAAAAATCTATTTTTATTTGCTTGTTTATTTGGCTGCTCTGGGTCTTAGTTATCATAGGGTCTTTAATCACGGCATGCGAACCTTTCGTTGTGGCATGTGTATATAGTTCCCTGATCAGGGATCGAACCCAGGCCCCCTGCATTGGGAGTGTGGGGTCTTAGCCACTGGACTACCAGGCAGGTCCCAAAGACAGCTTTTTATTTTTAGAGCAATTTTAGATCCATAGCAAAATCGGGAGGAAAGTTGGGAGACTTCCCAAATCCCCCCTCCGTCCATGATCAACCTCCTGCACCAGCGTGGGACGCTGGTTGCAGCCCATGAAGCTGCACCAGCAGAGGGCAACACCGGCATGACTGTCCCTCTCACTCTCCCCAGGTCCAATTTAGGGTAAAAATGGTATGGTAGTGTCATTTATATTTCACTTATTACAAATGACGTCAAGCATCTTTTTGTATGGTTAATAACCTTTGTAGTTTTATTTTCTCAGACAGGTGTGTTTATGTCCTTTTTCTATTGGGTTGTTGGTTTTGTTGGCTTTTTTTTTTAATCCATTTGTAAGGGCTCTTTGGGTTTCCCAGGTGGCACTAGAGGTAAGGAATGCCAATGTAAGAGACGCAAGAGATGTGGGTTCAATTCCTGCGTCGGGAAGATCCCCTGGAGTAGGAAATGGCAGCCGGCTCCAGTATTCTTGTCTGGAAAAATTCAATGGACAGAGGAGCCTGGTGGGTTACAGTCCAGGGGGTTGCAAAGTCAGACATGCCTGAGTGACTGAGCACAGTGCAAGAGATATCGATGTATTAAAAGAATTAGCCTGGGGTATGGGTTGAAAATATGTTTCCTAGCTTTTGGTCTTTTGATTTGGTTTATGTTGTGTTTTGCCCTTTATACTATGAAATTAAGTCTGCAGGGGTTTTGGTCATGCCCAGAAAGATTTTCCCTCCTCATAAAAAATAGTTTCTTTCCATGTTCTCTTAATGTTCTCAAGATTTCATGTTTGTATTTAAAACTTGCCCTTGGAATGTAATTAGAAGGTCTGGGTGAGTCTGGAAGTACTGACTGTTTCTGTGCTGATGGCTTCCAGGCAGCTTTTATGAGTTGAGGTCCAATCAGGAGGCAGAAACCATATGGGGATTTGAACAGAGAAAGTTTAATACATTATTAGCAGGGACTGGAATTCCAGGGAGTTCGCCAGTGAGAGGTAAAGAGGACTCCTTAGAACACAGGAAAAGCAGATTATCTGGGAGGGAGTGACGGGGAAGAGCCCCCAGCTACCACCAGAAGATAAAGAAGTGGCTGAGGTGCTGCATCAATAGAACTTGCTAGAGATCTGCTTACTGCCCTACTGGGAAGAGTTCCCCACAACCCTTCCTTGACCTTCACCTCCCCGGCGCCCTGGGGGAGGTAGCTCTGACAGCCAGCAGGGAGGGGATTATGGGCAGGATCCCAAAGCTCCTTGGAGGCAGAAGTGAAGAGGAGCCAGGTCTGGTCAAGTTCAAGGGCAGATGCAGAAAAACTCCCCCCCCCCCCCAATCTGGGGTGAGGGGCAGCGGGGAGCTAGGCCTTTTCGGCTGGTGGTGCTCCCTGACTGGTTTCTGCTCCCCTCTTCCTCCCAGCTGTACCTTCCCAGCTTTGGGGTCAAATCCTGAGCATCCCCAGGCTGGCTGTTTGGACTGAAGAGGACCCTTTCCCCAGAAGAAGGAGAGGGGTCCATGTGGTTCCTGAAGGGCAGAGGAAGGGCCTGGGCTTTTCCTGTAGGTTATTCACCAAGTGTCAGGACCACCTTAGGAAGCAAGTCTTAATTTTTTTTTTTTTTAAATTTTTCTTTCTTGGCTTTGCTCTGAGGCATGTGGGATCTTAGTTCCCTGATCAGGGATTGAACCCAACACCTCCTGCATTGGAAGCACAGAGTCCTAACCAGGGAAGTCCCTAGCCCCATTTTAGAGATGAAGCTACTGAGGCCTCGGAAGGGGAAATCCCTCACCAGGGAGCCTGCTGCAGCTGGGAGGTGCTACAGAGGACTCGGTCCACATCTTCCCGGAGACAGGCTGTGCCCTGTCCACCACCCCAGGGACCTGGGGAGAGTCTGTCCTTCAGGGCACACGCGCAGTGATGGCCCTCTGCCTGCTGTGCCCCCTGCAGGGAAAGCTGGCAGGAGGTGGGTGGAGGGGGGCGGGGAAGTGCAGACCTGGCAGGTGTCTGGGCCCGCGGGTCCCACGGCCCCCTTTGTGGGGCCCCTCCTGTGCTGCCTGGCTCTGAAGGACAGTGCTTGGGGGGAAGAGTTGTGTCTTTAGCACCACAGTTTGGGGGCAGTATAGTCCCTTGAGAAAGGGGCACCCTTTCCTGGTTTGTTGAGATGCTGGCCAGGCGGGCAGCTAGGCTGTAGCCCCCTCCCTGATGGGTGGACCCCCCTGCGTCTTCAGGATTCCCCCAGGAGTGTTTGGAATAAGGAGTGAATTATAGAAATTAGACTTTTGCACCACGTGGAAGGAGATGGGGAAGTAAAAGTCCCAGAGGAACCTCGCCAGGCGCTCTGAGGCCCAGCAGCACGCCCAGGCCGGCAGGGACACCTCCCCGCTGGTGACCGGGGTGCAGGACCCGTCGGGGACCTGAACGCGCTGGCCTGGGGTCACCACTGGTCAGCGGGGCGGCCCCGGCGGCCACCCTGCTCTGCCCCCCCGCGTGCCCACCCGCAGGCCACGGCTGCCGCTTCGCCCCCCAGACCAGGAGGGGCCGTGGGAGGAGGCAAGGCGGGCGGGGGTGGCGGGGGCCGCGGGCTCCGGGGCGCGTGTGACCTCGCTTGGCCTCCCCTCAGATCTTGAACCCGCCGCCGTCCCCCGCCACGGACCCCTCCCTGTACAACGTGGACGTGTTCTACTCTTCCAACATTCCCGCCGCAGCCAGGCCGTACAGGTACGGAGCCCCCCGCGGTCCCGCGCCTGGCCCCCTTTCCCGGGAGAGACAGCGGGGAGGGGTCGGCGCAGCGCGGGGCGCGCTGAGGTCAGAAAGCACCCGGAGCCCGCGGGTGGGAGCCCTGGGGGGTCTTTGGAAGCCACCGGGGGTCCCCACCGCGGCTGGCCGGGTCCCCGAGGGCTCTGCGCTCAGACGGTGCTTGAATCCGGCTCCGGGACCGCGGAGGGGCCGCCACCCCGCGGTGCCTCCCCCAGCAAGGAGCGGGCGAGGCCGGCCTTCGACGGGGTGATCCTTCCTCCTTCCTCCCGGCGCAGGCCTGCTACACGGGACGTCGGGTCCAGCTCCGCTGTCCAGGGGCGGGTCCGAGCCTGGCTGGGCGAGCTGAACCTGCTGAGCTTCGACCACCCGGTGGTCTCAGCCCACAGGGCCCACCCCGCCCCCAGCGGGCTACCTGATGGAGCACGTGGAGGCTGGGCCCCGCTAGGCTGGCCCCCCGCCCGCGTGTAGAGAGCCGGGATCTGGGGGTGGGGGGAGGCGCTTCGTGGTCCTGGAGCCGCGGACCCTCGGAGAGCGGCGCCGTCCGCCCTCTGGTGGCCGTTTGGGGGACTCCCGGGCCTGGAAGGGGAGCCCACCGATACGGGAGGCACTGCTCTGGTCAGGAACCTGCTGGGGCTCCCCAGCGCCTCAGCGTCACAGCCTGTCCCCAGGGCTCACGTCCACTCCAGCAGGCCAGCCCCCTCAGCCTCCAGTCTGCTTTGCTCGCCTGTCCTCATTCTGGTCCTGCCTCCAGTACCTCTCCCCTCCGCGCTGCCTGTTGGGGTCCTGCTTGCTCCCAGGGCCCCACGTGGGGGGTCCTCCTGCTGCACCTTCCTCAGCGAAGGGCCCTTTGGAGCCGGTTCCCCCTTCCTGCCCCCTGTGAGCCCCACCTCGGGCCCAGGCCACAGGGCGATGGTCACGAGGGTCATCAGGAGACATCTCCGGGATCAAGACGGGGCTGGCTGGTCTCCACTGTTTACAGCAATGATACAAATGGGGATGGCCCTCGAGCGCTTTCTGGTGTCCGGCACTGTTTCTAGCACGTTCCATGCAGAATCTCACTTTAGGAGAAGAAAAGGGCAACCCACTCCAGTATTCTTGCCTGGAAAAATCCATGGACAGAGGAGTCTGGCAGGCTGAAGTCCATGGGATTACATGACTGAGCGTGTGTGCACGAGGGTGGAGGGAGATGGGTTGGTAGCAATAAACTGGTAGAACTAAAAAAATAATAATAATTAAAAAAAATAAAGACTCGATAAAAATGACAATGACTGGTAGGCATAAACCTTAAAAAAAAAAAAAAGAATCTCACTTTAATCCTCACAAGCCGCTTTTGAAACGGATACTGTTTCATGCTTCCCATTTTATCAAGGAGAAAAGGAAGCTCAGAGAGGTTAAGTTTAGCCCCGAGTGGGCTCTGGGGGCCTCCTTCTCCATAAAGGTGACCTTGGCCCGGGTCTGCAGGCCTTGCCAGGGCCCAGACTTGGCAGCCTGCAAGGTAAGTGCAGGCGCGCCCGCCTTAGAGGTGGTACTGTGGAGGCTCAGAGGGGCCCAGGGCCCGATGGACGTGCAGGCGGGCCACTCTGAACGCAGACTCCCTTTGCCTATATCCCCTCCAGGCCCTACATCATCCGCGGCGTGGCGCCCCCGACCACGCCCTGCAGCACGGACGTGTGCGACAGTGATTACAGCGCCAGCCGCTGGAAGGCCAGCAAGTACTACCTGGATCTGAACTCGGACTCAGACCCCTACCCGCCTCCGCCCACACCCCACAGCCAGTACCTGTCGGCGGAGGACAGCTGCCCGCCGTCGCCCGCCACGGAGAGAAGCTACTTCCACCTCTTCCCGCCCCCGCCGTCCCCCTGCACGGACTCCTCCTGACCTTGGCCGGGCCACCCCGGCCTCTCAGCACCCCTGTACATAGTTTTAAATATGAACAAAGAAAAAAATATATTTTATGATTTAAAAAAAATAAATATAGTTGGGATTTTAAAAACAGGAGAAATGTGAACAGTGATGGGGTGGGCAGGACAGGGAAAAACTTTGTACAATGGAGAAAATATTTATAAACCTAATTTTTTAAAACATCATTGCCATTCTTTCATGCCATGTGGGTGTGGGAGCTGCGTGTCCCCGAGGAGTGAACGACCCACCCTGGGCAGCTGTCGGAGTCCTGCCCGTATCCTCCGGGGCTCCTGGGTGCGGGCATCTCATATTCAGGCTCCCCCAGGGAGGGGCGAGACCTCTGGGAAGAGGCCTGCGGGGGGTCAGCTTTGTGGATGCCTGACTCATGCATGACTTGATGTTTCATTTTATGCTCTGCGATTGCTGTCCTGAAATTCTAGATAATTTGGAAGACTGAGGCCCTGCATTTTCATTTGGCCTTGGGCTCTGCAGGTTATATATACCTGGGCTTTGGGCTATTCCCGGCCTGGTCCCTCCTACTGTCTGACCTGTGTGTGCCAGCTCAGGGCTGCTACTGCCCATCAAGACACACCCACCCCACCTGGTGGTCCAGTGGTTAGGACTCAGCGCTTTTACTGCCCAAGGCCTTGGTCCAGTCCTGGTTGGGAAACTAAGATCCTGCAAGCTGCACGGTGTGACCAAAAAAAAAAGAAACCAGCGCTGGGGGTCCTGCCATCCGTGTTGACCCAGTGGATGGTGCTGCCAAGCCATACTTGCCCCAGGTGGGGGAGGGAGACCCCAACCCTCCTGTTCTCCCTGGCCCCCTGCATGCCCATCTCTGCGGACGGGTTGCGGACAGCCCAGCCCTCACCGAGATGGTCCATAGACGCTGCCTAAGGCCTGGCCTGTACCCACCTGGGTGGTACTGGAGGAGGCATGGGTCAGCCTGGTCCCTGCCCTGGGGGGCCCCAGGCTGCGAGAGTCATAGTGTGTTGCGGGCAGGCTAGGCTGTTCTGGGGCCAGGTAGGAAGAACCACTTTTGCAGGGTTGGGAGGAAGGAAAAGGCAACAGCCAGGAAGGGCCTGACCTTCAGGGAGGTGGATGGGAGATCAGGGGAGAGTCGGGCGGTGCTGGTGCGCCCTCCACTGGAGACTCAAAGCACAAAGACCCGGAAGAAGACTGCACTCTTGATCCCCCAGGCTTGGAGATGGGTGACAGCCGATGGAGGGGAGTCTGGTGGGGTGAGGACGGCGTGGCCGTGAGGGCTCCAACTGTGGGCCCGGGGGTCAGAGCTGGGATGGGCCTGGCTTCTTGGGACCGATCTTGTTTCTTTAATTTTTGGCTCTGCTGGATCTTTGTTGCTGCGAGGGCTTTTCTCTAGTTGCAGGGAGGGGGGCTACTCTCCAGTTGTGATGCGCAGGCTTACTGCCGTGGCTTCTCTCGTGGAGCACAGGCTCCAGAGCACAGGCTCAGTAGTTTTGGCACACGGGCTTCATTGCTCTGCAGCATGTGGGGTCTTCTGGACTGGGGATCGAACCCGTGTCTCCAGCATTGGCAGGTGGATTCTTTACCACTGAGCCACCAGGGAAGCCCTGGGACAGACTTTTGAGGAGCCTCCCTTGAGCCCTGATTGCCTGTGAGTCCCCCGAGGTCACGGCCCAGCCTTGACGGCGGTAGACAGAGATGGGCTTGCTGGTGCCGCCGCTGCTGGGACCTCGAGAACAGATGCTGGGGACGGGGTGGCCGGCCGTTGGTGCAGACGAACTGTGAGAGTGGGCGGCCCCGTCCTGAGTGCTGATTGGGGGTGGGGTCCACGCTCAAGGCCCCTTTGAAATTTGTTTTTACTTACAGGAAATGGCAACCCACTCCAGTATTCCTGCCTGGAGAATCCCATGGACAAAGGAGCCTGGGGGGCTACAGTTCACGGGGTTGCAAAGAGTCAGGCTTGACTGAAGCGACTTAACATGCATGCATTTATTTGACTGTGCTGGGTCTTAGGTGCAGCACGTGGGATCAGTTTAATCGTTCCCTGATCAGGGATTGAACCCAGGCTCCCCACATTGGGAGTGTGGAGTCTCAGCCACTGGACCAGCGGGAAAGTCCCAAGGCTGCTTTGCAGACCACAGAGGTCGGATCTGCCTCTGCCGGAAAAGCTTCGTCCCTTATCCACTCCGTCCAGCGCGCAGCTGTCAAGGAAGGGTGCAGTCGCCTGCCCCCTGGGAGTAGAGTAAGGCTTCTGTGAGATAAGCCTCGCCCAGTTGGGGCCTGGCAAGCGGCAAGTCCTCAGTAATGGGCGAGGTGACATACTTGCTCAAGGTCGCAGCACTGAGGACCAGCAGGACGAGGGTGCACCTCACTCCCAGGCCCAAGTCGGGATCTCCTGCCCACAGAGCTGCCTGCGGAGGCTCAGGACTCCTAACACTTGGCCCCCGCACCCTGAGGTGCTCATTAAAGCACCTGTCTCCATGCAGGCGGGGCTTCCCAGGTGGCGCTAGTGGTAAAGAAACTGCCTGCCAATGCAGGAGACTTAAGAGATGTGTGTTTGATCCTGGGTCGGGAAGATCCCCTGGAGGAGGGCATGGCAACCCACCCCAGTGTTCTTGCCTGGAGAACCCCAGGGATGGGAGCCTGGTGGGCTGCCGTCTCTGGGGTCGCACAGAGTCGGACACATCTGAAGTGATTTAGCATGGCATTGCAGGCGGCCAGTGGGGGAGTGGGGAGTGGCTGCATCATGGGGGAGACCCCCCTCTCCTGCCCTCCCTCTCCCTTGGGCAGCCAAGGATCTGGTGGCAGGGTCAGGGTGGCGGGAGTGGCTGGGCTGTGTGCACTGACAGAAGGGTCGAACCACCGTCTGAGGTCCTCCCCTCCCTTGCCTGCAGGCCCCTGGATAGAGCCTTGGCGTGACCTGGGCTGCCCGAGGGTGCATGCCACTGGACCCTTTACTGCCATGCAAGTTCAGCTGGTGGAGTGGCGTCAACCCACTGGCCTCCTACATGTGCCAAGTAAACCTGTCAGCCTTCATTCAGCAGCTACTGCGTGCACTCTGCATGTCAGTCCCATGCTAGAGGACCCAAACAGCAGCCAGATGGGACCTTCCCTTAAAGGTGCTCAAAATTAGTAACAGAGGCAGCTTCCTAAGTTGTGGGAAGCATAATTTTGAGATATCCTGGGGCCTATATGCAGGAAGGCACAGAGGGCTTCCTGGAGGAGGTGACATCTAATCTGTGTCTTCAGCAAGGGGGTGAGGTTAATTGGCTTATTTCATTTAAACTTCACGACAACCCAGCGAGGTAAATGATATCCCCGACTTGTCGTTGAGGAAACCAAAGTTTGGGGAAAAAGAAGTAAAGACAGAATTTTTTCTATTCATTTCTTGAACTCTTCCTTTATCTAGCAAAGGTTACCAGCTGGCTCCTGGGTGCTGCTCTGTGTGGCCAGAAAAGTGTCCACCTTCCCTCTAAACCCTCTCCCTCTGCACTGTCACCCCCTACTTCCCAAGGCTCAGTCATCCCTTTCGGAGCCCTGTGGGGTCTCCCTCAGGTAATGGGCTCCCTCCCCACAGACTCCATCAGAGGGGATCCATTTGTTCAACTCAGCCTGCCTCCAACCCCGGGGCGGGTGTGGGAGCTCTTCCCTGCCTGGGGTCCAGCGCCCCCTTGGGTCTACAGCTGCCCTGGGCAGTTGAACAAAAGCCATGTGCCCAGATCTTGGGCATGTCCACTGTCAGGCCACACGCTGGAGAACCAGGATGTGGGCAGCAGAGGGGGTTCTGTCCCTGAGAAGCCTGGGTGGTTGCTAAGTTGGATGGGCTTGGATCCCACTTGGCCCCTGCAGTGTTCCTTCTCTGGTGCCTCCAGCACTGGGACCCCCTTGTTGGATCGTACTCTCCGATAATGCAGCTGGAGTTCCACCAAGGAATCCCCATACTGTCTCCTCTCCCAGATTTCCACTTCTCGGCCTCTCCTTCTTCACTCAAAGGCCGTCTTCTCTTTTCTTTCCCAGCAAGTTCAATTGTGACCCTCATTATTAGCAATCCTAGTGGTTCTCCCTCCTACCAAGCCCTTTAATGGGGAAAAGAAACAAGAAACAAGTTAAATTTCCATGTGAAAGTGGGCCAACCTTCACATCCCGCTAGAGTTCCCTATTTGCCCCCTTTTCTCCAGCCTCAACATGTTTTAGCCTGACCACCAAGCAACCCCCCAGCACTGGCTCGGGCCCTCCCAGGGCATGTCCTCTGCCAGGGCAGCCCCATTCTACCCCACGGGTCAGGACTGAGCCCTGGTGACATAACAGGAGGAAAGACAATGTGGATCTTTGTTCTCAAGGCAAGCTCGTTCCATTTCAAGCCTTTTTTTTAAATCTTGAGCTGGTCTTTTCTGAGTGTACTAAAATGCACTTTCTTTCTTTGTTTATTTTTCAGTTGCCTTGGGTCTCGGTTGCTGCATGCACGCTTTCTCCAGTTGCAGTGAGCGGGGAGCTACTCTAGTTGTGGTGCATGGGCTTCTCACTGTAGTGGCTTCTTTAGTTGCAGCGGAGAAGGCAACAGCACCCCCCTCCAGTGCTCTTGCCTGGAAAATCCCATGGACGGAGGAGCCTGGTAGGCTTCAGTCCACCGGGTCGCTAGGAGTCGGACACGACTGAGCGACTTCACTTTCACTTTTCACTTTCATGCATTGGAGAAGGAAATGGCAACCCACTCCAGTGTTCTTGCCCTAGAGAATCCCAGGGACGGCGGAGCCTGGTGGGCTGCCGTCCGCGGGGTCGCACAGAGCCGGACACGACTGACGTGACTTGGCAGCAGCAGCAGCTGCAGTGGCAGAGCACATGCTCTGCAGTTCCCGTGTGCAGCTCTTAGGGCACATGGGCTTCGGGGGTTGAGTACACAGCTTCAGGACTTGGGGCGCATGGGCTCAGTGGCTCCGCGGCATGTGGGGTCGTCCTGGACCAGGGATCAAACCCACATCTCCTGCACTGGCAGGCGAATTCCTATCCACTGTGCTGCCAGGGAAGTCCGAAATGTCCTTTCTTTCATAAAGTCACAGTAATAGTAAATAATATTTTAAAAAATCGTTACTTGATAGAATTTTATTTTTTTACTTTTTTTTTTTTTACTTGATAGAGTTAAAAGCTGGCAGCTCTGTATCTGTTCCCCAAAGGTAAGGAGTCATAGCTGGGTGATGGGCACATGTGTGTTCACTATACTTTTCTCTCTACTGTTGAGTATGTGTGAAATTTTTCATATAATTTTTTTTAAAGTCGAGATGGGTTGAAAGTTGAAATATGAAAAATCAAATTACAAAGAGATTAGGGAGAAAAAGGGGAAGGTGGTGATCTGAGACATCTAGAAGTTTTATGATGGTGAGGCCAATGCAGAACTTTGAAATCACTGTCCTCCGTGAAGCCTGTCAATGGCTCCCCGTGGTCCTCAGAAGATAGGCTGAACTCAGATGCCTTCTCTTCCAGGAAGTTCTCCCTGACTTCAACCCTTCTAGTTAGGCCAGGAGCTCATCGTAAATGGAAACTTTGGGTGCTCACTTATGTTGGGTGAGGGACTGCATTATTTCGTTTAATTATAGTGCAAATGGCTCTGTGATCCACCTGAGTCTGGGATGGACAAGTCTGAAGCAGGTACCAGCGAGGCCTTTGATGATGAATGAGTAAAGGGATTCAGGGATGAGTGGGTGGCTGGGCCAACTCCTCCACAGGAGGGCAGTCCCAGCCCTGGTTGCCCCCTCCTGCCCACACACTTAGAGGTGTCCCTCTAGGCACCAACCCCTGTCAAAAACAATACTGACCAGTGCCAGAAAACCGGAATAGGGACATGCATATGCAAGAAACAGACCAGACTGAAGCGGATGAAGGCTTTGTGCTGGGTTATTTGGAAAGGAAAGGCAGGAGATAAATAGGCTTAAGACTTCCTCACCAGATAGAGGGTAACATTGGCAGAAGAAGGCGGTCCCAGTTGCAGAGAAGGGTCACACCAAGGACAATTCTCAGAGCATCTGGCCAATCAGAAAGGTCAGGAGGTCTTTAAAAAGTTGTTTTTTTGTTTTTTAATTTTTGGCCACCCCAAGTGGCATGTAGGACCTTAGTTCCCTGACCAGGGATTGAACCCACTAACCCTGCATTGGAAGGTGGAGTCTTAACCCATGGACCACCAGGGAACTCTCTAAAAAGAGTTTTTTAATGAAATTAACAAGTATTTACTGAGCATCTACTGAGCTGGTAAAGAATCCTCTTGCAATGTGGGCAACCTGGGTTCGATCCCTGGGTTGGGAAGGTCCCCTGTAGAAGGGAACGGCTACCCACTCCAATATTCTGGCCTGGAGAATTCCATGAACTATACAGTCCATGGGGTTGCAAAGGGTCAGACATGACTGAGCAACTTTCAGTTCAATTCACTGTGTGCTAAGTACTAGGTACTGGGGTGAAAAGAGAGTGAAAGTGTTAGTCACTTATCCATGTCTGACTCTTTGCGGCCCACCAGGCTCCTCTGTCCATGGAATTCTCCCAGCAAGAAAACTGGAGTGGGCATCTATTCCCTTCTCCAGGAGATCTTCTCAACCCAGGGATCAAGCCCATATCTCTGACGTTGCAGGCAGATCCTTTATTACCCGAGCCCCCAGGGACGCCTCTGCAGTACAGCAGCAAATAAAGGAAAAACTAACCTCACGAAGCTTCTGCTCCAACGGATCTAGGAACAGAAAGCTGCGTTTTCAGTCCTGATCACGAGCACACGGTCCATCTTACACTTAATGTTATTGAAAGCATCACATTGTTTAGAGAGTGCTTTTACTGTCCTGGGGTTGCCTGCAGCCTCTCCTGTGCTCCAGGGCAAGCCTCTCTGGTCTAGCACTACTCACGGTGCACAACCTTGCTGCTCTTAATCCAAACCATCCTTTCTAAAGTATGGCCAGCCCTGAATTTGCTCTCTGTTGCTCCGAAGTTTCTCCTTTGCTTATCCTCCAAAGCTGCCATGAGTCCCTCCCTCCCATTCTTTCCCCCCCAGACATGCTTCTGCAGTTCCCTGCTTCTCCCCCACCCACCCAGGTTATCTGTATATAGATCCCTCTCTCTAACCCTCTGCATATCTTTTTGAACTTGTTGCAATCTTTTTTGTTGGATCTTAGTTCCCAGATTAGAGATTGAACCTGTGCCCTCAGTAGTCAAAGTGCAGAATCCTAACCACTGAACTGTCAGGGAATTCCCTGGCTTCAATCTTGACATGAATTCTTCACTAGCTGTAGGGCTTTGGGCAAGGCTCCCAGCCTCTCTGAACAGTAGGATCAGGCAAGTAATATTCATCCTTGGTTGCTGCCTCTCTAGAGGCCCGATACCCTTCAGGGCATGGACACAGGCGGTGTCACCATTATCTCCTATCACTGGTACTTTACAGATACATCTGGAGATTTAGCTGTTGTTCAGTCGCTGCAGCACGCCAGGCTTTCCTGTTTTTCACCATCTCCCGGAGCTTTCTCAAACTCATGTCCATTGAGTCAGTGATACCGTCCAACCATCTCGTCCTCTGTAGTCCCCTTCTCCTCCTGCCCTCAATCCCAGCATCAGGGTCTTCTCCAATGAGTCGGCTCTTTGCATCAGGTGGCCGAAGTATTGGAGCTTCAGCTTCAGCATCAGTCTCTTCCTGGAGACTTAGAGGGGTTAGATTACCCAGCCAAGGTCGCTCAGCCAGTATGAATGTGTCAATTCCTTCTGGGCCTCAGTTAATTAACGGGTAAAATGGGGATGATGCTTCACCAGCAGTGAAGTCTTTCTGAGTCAGCTTCCAGCTGCAGGTTTGCTGAAGGTGTGAGCTGGGGGACCGGCATGTCTGCACCAGAGACCCAGCTCCCCAGCACTATTTGTGTGTGTTGAGTCGCTTAGGTAGTGCCTGACTCCTTGTGACCCTATGGATTGTAGCCCACCAGGGTTGACCCAGTCCAAGCTGGGCTCTCTTCTCCCTGCCATTTGGCACGGGCGGGGGGTGGGGTGGGGGGCGGTGGCGCTCAGAGAGTCTTGAGTCAGGGAGGTGGAAGGCCAGATGGGGCCGAGGCAAAGGGGTGCAGAGGGAAGCACTGGCAAGGCAGCCCAGTGGCCAAGCCCTGTCACTTTGCTCAGGCCTGGACTCTGGGAGGTAGCTGGGGGAAGCCCCACAGTAAAAGCCTTCCTCCGCTCCTTGAGTCGGAGTGATCATCCCTGACCAAGCAAGTGCCCCCAGAGACACCTGCCACAGTCTCCCTGCCCGGAGCCCTCGTTGCCAACCCGCGCCGAGCCCCGCGCCTCTGTCCTCCGTGTCCCGTGGGTGGAAACGTCACCTGCTCAGGACCACCACCACCACCGCTCTGCGGCCTCTTCACTTGTGTTGCTCAGGTGGAGTTTGACGTCCGGGACCCTCTGCTCCTGCGTACCCCGGCCGGCGGGGCACAGAGCGAGTGCTCACTAGATTTGAAGCAGCAGCTTCTGCATAAATTCTTCCGCAAGGCAAAAGGAAGACCCCCCGCGATCCATCCAGTTTTCCTCCCTAGTAGAGGCGGGCTCACAGATAGGGGTACCTAACACATCTCCTCACATCTCCTGGTACAAACCCCACCTTTCGAGGCAAGCGACACTTGACCGCCCACTTCCCCGCTCCCTCCCCAACTTTATAAAATTCAGCTGTGGAGAATGCGGGCATCGATCCCGCTACCTCTCACATGCTAAGCGAGCGCTCTACCACTTGAGCTAATTCCCCAGCTCTCAGGGAGCTTCCGCCAGGGAAACACATGGTGGCTCACGTCATCACCGGTTTCCTCCAAGCCCTCCGGCCTGCCTGCCTGCCTGCGGGTCTCGCTACCCCATTGGTTCTTGTACAGCTCCCAGACCTACTGCCATGATTGGCTTGGCTCACTTTAGTTTTAAAAAAGCATTGGCCATCCGATTGGTGGTCCCAGCCGTCCGTCAAGAGAAGGCCCTGCTGTTGCTATGGCGTAGTTGGGGGGAACCCAGCCAAGGTTTCCCTCGGTTTCTGATTTGTTGGCTCCAGACGCCGGGGTCCTAGAGGTTCCGGATCCGTCAAGTCCATGGGAAAAGAATGCGCCCCTTCGCCCTTGACTGACAGCGTCCGCGAGCCAATCGGAGTGGGTTCAAAGGGGCCGCAGGGTGATCCAATAGGCGGCAGGGGGCGGGAGAGGAAGGCCAATGAGCGCGGAGCCGGGGGCGGGGTCAGGGCCATGATTGGCCGCGAGGCGCTTGGAGGGAGGGCGGGGGGAACTCAAGGCCTGCTTGATACGTCCGCCATTTTGGGCGCTTCGCTGATGGTGTCGGTGAGCGCGTTTCCCGCCTGAGCGCAACTAGCGGCGAGTCGCGGGCACCTCCAGGTAATGAGGAGGGGGGGGCGCGGCGGAGCGGGCCGCGGCGCGGGGTGCGCTGGGTGCGCGGCGCGCGGGCGGCGGCGGCGGGGCCCCTCCGCCCGGCCTCGGCGGCGCGGGGAGGGAGCGTCCCGGCCCCCTCCCCTCCCCCCCGGAATTCGCCTCTCGGCCGCCTGGGAGGCGCGGCGCCCCGGCTCCCTGGCCCGTCCCCGCCCGCGCCTGTCAGCCGCCCGCTCGCCCGCTGCGGGGGCCCCCGCCAAGTCGGGCCGCGGCCCGGGCGGCGGCGAACTTTGCGCCCGGGTTGACGGCCGCGGCCTGGCGCGGCGGGCGGGCGGGTGGCCGGCCGGGCGCGCCCCTCACCCGGCCGGGCCCCGGTCCGCGCCGGCCGGCCCGCCCCGAGCTAGCACCACTCGCCGCCCGCGGGCCCCGGACAAGTTCTTTGGGCGCGGGCCCCGGAGCGTGTCAAGTTGAGGCGACGGCGGCTCGCCGGAGACTCGCGAAGAGGCCATTGTTGGACTCGGTTCTCTGGGAAACAAGTTCTGTGGGTTTCTGCTCTTTAGCCGCAGAGTCAGCGGGATACGCCGGTGCCCAGCTCGGAGTGTTTAAAGCCTGCTTCCGAGTGATTTTTTTTTTTTTTTTTTTTAAACTCCAGGGTTGCGACTTCAGCGCAGACGTGGTCGCGAAAGCCTCCCTGGCGAATTTGCGCTAGGGTGGGGGGGTGGTCCTTCTCTCGGCCGCAAGTACCTCCCTCTTAAAGAAGCCCTTTCCCTGCTCCCTTGGAGGGGTTTCCTGCGGTCCGGCTTGCTCTGACCACAACTTGGACTCTTGGTTGGAGGTGGACGGCATGAGTCCTTGGATGCACCTGTGTGTCTTGGCGTCTCACCCTCCGAGCTCCGAGTAATCTCTGTACTTAACCCATTTTCTCTGTGGGTCGGATCGAGCTTTTCTGTTTTGCTTTTCTGGGAGGGCGCTTGGGGGTTGTTTTCTCTTATCGTCACAGCACTTGTGAATGTGGCTGTTTTGTTAATGTGGAACTGACTGCGATTTTGTCCTCAAGGTCACGTTGTAGGTAGGCAGCAAGTGGGAAAGAGGCTCTAGGTATCCAGCCGCTGGAAAATCCACTTAAGGGGTGGTGTTGGAGCTTCCTTTGCTGTCGAGTTAGACGGCGTGGTTTCCAAATCTTGACTTCACCACTTTCTGGCGCTGTGACCTTGGGCAAGTCCCTCAACCTCTCTGCTTCTTCTGTAATACGGGAATAACTGTCTGCCTCAGAATTCCGTCGGGAGGAAATGAGTTAATATGTGTAAAGCAGCTAGAAACGGTGCCTGGCATGAGGAATCCGCTTAGCAGTTAGTGGCTAGTATTAATTTGGATTTGATTTTTAAATGTTTAGATACATTGGGAAGTCACGTGAGTGTCTAAGTCCTGGCTTTTGGTGACTGTCTTTAGAAAGCTCTGTGTTTTTGAGTCTTTCGGGCTGAGAGTCACCCAGGAGAGGGTGGCTGAGGATTGATTACTTTTACAGATGTTTTCTGGAGTCATTAGTGGTGATGCCTCAGACTGGCTTGTTGAAGAGATGGTTAAATAAAAGCCCACCAGGAGCTCACGTCAGATTCTGTTCCTCCTGTACTTTTGAATACCACTTATTGCGTGTGATTGGCCCCCAAATCAGTAGTAACTCCAGAATTTCTTAGTGTACTCCTGGGCTTTTATTGAGGTTTGAAAAGTTACAGTGTATTGAGATATTCTTCAGTGAAGATAGTTTGGGAAATAACTGTGGTCCTGGGTGGATGCTTTCAAAGTTATTTTGCATTTCAGTTATGTTTGAGCAGAGAGTCTAGAATATTTAACAGAATGCCATCCACTCATGCATCTACTCAGTCTATTGATTCCTGCCCTGTGCTCTTCTCCCTGCTGCTTGAAACCAGGCTTGTCCTTCCCTTGGAATTACCTGCTTGGGACCTGGCTTGCTTTGTTGCCCTGGGAAATGTTAGTTTGATAGACTCCGTCTTAAGTAGAGATGAACATCTTGCTGGTGTAACTTAAGAACAGGAAGAAGATTGTTTTAGATTAGAAAACTAGCTTTTGTGTAAAGTATAACAGAACAAAACTTGCTGGTTTCAATTAACTGCCTGGCAATTTGAGAATAAGACCATAACTGGACAGAAAATGAATAGTGATGAAATTAAGGCCTGACAGGGTGAGGTTTGCTTAGTCTCTTTGAAATAAATTTTGGCACTGATGTGGTACAGAGATAATGTGCTTACTACAGATAAGACATCTTCCTTAAAACAGTATTTGTCAGGATTGGTATTTAGTTTGCTTCTTTGATAAACTTGTATCTGTGGTTTTATATTTTGGATATTTGAGAGGTAGCCTAAGTATATATTCATCTAAAATTTTACACTGCTTTCTTACTGATATAGAATCCTTAAGAATGGTAGTGGCAGTGAAGTTCTTGTAACCATCTGCTCAATTAAAACTCAGCACTGAGTTTATTTATGTACAAAGCACAAGAGGCTGCAGTTGGTTCTCATAAGTCAAGATCCGAGCCCTGGTATGGCCGAGTGGAGTTGACTGCTTTTTCTTAGGTGAGCTGGATGGAAAAAATAGACCTGATCTCTTGGCTTTAGGAAGTTTTCTTATTTTTTTCCTTTCTTAAGGGAGCCTCAGATGACTGGGTTTTTATTTACTCTAGAGCAGTAGTTCTCAACTTGAGGGGGGTGGATTTTGCCCCCAAGAATCATCTGGTGATGTCTGGAGAAATAAATTTTGCTTGTCACATCTGTGGGGTTGGGCAGTGGCTTCTAGAGGGTAGAGATCAGGGATGCAGCTGAACACCCTGTGATGCACAAGATGGCAGCCTCTCCCCTCAACAGAACGTCAGCCAGCCCCAGATGGCAGTAGTGCTGAGGTCGAGAAACCCTGCTGTAGGCAGATGCTGGTCTGACCTGCTTTGGGATCGTTTGGAATACTTTTCAAGACCGTGGGTGATGGACCCCACTTCTGTAAATGTGTGGTGAGAGTGAGAATGTTTTTAAAAGCTCCCAAGTAATACTGATGTGCAACTAGGTTTTGGAACCACTAGACCACAGATTTTAGGACCTACGTGTGGGTCAAGGAATTCTGTTATCTGTGAGCTCTGTCTATACCTCGATCCTACTTGGACATGACTTAGTAATGGGGAAAGATGGTATACATATGTTATTTTCAGGTGCCTGAAGACTGAACTTTAAAAAATTTTTTTAAATTTTATAAAGTAATTGAGAAACTTTATTCTGTTGCTTCATGAGAATCCATGAACATACTGTGTTGAAACTTAGCACTGTCAGATGTTCAGGGCTCTTAATGGCTATGCTAAATAGCCTTATTCTGCGATGATTTTTGAGTTTTGTCTTTTTTTGCCCTCATCCTGTCAGTCAGCTGTCAATTCTGTTTTTAGATGCCAGCTTCATTATTATTATTATTTTAGTGAAGGCCTGTTTTCAGAGAGTTAGCCCCGGATTGATTTGCCAGATCTTCCCTTGGCAAGGCAAGAGAGAGGCAGATTGTATGCTTATCTTTTAACACGGTGACCCTTGCTTGCTCCCATAGGGGACTTGCCTGAGCCCTGGACTCTGACCCGAGTGGGTGAGTGTTTTTTGCCTCTGGGGAGATGAAGTGCAGTGAATGAGAAATCCTTTTCTCTCACATCCTTAGAATACGGACGATCCTAGTGTATTGAGTGGGAAGAATGTTACTATAAAACTACAGATTTTTGCCAACTGAATATTAAAGTCTGGATGTATGGAAGGAGATCCGGGAGATCTAGTCTTTCGTCCTGAAGTTTGGCCCATGGCTGTGCGTCGGTGAGTTCGCAGAGGCGGACACGACTGAGCGACTTTCACTGAGATGCTGAGAATGACAGGTGACCACTCCGCTGTCTGTTTCTACTGTGTGAATAGCCGCTCAGTCATGTCTGACCCTTTGATACCCCGTGTACTGTAGCCTGCCAGGCTTCCCTGTCCATGGGATTCTCCAGCAAGAACACTGGAGTGGGTTGCCATTTCCTTCTCCAGGGGGTCGTCCTGACCCAGGGTCGATCCCGCATCTCCTGCATTGGCAGGCAGGTTCTTTATCAGCGAGTCACCAGTGAGGCCCCTAAACCGGAGGTTGTTTCTGTCTTGCATGTATATTCATTTGTGTTGTTTTTAAATTGCACTAAGAGATATCATACAGTATCACACAAGTCTCCTCCACTCCTGGCTGCCCTAAACCCAATGCAGTACTGTGGCATGGAGGTGGTGGGAACAGAGCATTACCAGGTAGATAATGGGATCCTTCACAGGAAAGCCATGAATGTTGCTATCTAGTCTTCATTTATTTGATCAGCAAATATATTGAATCCTTGCTCTGTCAGGAACAGTATTAGGGGTTCACTCATGAACAGGCACTTAAGGCCTTTCAGTCTTTGGGGGGAGGCAGCACCGACAAGAGATGTCCTTTGCACTGAGGCCAGATAACTCAGCTTGTGAACTGAGTAATGTGGTGTAAGTAAGCAGAATTTTAGTGAGAGGCCCTAAAGGCTTCAGAGGAAAGAACTTGTAATTGTTGGTTCGGTGGTTTGAGATTGCCAGAAGTCTGTTACCAAAGAATGAAGTAGTTACACCTTTGTTTCTCATAGGTATTAAATAGTTAACGTCCACTTCCCTCCTTGGTTTGGTTTGTCTTAAACAGCAATGCTGTTATTCTTCCTGTGCTGGTAAAGCTGTTTTGTAATGACAAATAGGATTGACCTGTGTTGTCTTTTGCTCCATAGATGTTGGCTGTCACTTGATCAAACTTGAAAAGCTCACTTTCCCTACTGATCAGAGGCTTGGTGTAGATTCATGCTAAACGTCTTGATTGTCCTTGAAATCCACGATGCTTCCAGTGGGAATGGCTTTTTTTCCCTGCTGCAGTCTGGATTGAGGTGATTGGAGATTTGTTTTTGTGGCCTTTTGACTTTGGCTTAGATTTAGTTGCCGCGGAAACCCCCTTTCTTCCTCCCTCGCCCTTTATTTTTTTTTACTGGGAGGAGAGAAAGTTACTATTCAGATCAATCCCCAGTTTGTCTCACGTTTTGGATGTTTATGAACCGACATCTAATTATCAGGTAGATTGGCTAGATGGTAAAGAAGCAAGTGAAAGGGAACCTTGGCAGTACTTGAAAGGCTTCCTACCTTAACTGGGACATTTTTGTGTCACAGACTCATGAATATCTGAGTAGAGGTGGTTTACTACTACTTCTCACTTCTGCTGGCTAGTGTTGACCTGTTTTATTAAGTATTAGTGAAGACTCCACAGTTGACTGATTTTATATAAATAAATTTGAATAGATTATGAACATCTTTCCTGATACAGAGAGACTCTTATTTTGTACTTCTTGGCAACTCTGGAGAAAGCTAGGGTATTGTTAGTTCCAAAATTTCTTGCAGAGAGAGTGTGTATTGATTTGGAATGGTTTGTGTGCCCCAGAGGCTGACTGCCATGAAATCTGGGAGCCCAAAGGAAAGATGAATGAGATTGTTTTTTTTGAAGCAGTAGGAAGCATCACTAAAAAGGTTGCAGAAAAGTAAAAACTGCAGAAATAAAAGTATGACTGAATGTTGAGTCAGACTGGAGAAAGCTGTGTGGATCGCTCGTGAGAGCCTGAAGTTCCCTGTCCTTGTGTGTAAATCTAAAGAATAATGCCGGTGTGAACAATAATGCAGTGTGTCAGAGACACCGGTGAGAAGGGGAGCTTGCCTGAGAATGCCTGGCCCCCTGGGACCCTGAACCGGGCAAGTGGGGCACGGGTTGAACTGGCCACTAAGGCACATTGCGGGGTGGCCTGCAGTATCCACTGAGGCTTGGTCAGGAGACCCTGGCTGGGTCTTGGTGAAGCCTGGGCTTTCATTCTCCCGACGGGGCAGTAGTGGGAGGAACATTGACAAGTATTGACTCCGGTGGCTGTTTGGGGCTTCCTTTCATGAGAATCATGGTTTTGGAGGTCATTGATATTAGAGAAAAATTTAAGTCATGCTGGAGAAAGGGCCTGTAGGCAGCAGAGAAATCTCAATTCCTGGGTGAGGCCTTAGGGTTTTGGTGGCCCCACTAGACCATAATTTTAAGTGTCACTTGTTTCAATAGTAACATAGCTGGAACTCAGAGTTAAGAATAAATACAACATTGTAATCAATCAGCTGTACTCCAGTAAAAATTAAAAAATAAAGAATAAATGTTTAACTTCTGATTTGGTGTTTTGTCTGTCTTTGTCATTGTCATAGATGAGGGGGTAGTGCCTCCTAGTTTACTTTTATCGACAGAGATTCACAGGGTTTCTGTTCCCCCTGGGCAGTGGGCAGTTCACGTCTGCCTTAGCTGCCTTCCAGTGAGCCCCAGTCCCTTCTGATTAAGCAACACTTTTTGAATCACTCCCCCCCTTCCACTGTGGACCTTGTGTCCTCGATTTATTATTATACTTGTAGACGATACAGCAGCTGTGCATTTGGCACACCATAGGCATAGTATATTAAACTAAGGGAGTTTTCACAGATTCATACCTGTTCTCAGCTCTCGGTCAGAGTATCTTGTGGAGGGCAAGAGTGCAAAGGATCTAAAAAAGCTGACTTTGAGTTCTGACTCCCCGTCTTCCAGCTGTGTAATCATAATATTAGGTGACATCTCTGTTCCTTGGTTTCCTTATTTGTGAAATGAATATTAAATGTAAACTAATTAGTACAGTGCCTAGCACACAGTAATATTTGTTTGGGTATTATTACTGTTATTATTATTACTAGTCTTCTTTCTAGTAACAGTAGAAATAAGGTCAGAAATGACTAATAGAAGTTGCAGTGAAACGCCCTGAAGAAATGGAGTGGAGTAGTATGGTAGAAGGCCTTGGAGATCTAACTAGCAGCTCTGGGGAAGTATAAGGTGATGGTGAAGTGGGTCAGGGCAGGTTATAGAGTTAGGTGGTGGTGGTGTCCCCCCACTCCCCAAATTTGGATTATTTTATATAGATTTTGCTTACTAAAATGTAACTTTTTTTTTTTTTTTTTTTTTTACTGTGTTGAGAGTAGACATCATAAATTTGAAGTTTTGTTGAATCGGACACAACTAAGCACTCAGGCACGTTCTGAAATATTCATCTTTAAAATCTCTCTTTCTGGTGCTTGAAGACAGTACAAAAAACTTTGCTTTGGAGTCCCTCATGTTATATAGAATCATATTTTTTCAATGTTCTGTGCTGTGAGATAATCACACATGTTTTGAAGGATCAATTTTTTTTTTCCTTTTGTTGTTTGAACTTTTATTTATTTATGTACTCAGCTGTGTGTCATGTGGGATCCTAGCTTCACAGCCAGGGATCAAACCCGAGCCTCCTGCAGTGGAACTGTGGAGTCTTGACCACTGGACTGCCAGGGCTGTCCTTGAAGGACTGATGATTGGCTCTTTTAAATGTTGCTCTTAATTAGTTTACAAATTTCACATTATAACAACTGTGTTCTGTAAAGGGCCAGTGAATGAATACGTTAGGCTCTGTGGGCTCCGTGGGCTCTGTAACCACTCAGTTCTGCCGGTGTGCCGGTGTGGTATGAAAGCAGCCATAGTCAACACGCGAACAAATGAAGCTTCTAATAGAATTGTATTCTGGTAGAATTTTATTTACAAAAAGAGGTGGTGGACTGGATTTGACCTGTCTTGTTCTAACCTATTTTTTTATTTTAATTTTTAATGGACTCATATGTCCCAAGAGTCTCTGTTGGCCTGTGTACAGATAATAAATGTTCAGACCGCCAGTTTCAGTGACAGAACGTTGCCACTACCTTCGGCTTCCTATATGACACCCCTGCCCCCCATCCCTCCGTCTTCTCACCTCCCTTAAGCAGGGCTGCCCTCCATGTGTCATTTTGTTGATTTACTTTATGCTGTTAGCACCTGTGAATGTATCCCTTTTATCCTTACATAAAATAATTTAGTGTTTGCATGTCTTTGTATAAATTGAATCATTTTGTTGTATAACTCACCCTCTCTCCTCTTACTGTTTTTTGAGATTCATTTGTTTGTTTGAGTACTTATGTCTTAGGCAGTAAGACATATGTTGTGATGCTGACTATGTTAGTAGTGAGCCAAAAAGACATTGTCCCTGTCCTCTGGAAGTTCCATTTTAGTGGAGAAAGACGGTTAACAGGTGAGTCAGAGATGCAGCTGTCATGGGTGATACAGCTGGGAGCAAAGTCAGCCGGGCGTGGCTGGGTGGGGTCTGTTTGCAGATTGAATGAGGTGGTCAGGATGGGCCTTCCTGAGACCTCTGAACATCAGCAGGTGAGGGAGGGAGCACGTGGCTACAGGTGGGGCGAGGTCGGGGGAGTCTTATAGGCAGAGTCCAGTGTGCGTGAGGTGCTAAGAAGGATTGTACCTGGTGTGTTAGGGAGCCAGTAGAGAGGCCAGCCTGGCGGGGTGGAGGATGGCAGGGGAGGAGGTCAGAGGGGGCGGGCTGGGAGCCATTTTTGCAGGCGCGGGTTAGGATTTTGCCTCTTTCTCTGAATGAGATGGGAAGTCATGGAAGTGTTTGAGTAGTGGTGTGACATGAGATCTGATACATGTTTTTAAAAGGTCCCCCTGAAACTGTGTTAAGAATAGCCGTCCCTCTGGTGCCGAGGACCCCCCAGAACGATGATGGCAGCTTGGAGTGAAGGGGCACAGGGGTGGCGGTGAGAGGCGGAGGGTTGCCGGATGTCTGTGGACGGTAGAGCCGACAGGATTTGCTGACAGATTGGACGTGGCTGAGAGAGCAGGGTGAAGGTGCTCCCTCCCGACCAGAGGTTTCTGCTCGTGGTCGAGATGGTGGGCGGTGCAGGTTGTTGAAGTAAGGTCGAGTTGGGGTCAGACCCGCTGCTCTTGTGAAACTCCAGAGAGCTGCCGGGAGCCACGTGGGATGAAGGTGTTTGGAGTGGAGAGGAGAGGTCTGGCTGAAGACAGACGTGAGAGCGTTTACTGTCCTCTGACACTGAGAAGTCCTTGACGCTGACTGAGGGCAGGATGAGGGCCGGGGCAGCCAGGAAAAGGGGGCCGGGCAGTTTCTGGGGTGGAGGAGGAGCAGGGGCCTTGAGTCTTTGACGTCAGGGGAGGTGTCTTCAAGGGGGAGGGAGTGAGAACCCCCGAGCAGCACTCCTGCCGTGCCCTCCAGTGGCATGAAGGCCCGGGCTTGTCCTGCGGCTTCGCTGGCACATGAGTCATCGATGGTCTTGATGGGAGCAGTCCCCACACGGTGGTGGGGAGAGCCTGGGAGGGAGGCTTCCTGAGGGCTTGAGAGCAGAGGGAAGCCCGTCCACGGGCACTTGCCACAGCGCTGAAGGGAGAGTTGGGACCCTGAGAGGGCTTTGTGGAGATGGCGAAGTTACAGTGATTGTACTGTTGGTGGGAAATGATATCTGTACAGAATGCACACCCTGATGACTTGCATTTGCTGGGAAGGAGACAGGGAATGGACCCACGGGGAGCGTCCACCAGCTTTTGCTTGGTGAGAGGATGGGGAGCAGACTTGGGGAGCTAGTATGGTGGGAGCAGGACTGTTTTCTTTTTCTTTTTTAATTAATTTTATTTGTTTTGGCCGTTCTGGGTCTTTGTTGTTGTTTGGACTTTTCTCTAGTTGGGGCGAGGGGGGTCTATTCTTTGGAGTAAACAGGCTTCTCGTTGCAGAGCCCAGGCTCTCGGACTCGCGGGCCTAGTAGTTGGGGTTCGCAGACTCAGTAGTTGTGGCGCACAGGCTGAGTTGATCTTCCTGGACTGGGGAGCGAACCTGTGTCTCCTGTGATGGCACATAGATCCTTTACTACTGAGCCACCAGGGAAGCCCAGGACGGTTTTCTTCTCAGTGAAACAAGAAGTTATCAGTCAGTGAAAATGAGGGTGAGTAGGGGCGGGTCGTCTGTGAGGAGAGAAAGTGCGGAGCATTCTATGGAAAGAAAGAATGTGAGTGGCTCTGCAGTGTGGGATGGGCTCCTCGGGGAAGCCGTCCTAGTTTACAGTGGAAAAAAGCAGTTGTGTTCTTTTTCCTGGGAGTAGAGTAGGCAGTGTTGCAGTTGTGGTTTCTGCATGCAAGAGTGACAGAGCGAGAGCAGGTCCCTACCCTACCGTGTGTAGAGTAGATAGCCAGAGTAGATAGCCAGTGGGAGCCTGCTGTATGGTGCAGGGGGCTCAGCTCGGTGCTCGGTGATCTAGACAAGCGGGGTCCTGGGTGGGGGGGCGGGGGGAGGTCCAAGAGGGAGGGCTGTATGTGTCCATATAGCTGAGTCACCTTGTACAGCAAGCAGAAGTTAACACAGCATTGTAAAGCATCTATACTCCAGTTGAAAAAAAGAAGGTAAAGGGGGAGTTTATAATGGTGAGGCCTGAATTTGAAACTGGGAAAGGAGGGAAGTGAGGCCCTGCAGATAATGAGTTTTGGCTACATTGATGTGTTTAGTTGCTAAGTTGTATCAGACTCTTTCCTGACCTGGTGGGGGACTGTAGCCTTCTAGGCTACCCTGTCCATGGGATTGCCCAGGCAAGAATACTGGAGTAGGTTGCTATTTCCTTCTCCAGGGGATCTTTCCGACAGGGATCAAACCTACCTCTCCTGCTTTGGCAGGCAGATTCTTTACCACTGAGCCACCTGGGAAACCCACATTAATGTGTGTAATTATAGTTTATTCCTTTTCGATTCTGTGTTCTTTTTCAGGCTGAATATATTTGATTTTATTCTTTGTCCTATCCTTATGGGATAGGATTGTTTCCAGTACAGAACAGTGAGGCTTTGGACAAGTGCATAAAACATTTCTGCAAGATATAAAGCCTGGAGAGACTTAGAATTGCAGGGTAGTGGGACCTGTACAGTTTTAACTTTAGTTAAAAGTAATTGAACTTTAGTTAGAAGTACCCTCCTGCCAACACTGTTGTTCTACATCTTTGCCAGCTCTTGGTATTGTCAGACTTTTTTATATTTGTCAAATTGGTGGTTATGACCTTACATCTCCATCAATTACTAGTTTTATTGAGATGTAATTACATGTTATAGTTTACCCATTTAAAGGGTACAATCTAATAGGTTTTAGTATGTTCAGAGAATTGTGTAATGATCACCACAATCTAATGTTTAGAACATTTCATCATCCTAAAGAGAACCCTTGTACTTGTTAGCAGTGACTCTATTTCCACCCAACCTCTGGGCAGCCACTAATGGACTTTCTTATGCATTTGCCGATTCTGGACATTTCATGTAAATGGAATCATACAATATGTGGTCTTTGGTGACTTGCTTCTTTTGCTCAGCATGTTTTCAAGGTTTATCTTTGTTGTAGCATACTTTGGAATTAGCGCTTTGTTGCGTTTGAGCATGTGGACTTACCACCTGTTATTTATCCATTCATAAGTTGGTGGATGTCTGGGTTGTTTGCACTTTTTGACTGTTAACCAACCATACTTCTGTGAGTGTTTGCCTATAAGTCTTTGGAGAGACTTAGGTATTTATTTCTCTTGGTGTGTACTTAGGAGTGGAATTGTTGGGTAATGTTCTTGTGTTTTAAAATTTTGAAGAACTACCAAACTGTTTCCAAAGTGACTGTACCATATTACATCTCACCAGCACCATACCAGGGTTCTAATTTCTCCACATCCTCACTAATATATGTTCTTTTCCATTAAAAAAAATTATAGCCATGTTAGTGGGTGTGAAGTGTGGTGTATCATTGTGATTTTCCCTTTCCTGAATGACTAATATTGTTGAACATCTAGTCATGTATGTATTGGCTGTTTGTGTATCTTCTTTAGAGGAAAGTCTATTCAAGTAGTTCTTTGCCCACTTTTATTTATTTATCACTGCATGGTTTTAATGTTCTTTTTTCAAATTACTGATGAAGTAGAGCATCTTTTTTTGGCTATTTAGATTTCTACTTTTGTGAAATAGCTGTTTATCTCTTTCTCTTTTTTTCCTGTTTATGTCTTAATTTTTCCTCTTGAGTTTGATTTTTCTTATTTGTAGGAATTCTTATATATTCTGATTCTTATTATTTTTGTGACAAATATCTTTTCCCAATTTGTGACCGTTTTACTGTGTTTATGGGATTTTTAAAAAAGTGTTTATTGAAAGCATGTAATAAAAGGACAAAAATGGATTTTAGTATTTTCCGATTCTTTTGTCTTCATACTACCCAGGTAGAAGAGGAAATAGATTTTTTGGTTTATAGGTAACTGTCTTTTTAAAAGTTTTATATTCTTTTCTTTCTACAAATTTTGCATTTCTTTTGTTAGATTTATCCTTTGGTTACTTTATATTTTTGTTGCTGTTGTAAATTATTTTTTTAAGTTAAATTCTATTTGTTGGCAAATGGAAATGCAGATTACTTTGTATGTGGCTATTATATCTAGTAGCTTCTCTAGCTTAATAATAATTTTCTTGTGGACTCTTGGGGTTTTTATGTAGATAATCATCTCATCTGTGAATAATGATAGTTCATTTCTTTCCAGTCCTTTTATTGTTTAATATATTTTACTCTAGTATTACTGCGTTGCTGCATGGCAGCCATCACCAGTGGAGAATATAAATGCTAGTGACGGGCATCCTTATCACAGCCCCAGTTTTAAGGGAAATGTTTTTATCTTTTATCATTATATGTGTGATGTGTGGATACTTTTTTTTTCTTTTAACAGATTGAGGAAGATGTCTTCAACCTTAGTTTACGGAGAATTAAAAAAAAAACTCAAGTGGGCGCTGAACTTAATTGAATGCATGTAAAATTTTTTTCACTTATTTATTTACTTTTGGCTGTGGTGGGTCTTGGCTTTTCTAGCTGTGGCGAGTGGAGTTGCTCTCTGGTTGTGGTTCATGGGCTTCTCTTGTTGCAGAGCAGCGGGCTCTAGGGCGGGTGGGGCCTCAGTTCCCTGACGAGGGATCAAACTCGTGTCCCCTGCCTTGGCAGGCGGATTCTTAACCACTGGCCCGTCAGGGAAGTCCTAATTTTGTTTTCTACATCTATTGAGATGATGATATGACAGTTTTTCCAACTTGATAATGATGTATTCCTTTAAAAAAGAAGTTTTTTTTGTTTTGTTTTTGTTACATATGTTTTTGTCTGTTTCAGGTTTTTGTTGTTTTTCTGTTTGTTCTGGGTTTTTTCCTGGCCTTTCCACACTGGTGGAATCTTAGTTCCTCAACCAGGGATTGAACCTGGGCCCCAGCAGTGAAGCAGTCCTAAGCCCTGGACTGCCTGGGAATTCCACCCCCCAACCCCTTTTGTTTTTAATTTGCTAATATCTCAGGTTTTATGTATCTTTGTTTATTGGTGAGAATGTTCTCTAATTTTCCCTTTTTGTTGTATCAGCCTTATGAGTTTTGTTACCAAGAGTATTCTAGTCTCATAAAATAAACTGTGGTGTTTCCTCCTTTTTATCTTCTTAGAGGGTTCATAAGTAAAATTAGGATTATTTGTTCCTTCAGTGTTTTGTAAAACTTGCCTGTAAAACCATAAGGGTGCGGTGTTTTCTGTCTGAGATTTAAAAATTATTGATTTGATTGCTTTAATGTTTATAGGGTCATTTGACTCTTTTCTTTTTCTTGAGTCACATTTGGTAATTTATGTTTTTCTAAAACTCATTTTGTCTGAATTTTCAGTCATTGGAAAAAAATTATAACTTCTTATTTTTTGAATCTGCCTGACTTGTAATTAGTTATTAATATTTAATTTCTTAAATAGGAATCTTAGGTCATTAATTTTTAGCATGCATAATATGTACTTTATATATGTAAATAGAGTAGTAATTACCCTTTAACAATTTTGCTGTGTAGGATTTTTATCTTTCAGTTCTGAATATATTCACATTTTCATTTTGACTTCTCTCTGACTTAGAAGTTTAAAAAGTATATAGAAAAATCTTGATATATGTGTGTATATATATCTTTTAATTTTTGTTACTGATTGCTAGCATACATTGTGCTCATAAGATGTGGTTCAGTGTGATTCTTATTCTTTGAAATTTGTTGAGGCTGTTTTAACAGTGTCTAGTTAGTGGCAAATTTTTATTCCACGTGTGTTTAAAAAGAATGCGTTTCTGATTTTAAGGTCAGGTTTTCCCATGTCTGTTAGATGAAGCACATTAATTGAAGTCACATTCAAACTAGTGTCCTTAACTAATATTGTTTGCTTGTTCCCTTAGTTACAGAGAGGAGTATTGTTAAAATTTCATTATGATAGAAGATTTGTTGAATTCTTGTAGTTCTCAATTTTTGCTTTTTTTTTTTTTTGCTTTATAAGTTTAGAACTGTTGTTTCTAGTAACTTGCACAGTTTGTCATTCTGTAGTGAATCTTTGTTTCTAGGAACATGTTTTCCACTAAAATACATTTTGTCGGATATTGGCATAGCTGTACCAAGTGACTTTTAATTAATGTTTGCCTATAAGTATTTTTTTGCTTCTTAAGTGTCATCTTTGGTGTGCCTTTTGAAAGCAGCACACAGCTGAATTGGATTTTCATTATTCGACTTTTCGTATTTCAACTAATTTACATTAATTGTGGTTGAAATATTTGGTTTATTTCTACTGTTGTATTTTTGCTTTCTAACTTGGGCTTTTTCTTTTCTTGTCTATGTATTGTGGGATTTTTTTCCCCCTTAATTCCTGTCTACTCTTTTTGCCTGTACTCAGTAAGAGATTAGACACTTCCGGTGATCTTAGACATTTCATATTTAACCTGAGGCCTAAAGTTAATTGATGTCTTTATCCTTATAAGAAACTTTTGAATGCTTTTAGTCTCAGTGTCCTTTCAAGTTTCTGTGCATCTACTGCCTAATTTTCATTTTGCTGCTCTTAAAATCCTACAAATTGGGCATTACAAAAAAATACTGTCCTTCTTGAAAGGCATTTTGCCTAATATCTTGTTCTAGGTTGATGATTGTTTTCAGTCATTGTTTTCCCTGAGCACTTCAACAGTATTTCCTATCTTTCCTATCTTTTTCCACTTACTATTGAGATTAATTAGAAATGACTTGTCAGTTGTTCCTTATCCAGGAGTCTGAGGTATTCTGTACCTAAAGTGCTCTTCATGTTAACCAGTCCAGCAGGTACGTTTAGTCTTTTTTAATTTTTAGGTTGCTGGTGTTGGTTTGCTCTTTTGGTGTCTTGCTGCTTTTGAATAATCAAGTATCAGATACTGTTTTGGGTATATCTCAATCAGTATTCAAAAAAACTTAAAAAAATTACAAGTAAAAGAGGATATTAATTTTACTAAGAGCTGGCAGATGTGATTTTTTTCTCCATCCTTTAAATGGAGTGTCAGTAAAGCATTCCTTAAAGATTTTCTGCTCTTTCATGTTGGTTGGCTCATTTTGGGGCTCCCCAGATGGCCATAGTGGTAAAGAATCCGCCTGCCAGTGCAGGTAGACGTAAGAGACAAAGGTTTGATCCCTGGGTGGGGAAGATCCCCTAGAGAAGGAAATGGCAACCCACTCTAGTATTCTTGCCTGGAGAATCCCATGGACAGAGGAGTCTGGCAGGCTACAGTCCATGGGGTCACAAAGAGTCAGGCACAACTGAAGCAGTTCATTTTTATATCCAGAAGTGGAAAAGATTTCCAGAATAAGTTACCATTTTGAAAGAAGATCCTTGTGATTGCTAGAAAATGTTTATGTGAACCTTAAATGCGACTCTAACCAAGTATAGAACACCAAAAACAATCTGGAAAAGGGATGTGGACCAAAATAGATTACTGGCCAAATCTGTCTTTGGGAAATGAAAAGAGTGGAGTTCAGCATTTAGAGTACTTGGCCTCTCCTGGGGGAGAGGAGGGATGGTTTCATACTCTTGGTATTTCTTTATACAAAGTCTTTTCTTATTCCAACTGATCAATGAAAAGAGAAATGGAGGGACATACTAGTGTAGGCTGTGGAGGTTGGAACTCACTTTGTGACACTTGTTAGCAACCTTGTAAACTGTGGAAGGATTAGGGGGTTTGGTGTCGATGCTGCTGATCCCAGGAGCAAAGAGTTAATTGCTACTTTTAGTCCTATCCTAGTAATTTTCAGTGATGCCAAGGAGTTTGAAATGCATAGGCATTGTAACTATTGTTTTCATCAACTTTCAAAAAGTAAAGTCTGGTAATCTTCTAGGGCAATGAGGAAAGAATGAGAAGGCATTGTAGGGGCACAGGGTAGAGAGAGCATGCTGGTTTAGCAGAATTGTTGTGAGAATTAAGAATAAACATTACTGAGCATGTTTGTGTTTATTCTCTGAAAAAAGAAGAGTCCATTCCTGCCATTTACCATATTGTCAGGCCTAAAAGTTTTTCAGCTTTTGGTGTCAGTTACTGTTGAATTACCTCTTGATTAGTGTAAACCTTCAGCAGCCTGCCCTTGCTCATGTACCTACCTCACCCTTGTTCACTGTTGTTCAGTCACTAAACTGTGTCCAACTCTTTGCGACCCCATGGACTGCAGCACGCCAGGCTTCCCTGTCTTTCATATTTCCCAGAGTTTGGTCAAACTCATGTCCATTGAGTTGGTGATGCCACCCAACCATCTTGTCCTCTGTCACCCCTTTCTCCTCCTGGCCTCAGTCTTTCTCAGCATCAAGGTCTTTTTCAATGAATCGGTTCTTTTGCATCAGGTGGCCAAAGTATTGGAGCTTCAGCATCAGTCCTTCAGTAAATATTCAGTGTTGATTTCCTTTAGGATTGACTGGTTTAGTATCCCCGCAGTCCAAAGGACTCTCAAGAGTTTTCTGCACCACAATTCAAAAGCATCAGTTCTTCAGCACTCAGCCTTCTTTATGGTCCAACTCTCACGTCCGTACATGACTATTGGCAAAACCTTTGCTTTGCCTATACAGACCTTTGTTGGCGAAGTGATGTCTCTGCTTTTTAAATACACTGTCTGGGTTTGTCATAGCTTTCCTTCCAAGGAGCAGGTGTCTTTTAATTTCATGACCGTAGTCACCATCTGCAGTGATTCTGGAGCCCAGGAAAATAAAATCTGTCACGGTTTCCACTTTTGCCCCATCTGTTTGATGTGAAGTGATGGGATAGATGCCATGATCTTAGTTTTTTTGAATGTTGAGTTTTAGACCAGCTTTTACACTCTCCTTTTTCACCTTCATCAAGAGGCTTTTTAGTTCCTCTTCACTTTTTGCCTTTAGGATGGTGTCATCTGCATATCTGAGGTTATTGGTATTTCTCCTGGAAGTCTTGATTCTAGCTTGTGCTTCATCCAGCCTGGCATTTTGCATGATGTACTCTGCTTGTGTCAGATAAGCAGGGTGACAATATATAGACAATATACTCCTTTCTCAATTTCAAACCAGTGCACTGTTCCATGTCCGGTTCTAACTGTTGTTTCTTTTTCTTTTTTCTTTTCCTCCTAACTGTTGTTTCTTGACCTGCATACAGGTTTCTCAGAATACAGGTGAGGTGGTCTGGTATTCCCATCTCTTTAAGAATTTTCCACAGTTTGTTGTGACACAGTTTGTTGTGATCCACATAGTCAAAGGCTTTAGTGTAGTCAGTGAAGCCAATGTAGATGATTTTCTGGAATTCTCTTGCTTTTTCTATTGTCCAGTGGTTGTTGGCAATTAGATGTCTGCCTTTTCTAAATTCAGCTTGTACATCTGGAAGTTCTTGGTTCACGTACTGTTGAAGCTTAGCTTGAAGGATTTTGTGCATTACCTTGCTAGCTTGTGAAATGAGCACAATTATATGGTAGTTTGAACATTGTTGGCATTGCCCTTCTTTGGGATTGGAATGGAAACTGATCTCTTCCAGTCCTTTGGCCACTGCTGAGTTTTCCAAATTTGCTGGTAATATTGAGTCAGCACTTTACCAGCATCATCTTTACCCTGGGTAGATACAGTTGTGTCTCTTCCTATTTTGTTTGTCTGGTGTCTGTTGTTACAGTCATCACTTCTGCCGGACTCACTGCTTGCGTGTTGTAATACTTCTTACCTCAAGATGAGTGTTGGCTGTTCATCTTTTGTGTGAGGAAGGAGCCCCTGGGAGGGCGGAGGACGGCGAGCCAGAGTGATTTCCATAGAGTTGTTAAATTGATGAGAACTGAATTGGAATCTTGGTTTGAGCCCTGAACTTGCTGTCTGATTTTGGGCATATTATTTCACTCTCTGAGCTCCAGCTTCTTCTATGTAAAATGGAAATGATATTAAAGTTCTCTTTTCCCCATTGAAGGTTAACTTTGGGTAATTTGAATTTGTAGGGTTTTTTTTTTCCTTGTGAGTTTGTTAATGTAGAAATTATAAACTTTCATAGAACAGGTGATATGATGAAGCTGACTTTGTTAATGATTAATACCTTATTTTATGAAATCTTACTGACTTTGGTTTTGAAATCTTGACTGGTGGTAGGATGTTGTGAAATTTTCTTTTTTACTCTTTTGCCATTTTTCTGTTTAGAGGTCTTAGTTTAAAAAAATTGGTTAATGTGTGATTATATTTGCTTTGAAAAAAATAAAAACAGATAAGACTAAAATCTCTTTTGCTCACCTTCCCTCAGTCCTTTTCTGTCTTCTACTGTTAATCGTTTTTTTTTTTTGTCCGTTTTCTTGATTTTCTTCTGTTTGTGTATTTATTTGTGTGTTTATAGAATGGGAAGCCCAGTGTTGGGCATGCACACTTTTTCTTTAATCATTCATCACTTTTCGCCGACTCCCATGCAGTACACAGAGATCGGCCTTGTTTTTACTTATGTACATGAAGGTGTTTTTGTAGCCACTCCCAGGTGAGTGGGCTTTAGATTCTTTCTGTCACAATTTGACTTGCTTTTACTTTCTTACAGTAAAACACTTCAAACTTCGAAGCTTTTCGAAGTTGTGTTTGGTACAGAAATAGGTAAAATACTGAATTATAAGCTGAATTCTTTGCTTTTTATTGTCATATATAAAGTACAACTGTTAAACAGTTGATGGAAACTGTGTTTTAGAAAGCTTTCTCTTTCCTTTTCAAATGATGTATGACATATATGATGTTTTTAAGCTCTACTATACATGAAAAATTATTTAGCAGATCTTTTTTGCTATAAAAATATGTAACAGATTTGCATTTTAACCATTTTTGAAAATTAATAAACTTTATTTCATGGAGCAGTTTTAGGTCCACAGCAGAATTGAGCCAGAAGTACAGAGCCATAAGGCCACATACGCCCTCCCTGTCTCCCCACGTGCCACCTGCAACCTTGTCGTCATTGTCACTCAGAGTCCACAGGTTATGTTAGGTTCAGTCTTGGTGTTATATATTCTTTGAGTTTAGACATATGTGTAATGACATATATCCACCATCATAGTAGTCTACAGAACACTTTCACTGCCCTAAAAATCCTCTGCTTTGCCTGTTCATCCCTGCCTCAGACTTAACCCTTGACAGCCACTAATCTTTTTTTTTTTTTTGCCACTAATCTTTTTAATGTGTCTCTAGTTTTGCCTTTTCTAGAACAAAATATAGTAGAGATCATGCAGTATTGTAACCTTTTTAGACTGGCTTCTTTCACTTAGTAATATACATTTAAGGTTTCTCCATGTCTTTTCACTCCTTAAGAGCTCATTTCTTTTTAGTGCTGAATAATATCCATTGGTTGTACCACAGTCTATCCATTCTACCTGAAGGACATCTTGGTTGCCTCCAAGTTTGGAGAGTTATGAAAACACTGATGCTAACATCTGTATGCAGTCTTTTGTGTAAACATAAGTTTTCAGTTCAATTGAGTAAATAGCATTGAGCATGATTGGTCTCATAGAATGAATTAAGAGATATTCCTTCTGTTTGTATCTTCTGAAAGAGACTGTAGAGAATTGGTACAGGTTTTTTTTTTTCTTTAACTGTTTGGTAGAAATCACCAGTAAACCCATTTGGACATGATGCTTTCTGTTTTAGAAGGTTATTCATAAGTGATTCAATTTTTTTAAATAGATATAGCCCTATTCAAATTGGCTATTCTTATGTGAGTTGTGACAGATTGTATCTGTCAAGGAGTTGGTCCACTTCATCCAGGTTATCAAATCTGTGGCTATGGAGTTGTTCATAATACTCTTTTATTATCCTTTTGTTGCATATGAGATCTGTAGTGATTCCCCTTTCATATCTAATGTTAGTAATTCAGATCTTTTTTCCTTAGTCTGGCAAAAGTCTTACTGACTTTATTGATTTGGGCGGGGGGGCGGGGATACTCAGCTTTTGGGTTTGTTGATTTCCTCTTCTGATTTCTTGTTTTAAAATTCTTTTCTGCTCTAATTTTTTTTTTATTTCAGTTTCTGCTTAGTTTGTAATTAATTTGCTTTTCTAAAGCGAAAGCTTAGATTATTGATTTTAGGTTTTTCTTTTTTGATATGTGCTTTCAATTCTATAAATTTTAATTAAGCAATGTTTTTCTGCACCCCTCTAATTTTAATAAGTTGTATTTTCATTTTGTTCAGATATTTTTAAAGTTTCTCTTGAGAATTTTTCTTTAATCCATGCATTTTTTAGAAGTATGATTTGTAATCTTCAAGTACTTTGGGTTTTGCCAGCTGTATTTCTGTTGCTGACTTGGTTTGATTGCATTGTGGTCTAAAGGGAGACGTGGTATGATATTTGTTCTTTTGTTCTTTTGTCCTCCCACTTTGTTTAGTGTTAGTATGGCACAGCTCCATTCCTTTACTATTAGAGTGTTGGCTTTCTGTATTAAAGTGGGTTTCTTGTAGACAATATATGGTATACCTGGCGGTAGGTTTTTATTTTTCTGTATTTATCTTGCTAGTGTTCCCTGAGATTCCTGATGTGTGGTTTGGTGTCTGATATTAATTTGGGGAGATTCTTGGTCATTATTGCTTCAAATATAGTTTATATTCCTTTTCTCTTCTTCCAGTATCCCATTACATGTATGTTATACCTTTTATAGTTTCCCATGGTTCTTGGATGTTCTGCACCCCCCATCCTCATTTTTGTTTTTGTCTTTTCTCTTTGCTTTTCCATTTTGGAAATTTCTGGTGTTACATCTTCAAACCCTAACCCTAACCCTCAGCTATGTCCAGTCTACTAACAAGTCTATCAAAGACATTGTCCATTTCTGTTAGTGTTTAGTCTGAAGCATTTCTTTGATGCTTTCTTCGATTGTTTGTTTAGATTATTTTTTCTCTATTTGCATGTTGTCTACCTTTTCCATTAAAGCCCTTAGCTTTTCTGTTCTGATAATTTCAGCATGTGTGGCATACATGACTTTTTTTTTTTTTTTTTTTTGCTTTTGTTTTGTTTTTTGGTTGGGGGGCACAGCACATGGCGTGTGGAATTCTAGTTCTCTGACCAGGGATCGAACCTGCACCCCTGCAGTGGAGCTGTGGAGTCCTAACTACTGGACCCCCAGGAAAGTGTCCCTGTAAGTGACTGGTTCTGATGCTTGTTCAGTCTTTTCAAGCTACTTTTGGCCGTAGTTTGCTTTGCAATCTTTCTGAAAGGCAACATGATACACTGGTAAAAGGAAATGGGAAGAACAGACCTTTGGAAGCGCAGTGTAATTGTCTTGGGGCGGGGAAATGTTCTGTGGTCCTATGCAGTCTCAGTTTTTGGTGAGCTGTGACCTTCACCAGTGCTTCTCTGCTTTTTTCCTTTTCATAGGTGGTACAGGATGGCTAGAGTGGTCTGGAGTTGTGTACTTCTCTTTCCTCATGCAGAAGGTTAGAGGGGCTGGAGTTGGATATTTCCCTTCCTCCAGGTAGGTTAGGTTCTGGTAAAACCCCAGTGGGTTAGGCTCTGGTAAAATAGTTGTTTTTTCTTTTCTTTTTTTTAAGGTGAGCTTTGTTAAGGACAGAATGTCCTGATGTGTTTTTTTTTTTTTTTTAAAAAAGTTCCTTTCCCCCTCCCAGAAAAATGAAAGAAAGAAAGTGAAGTCGCTCAGTCGTTCCCGGCTCTTTGCAACCCTATGGACAGTAGCCTGCACCAGGCTCTTCTGTCCATGGGATTTTCTAGGCAAGAGTACTGGAGTGGGTTGCCATTTCCTTCTCCAGAACATGAGGGGAGGGGGAAAAGGTTGCCCATGCACCCACTGAAGGACATTTTGGTTGCTTCCAAGTTTTGAAGAAGCTGCTGTAAACATCTGTGTGCAGGTTTTTATTCATGTTTTCAGCTCCTCTGGGCAAATACCAAGGAGCATGATTGCTGGATTATATGGTAAGAATGTGTTTAGTTTTGTATGAAACTGCTAAACTGTCTTCCCATTGCTTGCACCATTTTGTACTTTGGTCAGCAATGACAGAGTTCCGGAGGCTCCACACCCTCCCCAGCATTTGGGGGGGGTGGTCGGCCTTGTGGGCTTTGGCCATTCTAATAGGTGTGTAGTGGTGTCACATTGTTTTCATAATAATTTGCATGTTTTCGGTGACATAATGGTGTGAGTCGCATCATTTTTAATGACTGTATTTCATTGGACAGATAAAAGAACCTTGGGGTAGATACAGTCTTTGTTGCTCAGGCTCCATGTGTTGTGGATGGCCTGGGTTGTTTGTCCTGCGGTGGTCCCCACCGTGTCCCATGACCTCTATATTGGGATGTCGTCCCCCCCCCGTTATTAACTCTTTGGACATTGTTGGTTTTTGTTTTTGTTTTTTAATTTATTTGATTGTGCCAGGTCTTAGTTTTGGAATATGGGATCTAGTTCCCTGACCAGGGATTGAACTCAGGCCCCCTGCATTGGGAGCACAGAGTCTTAGCCCCTGGACCGCCAGTGAAGTCCCTGGACATTGTTATATATAAGACTTTTAACTCAGGGTGAACACCTTAGGATGAACTCATTAAAGCAGGGTAATTGGGTCAAGGAATGTATAGATTTTAAAACACTTTGATATCCATGGCCAGAAAAATTACCCTACTTTGTACTTTTACCAGCAGTTCCATCCAATTTTATATTGACGTATGTTTAAAGTCTTCTTTATAAGAGGAAAATTTTAACATCCTCAAACATAGAATAGTGTAATAATGAACACTCAGGTAATCAGCCCCATAAACCCAAGGTCAGCAGTGCCCCACTTACTCCTTCAGTCCCCACATCTCTCTTGGACTCTTACTGGTTTAAATCTCTATTGAAGTGTGATAGAAATACAGAAGAGTGTACATCATAAACGGATTTTCACAGTCTGAAACCCACCTGGGTAACTGGGTCCCAGGCATCCCCTTTGTCCACTTTCAGTCATACCATCTGCTAAGAACAGCCAGGATCCTGATACTTAACTGTGTTGATTAGTTCTGCCCAATCTCATTCCTTCCGTAAATCTGTGGTATGTTCACATGTGTCTGAGCTTTTCTCTTGACATTGTGTGTGGGATTGTTGGGGATATACCTGGAGGTGAAATTGCTCGGTTGTAGAGGTATGCATGTATTCCATTTTGGAAACCTGTGGCTGCATCTGCTAAAGTGGCAGTACCAGGTTACATTTGCCCAGCGGTGTGTGAGGGTCCACTTTCTCCATCCTCTCTTGAATGGCTCCTGTCTTTCATCCTTTTCATTTTACCTTCATTCCTAGCTGTGTGGTGATGCCTTACAGTAGCTGTAACTTGGGCTAGTGATGTCAAGTACGTTTTCATGCCTTTTTTTGGTCAGTTACTTTATTTTTAAAAATTTTATTCAAGTATAGTTGATCTGTGTGTTAATTTCTGCTATACTGTAAAGTGATTGTTTTATACACATACACATGCACACACACGTCCTTTTTAATTTCATTTTTATTTACTTATTTTTGACTGCACCATGAAGCATGTGGGATCTTAGTTCCATGAACAAGGGTTGAACCCCTGCCCCCTGCAGTGGAAGTGTGGAGTCTTAACCACTACCTGCCAGTGAAATCAAAATACATTCATTCTTTTCCATCGTGGTTTATCACAGCATATTGAATATGTTTCCCTGTGTTCTACAGTAGGACTTTGTTGTTTATCTGTCTTACGTATAATAGTTTGCATTGGCTGATCCCAAACTCAGTCCTTCCCCCACTGCCCCATAGTTATCCTTTTCAAATGAATGTGCTGTGCCTAGTTGCTCAGTCGTGTCCGACTCTTTGCGACCTGTCAGGCTCCTCTGTCCATGGGGATTCTGTAGGCAAGAATACTGGAGTGGGTTGCCATGCTCTCCTCCAGAGGATTTTCCCAACCCAGGGATCGAACCCAGGTCTCTCGCATTGCAGGCGGATTCTTTACCGTCTCAGCCATCAGCTAAACCCAAGAATACTGGAGTTGGTAGCCTATCCCTTCTCCAGGGGACCTTCCGCACCCACAAATTGAACCAGGATCTCCTGCATTGCAGGCGGATTCTTTACCAGCTGAGCTACCTGGGAAGCCTTTTTTTTTTTCCTTTCAATGAAGAGTGATATTTACGTCTTCTCTCTTTTTTCTGTTGCATCATCTGTTTTATCTTGTTAACTCTCTGTTGATTCATAACAATTACCCCTAAACCTAGTGGCTTATGACAACAGTAAACATTTATTATCTCATAGTCTTTGTGATTTAGGAACTTGGAAGTGGCTGGGCTGGGCTGTTTGGCTTGGACGTCATCAGCCTTCCAAGTCTTGACTGGAGTTGGAGGATCCTTCCCACGGTGGCTCGTTTTCATGCCCAGCAAGTTAGTCCCGGCTGTGGTGGGGAGGCCACAGTTCCTTTTCTGCGGGCCTTTGTCCTGATGCCTATGTCCTGTCCTCAGGACGTGGTGACTGACTTCCTCCTGAAAGAGAGAGATCTGAGAGAAATGGCACCAAGTGGAAGCTATGATTTTTATGACAGGACCTTAGAAATCTTGTGGCATTTAATTTTGCCATATTCTGTTTGTTAGAAGAGAGTCACTTACCTTGTCCCACCTTGGAGAGTGAAATTCCATTTTCTGAAAAGTGTCAAAGAGTTTGTGGACAAATTTTCCCACACAACACTTGGTAGGATTTCTTTTATTCTGTATATGAATCTTTCAGGAGATATAAATATGGTGAATATCTCTGCCTACTCTCTGGGTTGTCATTGTGTCTTTTGAGGCAGAGGAGTTAATATTAATGTAGTTCAGTTAGTTAATTTTTCCTTTATGGTTAGCCTAAAACTCCCACAAAGTAGTTGCTTGATCCTATCCAGTGCCTAGTCAGAGTTGAAATTTTCAACTGTCTCAAATACAGTAATTTTTATATGTATAGTTTTCTCATATTTTCAAATTGAGATCCAAATAAAGTCTGACAATTAAAACAATTCCCCCTATACCTATTGCCACCTGTTGTGGAAGACCTGGATTTTTGTCTTGTATCCCCGCAGAGTTCTCTGTCTTGTAAGCAGGTAGCTGTGAGTTTCTGTGTGCGGGCGGTAAACTGGACTGCAGTTTGACTAACATTTCTACTTTGGGTTGTGACTGATCTCTGGAGGTTTAGTGTGGCCCCAAACTGAAATTTTTAAAGGGCTTCCAACCTGAATCACATGGAAATTCATTCAGATTATAGTCTGTACTATGTCTTGAGATGTGCTCTGTGTGTGAGGCCGTCAGGAGGGCGTGTTCTCTGGAGACCTCACGCTGGCTGGAGGAAGCCTTCCCATCTGAGGGTGCCACCCCCTCTGGTAGTTCAGATGTCACGGGGCATCACGTAAGGTGGTCTGACACGTCTTTGGGGGGTCCACATCCTCACCCCCAGGGGGTTTGTTGTCTTTGTTTTTTCACTTGTTATTGGCATACAGTACTGTATTAATTTCAGGTGTACAGCGTAGTGATTGGACATTTAAATCCAGGAAGGCCCCTACATACAAACCTTCACACTGTGAACTTCAGAGACTCGGATGTTTGTTGGCATGTCCGGTCACGTGTCTGGCGTACACTGTCCCGTGCGTGGATCCTCCGCAAGTGGCTGTGCTGTGGGTCCTTCACAGTGCTGTGCGGGGTACAGCAGCGCAGTGTCTCAAGCCCAGGATATCTGGCAGCAGGCGTAAAAGCAGCGGTGATGGAGCTGGTACTGCTCAGAAGAGATTTATGACACAGGAAATGGCAAGGAGATTTTCTTTGTGTGAGGAGGTGCTGTGAGCTTTTGAGTCACAGGCCCCGAACATAGAATGGTACCCATGAGTTGCAGCAGCCTTTCAGAATGCAGTCCAGCGCTACTCTGTCACTTGTGATGAGAAAGGGACTACTGCGCAGACATCACTGGGTAGGTTTTTCAGGAGGGTAGATAGAACCGAATCCAGTAAGGAGCCAGAACCTGTGCCATCAGATGCCATCCGCGTCAGGCAGGGGTGACCCTGCAGCTTGCCCTTTGTTTCCGGATGCGGACGGCCCTGCAGCTCTGCCATCGCCCACCTCCTCTCCTTCCTCCAGGCAGTGACTCTTCCGGCCAGTTTACTCGATGCCAGCTGTCGCGCTGTGCTACTGTGCTTCTCAGGATACTGTGCTGTGAGCTTAGAAGTGTGTTTTATTTCTTGTGTGTGTTTGCTTTTTATGTGCTGTTTGTGTGAAAAGGGTATTGCTCTATTGCAGGATGGCAGTACACAGCCGATTGTGTTAGCTGGGTGTCTGGGCTAACTCTGTTGGGCTTATAAACAAATTGGGCTTACAGACGTGTTCTTGGAACAGAACTCATTTGTATGTGGTGGACTTACTGTACATTATAAGATGATCCCTACTCCCCTCTTATTTATTAGACTTTCCATGTTAATAGCGACCTACTTATTTCTTTTCTTCCTTGTACTGTCCACTAGCTTTCCTGCTGTCATGGATGATCTTCTGAGTTGTGGTGACTAATGTTTTAAGGGTTGATGACTCAAAATCTTTTTAGGCCACCTTGATTTTCCAGTCTTCTCCGTTTCTGTCTTTCCTTTCTGATAGAAAACTTAACAATGGAAAGTTATAAAAATTAGTGATATAACTAGAATGATTGTTAGAGAAGTAGACAGTATTTCTTAAAATTCATGTATATGTAAAGTTGTTTTCTTAATAGTTCTGAAATTGATTAGAAGGAGCTAGGTAGGTAAAAGATTGTCACTTTATGTGTGTTGTTTTAATAGTTTAAAAGGATGTATTTGTGTATTTGTGTAAATTCAAATGATGTTTTATTGTAAAATTGCAAAATATGAGAAGCAAAGAAGACCATTCTCTGATCCCACGTTATGGATTTTCCTTAATAAAAGGGCATCAGTGAGCCCACAACAGCACTAGCTGGAAGTTGGGACACATGAATCTGGTGGGCTCTAGAGAGCAGGTCTCAGTCAATATTTGTTGAATTAAACAACGAAAAAAGTAAAGTTGTTTTCCTAATAAAAATTTTACTTTAAAGTGTGGTTCAACTTCAGGTAAGAGGTAAAAATTCCCGTGTTTCAGTTTTAAGTGCGTGTGCATAAAGGATGGTGCTTGTTGGCCGTAGTGCTTCCAGCAGATACCTGGGTGCCCGCCGACGCCAGGCCTGTGCTTGCTCCACTTTGGTCCCGTGGACTAAGGTGACGGCGTGCTGGTGCCCTCAGTGAGCCAGGACCGTGTCTCAGATACAGAGCAAGCTGCATGTGTAATCATAAATTTTCTAATGGCCTCGTGAAACGGAAACAGGTGACGTTGATTTTAATGTATTTTAACCCAGTAATACAAAATATTATCATTTCAGCATGTCGTACAGAATTATTAATGAGATATTTTCACTTGTCTTTTTTGTACTCAGTCTTTGAAGTCAGCTGTATTTTATTCATGAACACTTCTCAGTTTGAACTAGAAACACTAGCCGTGTTTCACGTGCTCCAAAGCCTGGCACGGCTACCGCAGTAGACCCCATAGATCAGATTATCATCAGTGTCGTCATTGCTCACGTGAAGTGGCAGGGGACGTGTACTAGGAACCGAGGTAAACGGTGGCTTAAAGGGGCAGAGGAGTCGCATGGGAATCAGGAAGCTGTTTCTGTCCTCTTGGTGGTGGCCAGAGAGGCTGGAGAAGAGGAGGTGCTCAGAAGATGGAGTTGACACAATTTTGGTGAATTGGATGTTGAGAGAAAAAAGGAGTCTACCCCAGCTGGGGTGTGCATTTTCTGAGATGGGGCGGATGTGGTGAGAAAGGGTTTGTTAGGTGATCGGTGTGTGATAGAGAGCAAAAGCCTGTTTAGGAGAGATTAAATTTAATACGCTTGCAAGACATCCAGGGGCAAACGGGTGCCTGTGTTTGAGGTGCAGAGGTGGCTTTAATCAGTTTTATAAATTTGACTCTCTTCTGTGCTTATAGAGTTATATTTAAAAACCTGTGGAAATGGCTTCGTTTATTCAACAAAACCCTTTAAAAAAGATTCTCCCCAAGTCTTGTTTGAGCTGCTGCAGCGATAGTGTGAATGGAACAAGTGGAAACTGACACCCTGACCACTGTCGTCAGCCTCGGAGAGCGTGCCTAGGTGGTGTCCGGTCTAAGCCCGGTGGGAACCTCTGCCTGAGAGGGGACCGAGAGGTGGCCAGCAAGAAAA
Source organism: Muntiacus reevesi (assembly GCF_963930625.1). Classification (NCBI taxonomy): domain Eukaryota; kingdom Metazoa; phylum Chordata; class Mammalia; order Artiodactyla; family Cervidae; genus Muntiacus; species Muntiacus reevesi. The sequence goes on from NC_089253.1 coordinate 43,670,000, forward strand.
CAAGGAGGGTGTGATCTCGGAGAAGCCGCCGAGAGAGACTGCGTCAGTCGGGGGGTCTAGCCGTAAAGTGTGCTGACTGCTCCGAGCAAGAAGTTGAGACGAGGACAGAGGGTTTCGCTTAGACTTAGCCCCATCTGGAGGTCACTGGTGACTTGAAGAGGCAGTTTCAGTTGAGTGGTACAGATAGACACCAGATTGGACTGAGTGGAAGGGGGAATGCTCTGTGACAGAGGGCTCCTTTTCTTTTACTTTTAAAGAACCACTACAGATCATTGAGAAGACAAGCCCAGTAGAAAAACAAAGGATATAAACAGACAGTTGGAGAAAAGTGAAGTATAAATGGCTCTTAGACAAACACAGTGCTCCCAGAGAAGACTTTGCTGGCATGGGTGTGAAGAACCAGGCGGGGCTGGTGGGAGTAGCCCTGACCTCCGGGAGAGCTGAGCCTTTGTGACCTCCGGGAGAGGCTTTGTGTGCCTGATCAGAGATGGGCCTTGTTCAATCCAGCAGTTCTTTGACTTTTGGGAAGTGGCATTTTTTGATAATAGTAAAAATTGAAAACTAAATGGTCATCAGTGGCGCCCTGGTTAAATCACCTGTAATGTAAAGGAAAGTCAGTATCAGATAAAACATTTGGTTTTGTTTTTTTCTACCCTGCTATAAATGAGGTACTTTGACAGTGAACCCGTCCCTCCATTTTATAAGATTGAGAAAAATACCAGTTGGTCTGTTACTGGCACAGAAGATATTTGAAAATACACCTTTGGAGAGCAGTGTTAAACCTGTCATTCTCTCTTGATCTGCCTTTTAACACACGTCGCATAAATTATTAGTCACTATTCCCTTCTTTCTCCAGTTTCCTGTTAGGATTTTTTGTCCTGTTTTTCATATGTTCTGAGCTATAGATCACAGGAAAGATGGATATAAGTTAAAGGTTCATGGATGAATTCACTCCCGTTTTCGTTATTTGATCTAAAAATAGCCACAACTCCTTTCATGAGAAGAGCGTTTTACTTGGTTTGGATCATTGACAGGGTAGGCAGACGCCTGGCGTTGTCCGAGAAGCCTGCGTGTGGCAATGGTGACCCCACTGCCGCCCGCCTGCTGGAGGAGGAAGACCTTGGTGCGCTCCGAGGGAGCGGGCCAGCGCCGCCTCTGTGTGTGGCGATCTCGCGCCTCCTGCAGTATTCTGGTTTTCCTGATCTCGCTGCTTTGGAGAAAGCAGCATGGTCCATGCGGACTTTTAAGCAAAAAGGAGCAACTGGGCAGCCCTAAACAGACCAAGCTGGTCTCCCAGCAGAGGACACTGACACTGTGTAGCTTTAAATTCTCTATCATTGGGACTGTCTACTTTAAGATCTTGTTTAAATTTAATCTCTTTTGAGTGTGAGACTGTGGTTATTCACTGATTCCTTTTTCTTCATTTCTTGGAGTATCTTGGTTTCACTTATGTTCTTCATAGAGCCACAGAAAAGTAGTAGTTCAGGATTTGAAGCATCTTAAACGATCGTTTAGTCTAATTCTCTCATCTTACAGTTAGGAAAACAAGCTTGAAAAGGTGAGGTTACTTGTCCAAAGGTAGACTGAACTGAATCGGTGTTCTCATGGTCTTCCCTGTTAAGTTTCGTGAAGTGAGGGGTAGTGTGATACCCTTGTATGATCAGAGTGAGGTAATCTGCCAGAAGTTTGAGGGGGAAGTATGGCTTTAATTACTTCACAACAGTTCTAAGGAAGGCATTAGAACTCGTTTACCTGCTGCCCTAATTTATTTTTAGTCGCAGAGACAGTCGGAACCCTCTTTACATATTTTGATTGAGAAAACCAAAGCCTATAGATGTGAATTTAACCCAAGATTATAGACAATAAATGTTTTATTCTGTGCTTCATATCTAATGTGAGCTGGAACAGTGCTGTCCAGTAAAATAGTATACTTTATCTGGGCTCAGTGGGGCTATTTAAATTAAAATTGAGAATTCAGTTCCTTAGTCTTAACTAGGTGTATTGCAGGTACTCATGACTGTGTGTGCCAAGTGGCTTACTGTATTGGACAGTGTAGGTACAGAGGGTTTACCTTAAAAAAATTTATTTATTTATTTTTTTACAACTTTAGAAATGTTGGTGATGGATACCAAGAGTTATGAGTATGATTAGAATTGCCAGTTAGGAATCAGATTTGTGTTTAAAAGTAGGAGCTTGTGGCAGTGCTTGTGGTTGTGACTTGGGTCTTTTCTCCATTCCTATTTCATCTACTCTTTAGGACAGTAACCAAGAGCCTATTTGAAGGACTTTTCCTTTTTCATGTCTTAGATATCTTGGTTTGCTAGTTGAAAATCCCATTCCTAGGTTGAGTTCTCAGTGAATATATTCATTCCCCTTCATGTTGCTTAGCCTGTTTTCCAGTCTCTGTACTTGGTTTCACATATTAATCGCTTGGTTACCAAGGTGTCCAACAGCAGGTTCATGTTTTTCTTGTTGTTGTACTGTGGATTATGGGAGTTTCAGCTCTACATCAAATTAAGCTTGACGTGTAACTGTGGGTGAGCCAGCTGAGTATGGCTTTGGCGGTTGGAACCCTGTCGTCTTTTGTACCTTTGCTCTACCTCTCTGCACACTGACTTTGTAACAGGCAGAGTTGGTTTTCTGGGCTTTACTTCGGATGCTAATTTACTAATTTAGGATTTGGCTCCATTTTAATAGCAACTTGGGTTGGATTGACTTTATGCACGATGGCAGTGATTTGAGTGTCCATTAGGGTACATAGCCAGATGATGATGTAATCTGATTAGGGGCTAAAGTTTTTACTTAAAGTGCTTTACATACATGATTTTGCTTTTGAAAGGTGGTAGTATGGATTTACCTTGGGTGTTTTATACTTTAAAAAGTAGTCTTTTTGTATTCTTGGTACAGATATATATATTTTTTATTTTGTTATATTCTTTTATTTTTTTTTCAGAGGGTTTTGTCATACATTGATATGAATCAGCCATAGAGTTACACGTATTTCCCATCCTGATCCCCCCTCCCACCGGTACAGATATTTTTGATTACTGCTTTCAAAGTCTGTGTTTTTGCCACAGCTTGTATTAAATTGGTATTTCTGAAATTAGCTGATAGTTACATATGTGTGTATACATATATGTATAATACATATACACAATTATTGTATATATAATATATACTGTGTATATATATCTATAAGGATGCCTCTGAGGTTATCAAATGATGTTACTTATTTAGGTTGTTTCTCTCAATTACGAGTGTTTGTGTGCTCATTTTTGACGATTTTTGTGGTCAGAATATGGGGGAGGGTTAATTTATTTTCTGTGTGTTAGTCATTGATAAAATGTTGAACAAAATATTATGGATTGTCTTCCCATCTCACTATCTTGCATCTTTTTAGACTTGGGCATTTGGGGAACATGTGTGAGCACACTTGCAGAAAAAAGATTGTTAAAATCCACATGGAAACGATTGAGTTGGCCTATCTCAGGACTTGCTAGTAACAGTAGTTACTTGCTTCTGTGTGTCCAGCCTCTAGACTGTTTCACCTGTTTGTAACTGAGAGGTTGTTTTTAGTTGTTTGTGTATGATATATGATACAAGGAGAAAATATTTTCTTGCCTATTATGTAATAGCTGTAGTTTCCTCTTGTGAATTTGCATCTGTGAGGAATATCAGGGAATTTATATTAAAAACTCATGTAAGAGCATGGAGAGAGGTTATTATTCCTTTCTTCCCCCAAAGTGAATTTAAAAAAATAATAATTTCAGTGTTCTTTTGGAGTAAGTCCTTTCTTATTCTCAACTACAGGATAGGAATAATACCCAAGAGGATTGAGAAGCACGTGTATGATGCTGGCACAAAGGGCTTGCAAGGGTAGACATTCACTCTTGCTATTCTCGAGTTCTGTGACTAAGCAAGTGCATATTTAGTTACTCTTTAGTTGAGAATCTGTTCCTTTGCTGTTTTAGGCTAAACTCAGCCCTCATTCTTGACTGGTATTTTTATAATTATGTTCTTACATTCTCTCTTACATTCTCAGCCTTGATCAGACTGATTGGTATTGGAAAGAGGAGACCCTTTTTGATAGGGTTATATTTGTAGGTTATGATAGGGTCATTCCTTTAAAGAATGATTGACAAGAATAAATATGAAAGTAAAAGTATATTATCTTAAAAAAAAATCTTGTTTTCCCTTTTTTGAGGACGCTCCTCTGGATCCGTTTCCTCTGACAGAATAATCTAAAGCTCTCAGTTGTTATAGCTTGAAAGTTTGTGTCCCACTCTAGGATTCTTATGTTGAAACCTAATCCTCAGTGTGATGATTTAGGGGAGTGAGGCCTTGGGGTGATGAGGTCATGAGAGTGGCACTTTAATGAATGGGATTGGTAATCCCAGAGGGTTCCTGGGTTCCTCACCCGTTCCTGCTGTGTGAGGATCCAGAAAAGGCCACTGTCTGTGAACCGGGAAAGGGGGTCCTCACCAGACAATGGACTTCCCAGTCTCAAGAAGTGTGAGAAGTCGAGTTCTTTTGTTTGTAAATTATGAATGTACGGTATTCTGTTGTAACCCGGGAGGACTGAGACATCAGATGATTCTTTAGTAGCAAATCTCCATTTTCCTCCTTTAGCTTCTATGACTGTGCAGTTGGTCCCACTGCTCTGTAGCCATGTCCTTTTCTCATTCTGTCCTTGCCAGGATTGGGAACTCTTTTGTCTTCGTTAATCAGACAATGCTATTCTCATTTCACCTTCACCATCAGCATCATCTTGGTACCTACAGGCTTAAAACAGAATTTTTTCCCCCCATTTTACTTCTCTCTCCATTTATTATTTCACCAAGTCTTGCTTCATTCTTTCTGTAATTTAATTTGCTGCTGTCCATGGCCACTGACACCATATTTAGAATTTTGATTATTTTTATATTAGATTTATAAATTTATTGAAACAGGAAGGAAGTTTAGAGTTAATTTAGCCCAGCTCCTTTATTTTGTAAATGAAGAAATGGATCCTCAGGTCAACTGACTTGTCTTAGGTCACATGACTAGTGAGTAGCTGATGTTACACTTCTCTAGTCTTAACATTTAATGCTCTCTCCCAGTCTAATATTCTTCTTAAAATGTATTTGAAAAAAAATTCTTTTGGCGTCAATTTTGCATACCTCCAGTTAAGGGTGAACCAGTTTTAGGAGGTAGGATAGATGACAGCATTTCCTAGGCACCCCTCCCTCTTTTCCCTCTTCCCTGAAGGTAACTATATTATTTAGAACTCTTTTAGCCCATTTAAAAAAATACATATTTACCTCCATATGTCTGAAGAGCATTTTGGAAGAGTTCATACTTGTATGCATGCTTGCTGATTTTTTTTCTTTTTAGTTTTGATTTCCTGCTGTGGAAAGATAAGGACAGATGAGGATTAGCTGCCCCCCACCCCCGACACTGCACCCTCTTCCCTGTCTCTCCAGTATAGTTCTATTGCAATTTTGGTTAAATCAGTATTTATCCATTATTACTCGGGATGCTGTTTATAGTGTCAAGTGGTCAATTACAAATACTTTTTGTAAACAGCTTCTGGTATTCTTAGGAAATGATGCCTTTTTTTTTTTTCTTTAATGTATCAATCACTAGTTTAGCCTCAGACTTTTAACCAGTTACATATTCAGGTATTCCATCAGCTTAATCATTTGAAGAAGTTTTGCCTGCTCTAGGCTGGGCGGCTTGTTCTCCCTGCTGGGACCCTGGGAGCTCTTGCCCCTGGTCGTCGTCTCCTGTTTCTCTGTTGTTGTCTTTCGTGTTGTTCTCCCTCTTGTTTCAGTGGGGCGCAGTCTAGCGGTTTCCTGTGAGAATGGACTGTGGGAGGTAAATCTTCTGAGACTCTGTGTATTCTTTATTGATAGTTTGGCTGGGTATAGACTTCTGGGTTGGAAATAATTTTCCGTATGTATTAGTCTGCTGATTATTCTTGGTGCCCTTTTGAACAGTATACTGTGTTTATTTGATGAGTATACTAACTGAACACGCACACACACAGGTTTATCTCCCTGAGGATGCCAAATAATTTTTAAGGTACTTTTTTCCTTGTGTACTCTTTCCTCCATCCTGCATTTTTCTGTTTGTTTTGTTCTCTATGTTTCATGATAGAGGTTTTCCTGAGACGTTATCAGAACCTGTGTTTTTCATTCATATTTAAAAGTTACACAACACATAGAGTTGAATTCATACAACAGTTCCATTCTTTTTCAGCTTTGTTCACTGTCTATGAACATAGTTCTCAGATCTTCATTTCTAAATCACATCTTCCACTATAAGGAACGAGAAGTCCTTGGAGGAGTGGGTGATTTCAGAGCTGGGGCAGAAAATGTAAAAGTTTAATCTGGAACATGTTGTTATGCTTAGTTATAATGTCAGCTGATAAGTGTAGAAGGAACAGTAGATTTACAAAATAAACATAATTTTATAACTGTCAATAGCAGTTGATTCAGACAAGAATTGCCAGAGGTTACTAAAACTATTGGGTGAATGTTTTAAGAATGTAATATCAAAATTTATCTTCATACAGATTATTTACTAGGGGAAAAGGGTTATTTTACAGTGAAGAAATAAGACAAATATCATTTTCACTAAGTGATCAAAATTCCAATAATGGGACACATTGATACCATCTTACTACTTATGTGATACTCTAGGAAAAACAAACCTCACTTAACACTTGTGTGGTGTTACTGCCAGAAATTCATATCCTGGGTTCTTCAGAGATGCCATGAAAGACAAAGAATTGCTGAAGAACTGTTTTAGATGGAGACACAATGTCAGGTGTGATGCGTGAGCCTGAATTGAGGTGAAAGGGGCTTTCCATCAGGGACATCATAGAACAATTGGCAGAATTGGAATGTGAACTATATAGTCTATGTGGGACTGTTAATGTGTTACATTCCTGATTTTGACATAAGTACTGTGGTTGTATAAGAATATCCTTGATCTTAGGAAATACCTAGTGAACTATTTAAAGGTAAAGAACATGATGGCTGTAGAAATTCAAATGTTTGTGATGGGAGAAAGCGAAAGTGATAGAGTGATTAGTTGTGAATCTAGATGAAGGCTCTGTGGGAGTTTCTTGTTCTGCTCTTGCAACTGTTGTAAACTGCAGGTTTACGATGAAAACTGTTAAAGAAAAGATGAAAGTAAGGGTGGCTGGTTGGAGACTCCATTCGTGGGTAGGGGCTCATTGGCTGGGAACTGTTTATCAGAGTGACTGGTTGAGCTCCTTTGGTTGGGAAGTCCCCAGTGTCAGGATTTTCAGGCCTTTCTTTCTTGAGGTCAGTGATTAGAAGTCATTAGCAGTCTTCCTCCTAGCTGGAAACGGCAGAGCCCAGTAGGAGAATTTGGAGGGGGTAGGGTGGGCAGATGAGTGGGCCTCACTCTGCATTCTTTCTGCAGTTCACAGGGTCCTTCTGTTTTTAGTGGCAAACCCATCCTTAGCTCTGCGATGGTCACCATCCTCTCTGGCTTCCTCTTGTCATCTGGGGGTGGGAGGGATGCAAGAAGGCCAAGGGGATTTGGGAATCTTAAATGTTCATTGAATAACCTTTTTCAACCAGTGTTCCTTTTGCTTCCTTCCAGCACTCCTCTAATTTTGTTGATTCTTGGGATTATGCCTTTAAAAAGCAAGACAAAACACCAAAACAGTTCTTTCACTGTAGTTTTAGAGGCATTTCAGTGTATGTTCAGTATACATTCTTTACCCAGGAGTAATAAGAATGCACTTAACGTATCATTGCATTCTGTTTTCTATCTTTTGATCTTGTTTCTCACATTCTCTCTTTGGAATAACGAGATTTCTTAATATCGATAGTATAGACCCCAGTCTTTCCCATAATTAGTCTAAGAGAAAAGACTAAATAATTAACACAGACCTTTTTCCAGAGAAGTCTTACTTTTTACAACTTCATAAGCACCTGGATTTGTGATGCTGTGAGTGTGTTTGATGGCTGTTTTATCATTTGGCTTCCCTGGGCAGGAGTTTGCAGCACACTGGGGCTGGCAGGTCGGTACAACTCTGCTGGGAGCCTGCGATTGACCAGCCTGGAAGTGGGTGGTCTTGACTGGTGGGAGAAAAGATAGTAGATCACTTGAGGGCCCTACACCTACTTGAAGTTAAATGCCAAATGTGTGGGGCACGTATGCATTTTGTGGAGTCCGTAAGTAACTTCATTGGATTTTTAAAGGACTCTGGAACCCCTTCCATGGAGAGTGGTTGTGATGGGACTAGAATTACCTGCAACACTCATTACACCAGCACACTGAGTTAGTCACATCTGAGGACTCTGGAGGTGTTCTTAGGATGTAAAGCGAAAATCTGGGTGATTAGCTAACTTTTTCAAGGTGTTGTTTAGAAAACATTTCACTGGTAAAATGCTTTGCTTTCAGAATCAAATATTTTCTTCATAATAAACTACGCTTTTTGTTGATTCATTTTCTTTTAGCAAGTGGTTAGCATTGTTTCTATTTATTATCTTGTTTGAGGGAAAATGTTTAGTTGATCACCCTGTAGTGTGAGTTTTGTGGAACAATGGCATGACATGAACAGCATTTATTTTGAGATGCCTTGTAGACTGCATCCTTATAAGACTTCTAATTAGTATATTATCCATAGTTTGTGTCTTTTCCTGCAGTGTTTAGGTTTTAATGAAGTGCCTTGAAAGACAGTTTAAAGTCCTTCATGTGTAGCATCTGGTTAATTCACATTAGAGACAGAATTTGGCTCCGTCTAGTGCTTAAGTGGGGCTTTCCTGGTGGCTCAGAGGTTAAAGTGTCTGTCTGCAATGTGGGAGACCTGGGTTCGATCCCTGGGTCAGGAAGATCCCCTGGAGAAGGAAATGGCAACCCGCTCCAGTATTCTTGCCTGGAGAATCCTGTGGACAGAGGAGCCTGGTGGGCTACAGTCCACGGAGTCACAAAGAGTTGGACATGACTGAGTGACTTCACTTTCACTTCAGTGCTTAAGTGAACTTAATGTTTAGCTTACAATTTCTGGTAAGTTACAGTTGTTTAAAGGTATTACATGGGGCTACAAGAGAGTACTTTAAAAATTTGTTTTAGTATTTTGAAATATTATGCCTTTGCTGTTAACTAACCCTGTGTTGAGTGAGAATGTCATTGATGTTTTCATAAGGTAAAGATAAGCATGTGCATTTTATTTGTTCATTCTTATGTCTCTGTTTCTGGGTTATTGTTTAGTGTAGGGTAAGAACTTAAGTAAAAGGATGGCCATGCCTTTTCCCTCGTGTTACATAGAAAACATTTCAGTTAGCCAGAACTTTTCAGTCCTCTGAGGTTTAGCTGTGTGTGAAGACCTTGTGCCATTATCTTTAGTGGCATCTCTCATTAGACCGAAAAAGAATGCACTGTGATTTTGACTCTCTTTTTCTTTATAGGAGAACTTCTGTCCAATGTCCACCATCCTACTTTATTCCTACTGATCTGCTAATGCAGTAAATTGGAAGACAACCATTTCCAGGAGAACCTGTAATGGGCAAGGAGCCACAGAGAAGAAAACATTTCTTTTAATTTTTAAACTTGGTTTGAAAGGTAAGGTCACAATGATAATGAGGAGTTTCTTTCCATGAGTTAGATCAAGGAAAGCAGTTTTCTGTTGTGAGACCCTGGAGTCTAGGTGGACCCGTCTGGGTCATTTCTTTGAGGTGGTCTGGTTCTGTGAGACTATGGTATTTTTAGGAAATTAAATAGCAGTCTCTGTAGTTTGCTCTGGGATGTCTTGGAATCTGCAGTACCCATGGGATTCCCAGTTTCCAGAGGACGGGGGTTGGGGTGGGATTGAGCTGGGCCCTAAGGACTGGATAAGGCAGCATGCCAGAGCAAGACTGCTAGTGGAGACCCACCTGCCACCCCTTGGCCAGCTGGCCCTGTGTGTGTGTTGGGGTGTGGGGGCTTGTTTTCTTTCATATCAGCCAGGGGACATCAGGCTTCTAGCCAGCCACCTGACTCTTTTGAGTCTTAGTTATTATCACCTTACAAGTCTTTCCTGAAGTTTTTTGTTAAAGACCAGAGTCTTTAACATACTTGACTTTGGGGTCAATTGGCACTTAATAGAAAGTGGCCTGGTAGGACCTTTTGGGGGATGTGTACACATCTTAATCCAGTTTCGCTGCTCTGTAGTATCTGGAGGAGCAGGTGGGCATGGACTGTTTAATCATCTACGTTTCAGGCTCCAGTGTCTCAGGAGATACTGCAGTGGTTCTGTTGTGATAGTTCTCTGCCTCTAAACCCCAGTGAGTGCTTCGAATTCCTAGGCAGTGAGCCCCTTTGCCTGTGGGCACCGCCCCCCCTTCCCCCAGCCCCGTGAAGGACTTTTCCTCAGCACCCCCTTCTGCTCTTTCTTAAAGAGAGCTTCTCTCTGCATCTCCTGTTCTATCCAGCTGTATTTATTGGTTTATCTCTGGCTGTGCCGAGCCTCGATGCTGAGTGGGGCTCCCCCGGTTGCCGTGAGCGGGGCCTGGGGTGTGCCGGCCGCTGGTTGGCGGCGGCCTGTCTTGTTACGATTCTGCGCTCTGGGGCCCGGGCTCGGTGTCGGTCGTTGCTTGGTTGCTCTGCAGCGTGTGGGATCTTCCTGGATCAGGGATCGAACCCGTGTGTCCTGCTTTGGCAGGCAGATTCTTTACCACTGAGCCACCAGGGAAGCCCCTGTTTTGTCCAGCTTTTATCTTCATATTATTCTCTATACATCCTGGGGGGAAGAATTCCCTTAATCCCATTCATCCTTGGCAGCTTGTCTCATATGGTTAGTTGGTTTGGTTGTTTTTGTTCAGGGGGCCCAGCCCCCTTTTCCTCCGCCCTAATATAGGTTCTCACTCTGCAGGTTTGGACTCTTCAGTTGCTTGCCTGCCTGCCTGAGTGGAGAACTCAGTCAAGGGTTCAGCTTTATTAATAAGTCCAGGAACATGCAGTAATAAACTGATCTGACCGTCTGACTCAATAAAGAGGATATTTGTAACACACACGATCATGTTGTTTTGTTTTTATCCACTGGTTCGGAGCTGGGGGCAGTAGGAACAGCGGTACTAATTTCAGAACCTCACAGAGACCTCCAGCTTGAATTCAGTTGGTTATTTTACAGGTTCACCATGTTTTTATGTTTATTGGGCAGTATATATTATTGATAACATTTATCCTTTTTTTCTATTGTGATACTGGATCTCAAAAACTAAATCTGTCTGATTAAGCCTTTCTTCCCCATATGCAAAATTTTACCACCATCAATGTAGCACATCATGGCAGCAAGAGAGTCAGACCCGACTGAGCGACTGGGCACACATGGCAGATTCTGCTGCAGGTTGCAGTGATTTCATCTCTGCTCAGCTTCTCTGACAGTATTCTGCCTGTAGTTGTTCAACGTGGACTGTTCATAGAAGCTAATTCTTCGTCACTGCACACTCCTCAAATAAATGACAACTCCAAGATCTTAAAGTCATCAAAAATCAAGGAAAGTCATCATTGGCTTCTTGAACTTGTTAACAGACCAGTTTTGATTGAAGTTTTATTTTCATTTTTTATGAAGAAATTTTCCTGTTAGAAGATATTCCATTTAGTATTCTGTAACTTTTCTGACTTGCTTTCTTGTGAGTTGGGGATGCTGCAGTGACTGCTTAGTCTGCTGATGTCAACATGTAGTGTGTTCTTTCCGCACAGGGATGGCATGATTGCATAATAGACAGTGCTTTGCCCTCTATAATTTCATATCAAAATAGTCCATATCCCATTGTACCTTAAAAACACAGCATTTGAAGTCCAGATTTTCTTTTCTTGTTTTGACATGTTGGGTGTGCACTGGGAATAATAAAGCGCTGCAGTGCAGCATACAGCGCTTGGAGCACTGTTGTGTTACACCCGCGTCTGCAGTTCGTAGCCCAGCTGCAGCGCCAGGTGACGCGAGGCCTGCGTGTGGTCTCTTGTCACGAATGCTCAGCACTGCCTTTCTGGTGTGAGAGCAGCAGGAGGCAGACTGTAGAGGAGGGCATGGCTGTGTTCCTTTAAAACTTTATGGACACTGAAATTTGAATTTCACGGGATTAGTACAAAAGGTACCATGTTGATTTTTGCTGTTGGTTGGATTTTTCTGTTTCTTTGTTTTTTTGTATGGAGGAACCTTAAGCATGTGGAGTTGCCTCATGGTCTTTCTGCCAGACAGTCTTTATGAAACCCTGATTCTAGATTGTACCTACATTTGTAGAGCCCTTCCGGAGTGCCAGGGACTGTGCTGAGTGCTTTTTATATTCTTTTCATAACCTTTTATTTTATCATACATAGGTATGTAACTTACGTAGATACATAGTTGAAAAATCAAATGGTATCACAAGATTAATAACAAAAAATAGCAGTCCTCTCTTTGATCTTGGCCATCCTATCCTCTCTGCATCCTTGGATTACTCACCAGGGACTGCTCCCTCTGTCTCTTAGCTGATTCCTCATCTCTGCTTCCTTCTGCATTTCTGTGTCATACAACCGTAGGTAGCAGTTTCTGATCTATCTTACTTCCCAGTTATGAAGATGAAGGTTTACTTCTTTGCACAGCTGTTTCTCTCTCCATCTCCTAGCATAGTTAAAGCACAACTTTGGTTAAGATCAGTAGTAGAAGTATGGTATATGTTGTTTGATTCCTAAATCTCTGCCTTAATTTGCAAAATTCCTCTCAACACGGTAACGTCCATCTGGCAATACTTTTCCTTGGACATCTCCTTTCCAGAGCCTCTGCCTCGTGGCCTGCTTCTCGCTGGCTTCTCTTGCCATTGTCTGTAACTGCAGTGCACCCCTCCTGGGGGTTGTCTTTGCTGCTCGGTGTGTTGGAGCCCTGGCTTCATGGATTCTGTGTCTTCTGCTTGTGGCTTACTGCCCAGCTTATTTTCCGGTAGCTTCCTGAAGAAATTGTGAACAAATCTTTCCGAACTTCCAGGTCTGAAAATGTTCTTTTCTAGAATTACTGTTGAGAAAACTGATGTCATTTTGACTTCCAGTTCTTTTTTAAGTTTTGTCTCACTAGAAAAGTTTAAATATTCTTATTCTGTTTTTAAAATCTGTAGTCCTGTTGACTTTTACACTGTGTCTTAAAGGATCTTCTCACATTCTGTGTGATGCCATGTGTAGGTCCTAAGGGGAGAGTCACATTTTTATGCACTGAGAAAAAAATTTTTTGGACAAGGGAGGTTGGTGGTGAATTAAAATATGTTCTTCTAAAATTTCTGCTACTTGGATGATGGACTTCCTGAATTGTTCTCCATTTTCTATCTTCTCATAAATTTGTTGGCCGCCTTCTTGGCTGTTGTTTCCTTTCCTTTGTCTGTTGTTGTTGTTTTACTAGAGCTTCCAGAGGAGTGGAGAATTGTGTGGGTTTCAGCCCACTAAGCATCTGGAAAGTTGCATAATCCTTTCTGTTTTCTTGTTGAGACTCCGTGTCAGCCCAGATGTAGCCGTGCCTTTTATATCAAATAGACTTCGAAAAGAAATTCATGAGGCTGTGTGGTGATCCCTTTGTACGGCCTTCCTCCCCAGAACGGGAAGTTGCCCTCTTAGGAAATCCAGGCTTCCAGGGCACCTCCAGCCTTGAGGTCTTGTCCGTGTTCCTTACTTGTAGCACATTTCTGCACCCCCTGCTCACCGACAATCTGTCCTTTTCACTTACTGGCTCATTTTCCCCTTGGGCGCTTTCTGTGATAGCATAAAATAGCTCTGAGATATGCAAAGCTAGTTTTTTTTTCCTCCATGGGGCAAGTCCTTCCGTCACCCTGGTTCTTTTTGGGTGCCATGCGTTGGCAGTCTCTTCCTCTGCCCCAGAGTAGGACACCATACTGCTCGATGTGGGCTGATCTGCCCAGGGAGGGCTGCAGTGGAGTTAGTAGCTCGCAAGACCTAGACATGATTATCTATGACACATTTTGAGATTACTTGCTTATTACTCACAGCATAGAAAAGCTTTATGTTGATCTTCTAATCAACTAAAATCTTTGAACTTGTTTAACAGTTTTCTTATGTCTGGCAATTCCCCCCCGCGCCCCCCACCCCATGGTGTCATATTTTCAGTTTTTAAAAGGACTTTACATTTATCCCTGTTTGGTAAATTTCTCTTGGTTTCGTCATGTCAGAATTTTAAAATGCTGACTCACTTGTGTTTTCTGTGCATTTTTGTCAAACTTGGCATCCTGGTCAATCTACTCCGATAGGGTCACTGGCCACAGTGCTGAGCTCCTCCATTGTTACTACCCATGCTCTTGGAGCTGAGTGCTGTGTGCCAAGTGAATCTTTTCCTGCCTGTGAACACATGTGGGGCCTGTTGATGAGTGTGTCCCGAGAGACATGCGGTGACAGGTCAGCCTGCTCCAGGCTGACCCGGGGCTGACTTGTGTTCTTGATGACTGCTGCTGGGACCAGCCACCCGCCAGCTTTCTCCGCCAGTCTTGTGGCCCTGTGCTGTGCTGGAAAGAGCGCAGACCTGGGAGTCCACCTTTCATGGAAAGTTGCCGTATTAGGCCTTTTACTGTTACTGTGGAATAGCTGGAGGAGACTGTTTTTTTGTAAGGGGCTGTGCAGATTGTTCGCCCTGCTTGTGTCTCATACTCGGCAAGGTGCTTGGACACCTGTATGGTTGCAGCAGTCCAGGCTGAGACTGCCTCTTCCTGCATGCTCGGCTGCATGTTGGTGAAGCATTCATGACAGAACACACTTCTGGAGACTTTTAACTGCTAGTCCAGGGAGTGTTGAGATAGTCTCATATATATGCCTTATGATTATACTTATTCTGATTAGTTTGCTGGGCAAGGAAGATGGTAGGTTAAAAAAAAATGGGCGGTGGGAGGGCTTTAAAATTTGTGACCAATTTGCCATTTTTGTCTTCTGTTACAGAATTATAACCAGCTCCAAATTAACCAGGATAGTTAGCTCATTCTTAATCTGAAACTTGTCTCTTTTTGATCTTCCTTCAGTGGCATATCAGTTTTCTTCAGGATTTGTATCTGATTTGAAAAGGATGTTCTCTTTGGGCACCTTGTCCGTAGTAGATTATGAATAAAAAAGGGACTACTTGCTTCAAGTTGGGTGACTCCAGAAACTGCATAGAACTGCTTTGCTTTCACTTAATTAAAAAAACATGGGTGAGTTGGATTTTCCAAGTCTTTCCCCAACCCTGTGTTAGTACAGAATTCTCTTTTTTTCTGTCTGTGCCATTTTCATACCATTCCTGACTTGCTTAGGACTAACTTTCTTCCTTACAGTTCTATTTCATTTACTATTTAGCCACGTGGTGTGGCCTGTGGGATCTTATTAGTTCTCCCACCAGGGATTGAACCCTGGCCCCAGCAGCAAAAGCTTCAAGTGCTAATCACTGGACTGCTGGAGAATCCTGTCCTTACAGTTTTAGATTATGAACTATTTCCTAATCATTTCAGATGACAGGTCTTTTGTTTGCATTGCGTCTTCTCCTACTGTCCAGTTACATGTCACTTCTTTATGATGTTTGAGTCAGATTTATTGACAACTCACTTGGTGTCAGAGATTCAGAGAACGCTGGACACTTAAGATGGAAAACCCTCTACTGTGAACTTTCTGATTTGACTTTTGTCATATTCTCTTATCTACACTGCGTCCTCCCTTTCAGTTTGTGCGCACACACACACACACACACACACACACACACACACACACACACACACACACACACACCCCACCCCCCACCCTCTACTGTGAACTTTCTGATTTGACTTTTGTCATATTCTCTTATCTACACTGCGTCCTCCCTTTCAGTTTGTGCGCGCGCGCACGCACACACACACACACACACACACACACACACACACACACACACACACACACACACACACACACACACACACACACACACACACACACACACCCCACCCCCCACCCCCCACCCCCACCCAGCTGGGTTTTTTCCTTGCCTTTATTACTCTGATCTCTCTGATCTCTGATGAGGCTCCTGGCACAAACGGATTGCTGTTGTGTCATCTTCATTGCTGCTTTTCCAATCCCTTAGTTTTGCTTTAAAAATACACCCACACCCTCCCACACAACTTATTCTTGTATGTATAAGTATGTAGAAGTCATGCTTTGCATCTACTTGTATTGAAGTTTTTGAAGCTGGGGAAGTTGTGCACAGAAATTCATGTTCACTTGAGTTTTCATAATGAGAGCTTGTAGAGGAACACTTTAGGGGACACTGTGACAGGAGTGACACTGGATGTTTTTGACTGGCAGTTGGCTATTTAAATATAAACATGAAGTGGGCGCTTAAGGTCACACCCTTGCCAAATACACTCAGAGGTGTATTTGGAGTTAGCCCCAGTGTGTGGCTAGGTATCAGAGAAGGCACTGGCAACCCACTCCAGTACTCTTCCCTGGAAAATCCCATGGATGGAGAAGCCTGGTAGGCTGCAGTCCATGGGGTCGCCAAAGAGTCAGACATGACTGTCTTCACTTTCACTTTTCACTTTCATGCATTACAGAAGGAAATGGCAACGCACTCCAGTGTTCTTGCCTGGAGAATCCCAGGGATGGGGGAGCCTCATGGGCTGCCGTCTGTAGGGTCACACAGAGTTGGACAGGACTGAAGCGAGTCAGCAGCAGCAGCAGTGGCTACATATTTGCTTTGTGTATTTGCCAGGTGGCTCAGAATTCCAGGGGCAAGCCATAAATCTGATACATAAGTATACAGCTAGGAATTTCAGACATGAAAATTAGGCCTTGGGGGAATTATGATTGAAATTGGAGGGTGAGGGGATAGATATTTAATGTGAAATCTCTAGGATTTCAGGAAGGGAATAACTTGCTTTTCAAGAAGGCTTTTGCAAGGCCTCACCACCCTCTGTGAGCTCTTAAAACCATCTCTGGGTTACCTGCTCTTTGCCTAGACTCACCCTCTCACATGCATCTTTCCTGTTCACGGTGTGTAAACTCTAGAGCTGATCTTGTTGCCTTGCTTTACTTGACTTCTCTTTCTGTCTTCAAGTGGTGAATGGTACCTGCAGTGTCCCACCTCAGTGGTTTTGCTTCAGCACTCCCTGCCCTAGCCCTCATTTCAGTCCCCCTCTTGGCCTTTGTGGGAGTACAGTGTGTGGGTGCACCACAGCTTCCGTTTCATCTCCTTTGGCGTTTTCCTCTACTTCTGTTCAGAGTCATCTTTTTCTGTGTACTGTGTTTAATCTTTGCTATCACTATCTTAATGGGTTTCCCAGGTAGCTCAGTGGTAAAGGATCCACTTGCCAATGCTGGAGACACAGGAGATGAGAGTTTGATCCCGGGTCAGGACGATCCCCTGGAGAAGGCAACCCACTCCAGTATTCTTGTGTACAGAGCTATCTTAATATACGGTTATCTCAGGTAGAACAGAATGGCTCCCTCCCACGCCGCACAGCAAGCCTGCCCTACTCTGCTGTGTGTTCCTGCCTGGCTCTTTGAGAACTGGTTGCCTCACCTTCCCTAGTGCCTTCTGTAAAGGTTCTTACTTCTCGTCATCAGGACCTTCTCCCTGCTGTGAGTTCCTTCAAGTTATGGGTCTGTCCTCCGAGCTTGCAGGATCACCTACTAACTCTTACCTGTGTTTTGAACCCAGCTTGGGCCTCATTTTCGTGACGTCTTGTCTGGCCAGGCTCTTCTCCCTGGATCTCCCTTTCTGCAGAACAAGCTTGGAGTTTATGCCATTCATTTTCTGTATCTTCCTTGTTCTCAGTCGTGTTGTACTCTTGAAGAAGCTAGGCAGCATTTATCTTGTTATTCCTGCGTTCCTCAACACAGTGCATAGTGGTGCTTTAAAAGTACTGGCTGATTAACAGAGTGCATATTAAATGGGTTCTACTCCTTTACTATTCTCACAACCTGAAGAAGTCACAGATTAAAACTGGTAAGAGAGTCTGGAACATCTGCATGATAGAAACTTGATTTCTTTTGATGTGTTCTTCAGCAAGTGTAGCAAAGCCGGCCCTGAGTTTGTATTGTCCTTTCCTGTAAAGAAATTGTGCTTGCAGCGGGCGCTTTGATTCTTGATTTGATTAGTCCAGCCTCCGGGTGGGGATGAGGAGACAGTTGTGTGAGTTGCATACCTTTGCTGAGAATGGAGAAGCAGCTACTCTGTAGATGTCCCAGCCCATTGTGGTATTTTCCCTTAGTACTTAAAGAGGACTGCTTTCAAAGGCCTCCGTTACTCCTCTGTTGCTTGCTTCTTCCTCTTCAAATGAAAACTGCAGCATCTGCCTGCAGCAGTGCTGTTGGGGCCGTTTGTCAGTGACTTGCTCCTTCAGAGTGACGACTGCATCGGCCTGCTTTTAGTGCTTTCCTCTCTCCTCTCCTAGCGGTGTGCCTTCCGCAGTGGACAGTGTGAGCAGTCACCCACCCTTCTTGAGTCCAGCCTGCCCCACTGGGGTCTCGTCGGATGCTGCCCAACTCGGTTCCCTGCGCACCTGAATCTGAGCTGGGCCCCGAGGCCCCCGGTGTCTGGGTGGTGGCAGCAGTGGGTGAACCAGCAAGAACAGCTTGTGGGCAGCTTGGCTTGTTCACTCCATCTTGTTCCCAGGCTGCTGGTCAGCTCTGCCAGAGCTCTGGGGTAGATGTGTCTGCCCCACATGGGATAATAAGCAAGTTGTTTTGAATCTAAATGGAGTCGTGAAGACTCAGTTTTCTCTTGGACAAGTGGGGAATCCAGTTTTATTTATTTATTTTTAAAATTAATCAAACATCGTTTCCCAATATGTTTGAGGGATCATGGCATTTTTTTCCTTGTTTCTTTTTTTTTTTTAAATTAGGAAATGAAATGAATTCCCAGAGACATGCACCTATTTTAAAGTTTGGCCAGGTGTATCTTTACCAGGAGTGAGCCACTTGTAGCCTTCCTGATTCCAGCTAGCATCCTCCTTTATCTCATAGTGAAGAATTTAATATTTTACCTTTTATCCCTATGAGTATCCGTAGATAGCAGAGGTTAAAAAATAGTTCTAATTTTCTTGTGACTTATTTTTTGAGTTAAGAATGTCTAAGTTGCTTTATATATATATTTATGTATACACACACACGTGAGAATAAACATGATTTCTCAGGTATGTTTATATTTTAAAAGAAAGGAAAACCATGGCCCATAACCTCTCCTCGCCCACCCCACATTGGCCCTTGTGTGGAAAAAGTGGTTAACTGTTGACTTTGGCAGTGGAAGGAGATGGGGAGCCTGTTTTAGTACCAGGAGAGAAACTTTGACTCCAGTTGTAGCAATCACACGACTGTAGCTGTCTTGTCCCTTATGGCCACGTGTGACTCTTAAGCATCTGAAATGTGGCTGCTCCAAATTGTGAAGTGCTATGAAGTGTCAGAACACACGAATTTGAAGACTTATTACCAAAAGAATAGTAATGCTTGAAATAGTTGAAATAGTAATGTTTAGATATATGAGGTTCAGTAATACATTTAAAATTAATTTTACCTGTTTCTTTTTTACTTTTTAGCCGCCTTCCCTAGGCAACATAATTCTAAAAGAGAGAAGTAGGGAATGAGAGGGTAACAGGTAGGAAGGCTGGGAGTCTCCAAATGGACGAAATAGGCTGCAAACATCAGACATTTTTTCTCTCTCTCTTAAGCAGCAGGAGGAAACAAACTACAAGTGTCAGAGTTTTGGCTTCCTTGATAGCTCAGTTGGTAAAGAATCCCCCTGCAATGCAGGAGACCCTGGTTCGATTCCTGGGTCAGGAAGATCCACTGGAAAAGGGATAGGCTACCTACTCCAGTATTCTTGGGCTTCCCTTATGGCTCAGCTGGTAAAGAATCCGCCTACAATGTGGGAGACCTGGGTTGGGAAGATCTCCTTTCCCCTTAGAAGGGAAAGGCTACCCACTCCAGTATTCTGGCCTGGAGAATTCCATGGACTGTATTGTCCATGGGGTCTCAAAGAGCCAGACACAACTGAGCGACTTTAAATGTAAAAAAAAAAAAATGTGGCTAGTAGAAAATTTAAACTTGCATATGACTCATATTGCAGCTTGAGTGATGTTTCTGTTAGTGCCAGCTCTTCTCCTTCTGTGTACCATGGATCCCGTGGTCTTAGTTTTTTTGAATGTTGAGTTTTAAGCCAGCTTTTCCACTCTCCTCTTTTACCCTCATCAAGTGGTTCTTTAATTCCTCTTCTCTTTCTGCCATTAGAGTAGTATCATCTGCATATCTGAAGTTGTTGATACCTTTCCCTGCAGTCTTGATTCCAGCTTGCGATTCATCCAACCCGGAATCTTGCATGAGGTACTCTGCATATATGTTAAATAAGCAGGGTGACAGTATGTAGCCTTGGCCTACTCCTTTCCCAGTTTTGAACCAGTCTGTCTTCCATGTCTCATTCTAACTGTTGCTTCTTAACCTGCATACGGGTTTCTCAGGAAACAGGTAAGGTGGACCAGTGTTCCCATCTCTTTAAGAATTTTTCACAGTTTGTTGTGATCCACACAGTCAAGGGTTTTAGCGTAATCAATGAAGCAGAAATAGATGTTTTTCTGGAGTTCCCTTGCTTTCTCTGTGATCCAACGAATGTTCGCAATTTGATCTTTGGTTCCTCTGCCTTTTCTAAACCCAGGTTGTACATCTGGAAGATCTCAGTTCATGAACTGCTGAAGCCTAGCTTGAAGGATTTTGAACATAACTTTGATGGCATGTGAAGTAAGCCCAATTGTATGATAGTTTATACATCTTTGGCATTGCCTTTATTTGGGATTGGAATGAAAACTGACCTTTTTCAGTCTTGTGGCCACTGTTGAGTTTTCCACATTTGCTGACATACTGAGTGCAGCACTTTAGCAACATTATCTTCTAGGATTTGAAATAGCTCCGTTGGAATTCTATCACCTCCACTAGCTTTATTTGTGGTAATGCTTCCCATTTGACTTCACACTCCGGGATGTCTGGCTCTAGGTGAGTGACCACACCGTCGTGCTTATTCGGGTCATGAAGAACTTTTTTGTATAGTTCTTCTGTGTATTCTTGGCACTTCTGAATCTCTTCTGCTTCTGTTAGGTCCATAGTGTTTCTGTCCTTTATTGCGCCCATCTTTGCATGAAATGTCCTCTTGGTATCTCTAATTTTCTTCAAGAGATCTCCAGTCTTTCCCATTCTATTTTTCCCTCTATTTCTTTGCATTGTTCACTTAGCAAGGCTCTCTTATCTCTCCTTGCTATTCTTTGGTACTCTGCATTCAGATGGGTACATCTTGCCCTTTCTCCTTTGCCTTTTGCTTCTCTTCTCAGCTATTTGTAAGGCATCCTCAGACAAGCACTTTGCCTTCTTACATTTCTTTTTCTTTGGGATGGTTTTGGTCATTGCCTACTGCACAGTGTTATAAACTTCCATCCATAGTTCTTCAGGCATTCTGACTATCAGATCTAATAATCCCTTGAATCTTATTCATCACCTCCACTGTATACTCAAGGGATTTGATTTAGGTCATACTTGAGTGGCCTAGTGCTTTTCCCTACTTTCTTCAATTTAAGCCTGAATTTTGCAATAAGGAGCTCATGATCTGAGCCACAGTCAGCTCCAGGTCTTGTTTTTACTGGCTGTATAGAGCTTCTCATGTTTGGCTGCAAAGAATAGAATCAATCTGATTTCGGTATTGACCATCTGGTGATGTCCATATGTAGGGTTGTCTCTTGTGTTGTTGGAAGACCATATTTGCTATGACCATTGTGTTTGCTTGACAAAAGTGTTAGCCTTTGCCCTGCTTCATTTTGTACTCCAAGGCCAAACTTGTCTGTTACTCCAGATACCTCTTGACTTCCTACTTTTCCATTCAAGTCCCCTGTGATGAAAAGGACATCTTTTTTGGGTGTTAGTTCTAAAAGGTCTTGTAGGTCTTCTTAGAGCTGGTCAACTTCAGCTTCTTTGGCATTAGTGGTTGGAGCATAGACTTGGATTACTGTGATTTTGAATGGTTTGCCTTGACACTTGAGATCATTCTATCATTTTGAGATTGCACCCAGATACTGCATTTCAGACTGTTGTTGATTCTGAGGGCTGTTCCATTTCTTCTTGCCCACAGTGGTAGATATAATAGTCAACTGAATTAAATTCACCAATTCTTGTCCATTTTGGTTCACTGGTTCCCAAGATGCTGATGTTCACTCTTGCCATCTCCTGCTTGACCACATCCAATTTGCCTTGATTCGTGGACCTAACATTCCAGGTTCCTATGCAATCGGCATCCAGCTGTACTTTCATCACCAAACACATCCACAACTGAGCGTCATTTCCACCTTGACCCAGCCTCTTCATTCTTACTAGAGCTGATAGTAATTACCCTCTGCTCTTCCCCAGTAGCGTACTGAACACCTTCTGACCTGGGGGCCTTATCTTCTGGTAGCATATCTTTTTGTCTTTTCATACTGTTGATGGGGTTCTCCCAGCAAGAATACTGGTGTGATTTGCTAGTCTGTCCTCCAGTGGACCACATTTTGTTAGAACTCTCCACTGTGACCCGTCCATGTTAGGTGGCCCTGCACGGCATGGGTCATAGCTTCATTGACTTATATGAGCCCCTTCGCTGTGACAAGGCTGTGATCCATGAAGGGCAAAAACAACTCTTAGGATTTTTTAGGAAGATGGAGAGTAGTTTGATTTTACCATTTCTCTCTTTGTTAGTATTGATTTAAAAGTCTGTGATTTGGTTTACTGTAAGAAATTGTGTTCCCTCTTATCTCTCAATCCTATTGAGGTATATAGCTAGGGTAAAAATTTTAGAGTACTTAACATTTAGTGAAAATGAGCTGCCGAAATTCTGACTCCTTTCAGGTTGTTTTTTTTTTTTTTTAGTATATTAGACATTTTTCAAAGGGCTCCATTTACCTCAGGGCCCCTGGCAGTTGACCTTTGTACCTGTTAGTTCATGCCTAGCTTGATTCCACTTCAAAGGTCAAGTTAGTAGAACTTAGCGGCAGGCCAGGGGTAACTAACTGATTGACCAGTGCTATTTGCTTCCAGTCCAGTTTGCTGCTTGGCTGGAAGATAAAATAATGTTTGTTTAAGAGTCTACTGCGTTTTATTTTATTTTTAAGCCTGTAGTATACCTACTCAATTTAAAGAAAATGCACTGTGGAAATGTGTATTTTAAGGTGTCCTGATTTGAAAAATGCTATTCTAATTTAGGATAGTGGAGAGCAAAAGGAGTTAGGCATTTTAAAACACATAGTTGCCCAAGAATTCTTTTCATATGTATAGTAAAACAAGTATAAAGGAACATGACGTTGTGGGCTCAGGAGGTTGGAGGAACTGGCTGCGTACGTGGGCTGCCCTGCTGGGTCCCAGACCAGGTGTGTGGTGGCTCCTCATCCCGTGGCCTGGGGTGGCTCTCCGGTGGGCGGGCAGCGTTTCTCCACAGGTTGACTCGGGGATGGGGGCACCTTCCGTCTTTGGGCCTTACTGTCTGTCTGAGGGTCTTTTTTGTCATCAACATTCAGCCGGATGAAAAGGAGGCCACCTGGAGGTTTTGATGGCTCACAGCACATTGGAGAGAACGTTGTCATGTGGCCATACCTACCTGCCCAAGAAGCTGGGGACGTGGTCCAGGCAGATGCCCATGGAAGGGAGAGAATGAATCTGGTAGATGGTCATGCCTGGCACCGCGTGGCTCCACCCCTCCAGGCAGTTGCAGAGACGGCAGAAAGGAATGTGAGACGGGACCCTGAACTTTGCTGTGGACTACCGCATAGTGCGTGTGCAGGGCCCCATGGTCACTGCCGCATGGCCCTACTTCTGACAGCCCCGCTCTCTTTAACAGCCCTTTAGAAGCATCAGAGCCCTTCTTAGCTTGCAGCCTGTGGGCTGGGTTTGGTCTATGAGCCAAAGTTTGCCAACACTGGTTATTTCAGCACCACTGATGATCAGTTTTTCCTATAAACCAGTATATGATGAGTTACTTTTATAAGGTTAAAATTTTGGAAGTTATTTTTTTAATCGATGTAGATACGTGACTATATCTTGATCCATGTTTTAATAGTTTGTGGACATTTACAGTTTTCAGTTGATGATCATGAGTGTGTATTTTATTTATGCTGATAAATTAGCCAATAGTAAGGGCTCTATCAGATTTGCTTTTGTGATTCATTTATTCATACTTTTCTTTATATTTTGCCTACATCTGTGGGATTCCAAAAAAATGAAAAGACATGCTACTTTAAATGAGACCTAATTTTTTTAAGACTAAATTATTAACTACATCTAGCTTTCTGACTTCAAGTGGAGAGACTATTAGATTATCAGAAATTTGACTTATAGATCAAAATAAGCATATACAGGAAATGGCAACCCACTCTAGTATTCTTGCCTGGAAAATCCCATGGATGGAGGAGTCTGATAGGCTATAGTCCATGGGGTCACAAAGAGTCAGACACGACTGAGCAACTTCACTTTGCTTTTACTTTTGGACCCGATGACTGTGGGATGGGACATGGGAAGGTATTTGAAGATCACAAGTAGCTTTTCAGTCAGTGACTTTGCTGAAGTATTTAAAATAAGCATGGTGAACTATTTTGTCAATCTGTAGACATCGTAAGGTTTAATTTTCCATGATAAACTTTGAAGACAAGGTGAACACTTCTCTTTTTAAGGTGGTTTTACTCTTTTTTGTTTCTTTGTTAAGAATGGCATCAGTTCAGTTCAGTTCAGTCGCTCAGTCATGTCTGACTCTTTTAGACCCAATGGATCACAGCATGCCAGGCCGCCCTGTCCATCACCAACTCCCGGAGTTTACTCAAATTCATGGCCATCGAGTCGGTGATGCCATCCAGTTATCTCATCCTCTGTCGTCCCCTGTTCCTCCTGCCCCAATCCCTCCCAGCATCAGGGTCTTTTCCAGTGAGTCAACTCTTTGCATGAGGTGGCCAAAGTATTGGAGTTTCAGCTTCAGCATCAGTCCTTCCAATGAACACCCAGGACTGCTCTCCTTTTAGGATGGACTGGTTGGATCTCCTTGCAGTTCAAGAGTCTTCTCTAACACCATAGTTCAAAAGCATCAATTCTTTGGCACTCAGCTTTCTTTACCGTTCAACTCTCACATCCATACATGACCACTGGAAAAACCATAGACTTGACTAGACAGACCTTTATTGGCAAAGTGATATCTTTGCTTTTTAATATGCTATCTAGGTTGGTCATAACTTTTCTTCCAAGGACTAAGCGTCTTTTAATTTCATGGCTGCAATCACCATCTGCAGTGATTTTGGCATAGGTTTTACTATTTTATGACTTTCCGATTTTCAGCTGTGAAAGTGCTATTGGGGCTAAAAGTTCTGGTTTGTAGTGGTTATTTAATGTTGTAATATTCTGTAGAGTACCTCATACATAGGTCTCAATACTTGTCATTTGTAGTTGAGGATACTAGTTCTTTGTAAGAATGTATTTCTCACGCTGAAGAAAAGATTTATTTTCTTCCTTTCCCAGCACTAAATTCTTTAAGTATGGGTGGATTAATTTTGCAGGTTAAAATACCAGGTTTTAGCATTCTTTCAGCATTTTCAAGTCAGAATTTTTTGGTATCTATAAAAATATTTTCTGAGAAGGAAAATGTCTTACCAGTTTTACTTACTTAGAAGGTACTTTATAGATTCAAAATGAAACTTGTTTTTCTCATGTGATTCAGGTTGGCATTTTAGACTGTAAAACTAAGTTGAAATTTGAAAAATTAATATGTGAAGTTGAAGTTTTATTTTAAATATCTCTGCATTTTGTTTAGACCAGCATGTTTTGGAAATTTGATCTTCACTCATCATCCCACATAGACACACTTCTAGAAAGAGAAGATGTAACGCTGAAGGAGTTAATGGATGAGGAAGATGTTTTACAGGAGTGTAAAGCACAGAACCGCAAACTTATAGAGTTTCTCTTAAAAGCAGAATGTCTCGAAGATTTAGTCTCATTCATTATTGAAGAACCACCTCAAGACATGGATGAAAAGATCAGATACAAGTAAGAAAATTCAATCTTCTCTTTAGGGTGGGGCTGAAGTGAAGTGGGGGCAGGATATATCACCATTCTTGTTGTCCAGCAACTTCTCAGGGCTGCCAGAGACCAGGTACAGAATGTTAACGTGTCAAGAGGGACAGGTTCAGTGCGGCAGACAGCCCGTTCTGGAACTACGTCCTGTGAAATCACAGGAGTTTTAAAATGAACGTTGTAAATTTCCGCCAGAAGGTTTTGTCTAAGGGCAAAGTGCATTATAAACAGTGATAAAGTTCCTTAAAATAGTGAGATGATCCAAGTAAATATTTTCTCTTTTTTTTTGCAAATAGGAAAACAGAGATTATGTGACTGTCAAGATCACACAGCACAGCCGAGCCAGAGCTTGTTTTATGAACTGTGTTGCTGATTATAAATTCTGACCTTTTGTTAACTGAAAATAAGGGTATGGATCTTGGTGAACATTAGTGTAGCTAAGTTTAAGCAGCTGATACCTTGGATAAATACTGTAGATTTGTCTTCTTCAGCACTGGTTTTGTCAGCTCATAATGCTTCCCAGGGTTCAAACCACTGGACGCTCGTTGTAAATATAAATATTCCGTGTGTATTTAAGGCATCGGGTTTCAGCTGGTTGCTTTTCCACCTCCAGCTCTTCTGAAATGTTTGGCATCCCTCTCCCCCTGAAAATAGAACTGATTCAGGAACAAAACAAAAGTCATTGATTATGCATTAAATAAGTTTGATGGCATGGGGAGAATTATGGCCTATAGTAAATTCTCGTTTCTCCCTCAGTCTCTCCCTCTTTTCAGTTATCTTTCATTTCTTCATGGGGAGAATTTTGTTGTCAGAGGAATAATATTAGTGATGCTTTCAGATTGCTCATGGCTTGGATCTTCAGGGAATTCATGCTCTCTGCCAGCCATTGAGATTGTCAGCTGGCCTTCAATTGCACATCCACTTGGAGATCAGTACTTTAGACGAGGAAAGAAATTTGGTGGCAGAAATACCTGTGTCCTCCTTTCCTCAGAAACAGATGCTTCATGCTTTGGAATGCCCTTCCCAGTGAGCCTGCATGTGTGAGTGCTGCTCGTTGGGGGCTTATCCTGGCAGGAGCCCCCCCGGGAGGAAGGTAGCCCTCTCCTCCTAGAGCTCCAAGAACTTGAACAAGAGGCCCCCCTTCTTGGGTCTGTTTCCTCACCTGCTGCGTGAGGCAGAACACTTCACTAGCTGGAGGAGAGTAGGCGTGCCTTGTGGAGGTCGCTGATTTTACCAAAAAGTACTCATGACGTCTGTTGTATGGTCACGCCAGTGTTCTGTGCTTCCTTGGAGGCTGCAGGAGCAGGTGTGTCTCCCTGGACATGCAGTCTCTTGGTTGGCACCGTTTCGAGAGAGCATGGCTTGAGCTGAGTGGAGTGGCTCTCTGCTGAGCCTCTGGCCTGGACAGAGCCAGCAGCGACGGTAGTTGCACGGAGCTGGCTGACTCAGAGAGCTGGACTAGAGCAGAGCAGTTTCTCAGGGGGGACCCGAAGGCTGCTCGGGGTTAAGGTGGACTGTGGTCGTCTAAGGAAATTTAGACTAGTGTTGTATGTATTTGGACTAGTTTATGAATGATGGGGTGTTTGCTGTGGCAGAAATTTGAACGAACCAAACTTTAAAAGTAGGGCATTAAGTAGTGTTATAAATCCCAAAGCTGAGATGTTGTTGGTCTGGTCAAGGTTCCCAGAGAGGGGCTTCAGAAGCAAGAACAGACCCAGGCGGGGCTGCTGCCCTCAATGTCAAGGGCGGCCAGGCTCCAGGAAGGGGAGATGGGACAGGGGGCTTGGGTGCTGTGCTGACAGGCCAGGCAGCCATTGGCGTTTGCCACGTGGAGGCCCCTGCAGTGCCCGTTCCTCAGAGCAGTGGAACAGAAGCAGTGCTTTTGAGGGAGGATTGGAGGCCAAGCAGAGAGCTCTTTCAGGTAGTTCTCTGGAAAAGGCGCAGAAAGTGCAAGTGGGAGCTACAGGCAGGTGTGGAGCTAGGAGAGGCGTGTGTGTGTGTTTTCCTAGATGGAAGAAATACTGCTGTGTTTACGTGCTGGTGGGGGGATGTGGCGCTGGGGAAGCGGGCCGGTGTAGAGGGAGTGGGGGTCTGGTGATGGGCTGGACTGGCCTTAGTGGTCAGGAGGACAGCAGGGGGACTTCACCGCAGAGGCGGAAGGGGCCAGGTGCAGATCAGGGGTCCAGCGGGGCTGGGCTGTCTTCCCGTTGCTGCTGTGTTCTCAGTGCAGAGCAGCTGAGGTCAGGGTGGGGCGGGGTGGGTGGAGGAGTCTCGGGTGTTTGGGAGGCTTGTTTAATCTCACGGAGGTAGGTAGGAGAGTGAGAGCAGCCCCACCCTGTTCCACCCCAGAGCGTTGAGCCTTCGTATCAGTGCCTGGACCCCATGTGCGTGCTCCTTCAGCGTGATCAGACCTCCAGATCAGCCGTGGAGAAGCAGGTGGAAAACTTTACAAGATGCCCATGCCCTCCTCTGGACTTCCTGTGTTAGAATTTTGAGAATACTCCTTACACGTTGGGTGGCAGTGGAGTTGGGGTCTCCTACCTTTTACTGACCCTTTGCCTGCCGGCAACTTTCAAATGGGGGCAGTTGAGATAACTCCACATCCCAATAAAACTTCATTTCAGAAGTTTATGAAGTAGCAAATAAAGAGAAATTAAAACAGCTGGTATTTACTTACTCTAGACCTTCTCAGAATTTTGTATTATTCTTTTCCATGAGATAGGGATTGTTGTCTTCCTATTGCAGCCTTGGAAACTGAGGTCCAGTGAAGTCAGGTAATGTGCCTGAAGTGATACAGCTTCTAAGTGGTGGAGGCAGGTTCTGAGCCTGGGCTCTTTGACTCCAGAGGCCACACGGGTCACCCCTGCTTCCTCCTCCGGCCTACTAGTGACTTTGTGTTGTGGTGTCTTTGAGCCGATGTGGCTGTAAATTGAAGTGAGGACACACTTTGATTTGATTGAGCCATCGCCTCAATGACAGCGATTTGGCGATGTGATCTTTGCGCCCACACGCCTGCCAGTTCTGTTGTATGTCTTTTCCGTGTTTTTCTCCCTGAAAAGGCTGATTTGGAGACATTCTTAACACTGTTCAGTGTCCCACCCGCTAAGTACTGCAGCTTCTGGACCACTGCCAGTTGCTTCTCAAGTCACTGGTCCACAGGCAGCTGCCGGCTTGTCTCAGGGATGCTGCAAGGGTTCCGGCCACAGTCTCTACCCCTCTCTTTTGTCACAGAGCCATTTCAGGCTGTTTTGTCATCTCCCTGTCCTAGTCAACATCAGAGCTCACCACTCCCTGCTGCTTCTGCTCACCAGGGAGGGATGAAGAGCAGAGAAGGGAATGGCAGGTGGGGGAGAGTGCAGTCTGGGCGGGCCTGGGAGTCTCCGTGATTGCTCTGAGAACAGATGAGAAGTCATTTGTGGTAGCGAGTGGAGGAAAGGAATCTGCTGCTGCCTGTTCAGAGAGAGAGCCCCGGCGCTCAGGGCAGACGTGCCGCTGGGGTGTGGGTGTTGTCAGGGCTGGGGGCCTGTGGAGGAGGGCTGTGGCACAGAGCAGTGAGATCCGAGGTGGGCAGGTCCCAGGAGACTGGAAGGCTTCTGTGGACAGCTCAGTTTCCATATACACTTTGTTTTCCCACCTGGAGAATTCAGGCTGTGTCCTATTCTCTGCTCAAGTATATTAAAGTGTTTATTCTCTTCACATGTAATGTGGACTGGACACTTGGCACGCCCAGCTTTCTAATACCGTAGACAGCCCTTCTGAGAACACAGGCCGCCTGTCCAGGAACCTAGATGTGTCTCGAGCAGTCACGCGGTGCCGTGTGCAGGGCAGTTTGCCGGAAGCCGGCGTCCCCCGCAGTGGTCCTGCGAGCTGCGCTGCTTCCCGCACCAGAGTGGGCGGCTGAGGGCTGCGGCCCACGGCTGCGTCTTGCCCCCTCTGAGGGGTCCCTGCCCTCACCTCCTGAGTCCCAGGTGTGCTCTGGTTTTGTTGGGGAAACTGTATTGGTTTTTAGACATGGAAGAAAATTCACTCTAGTTTAAATTGGCAGAATGGATTGAAATTATTTTCTCATTCCCGGAAGATTTTTTAAAAAAATTTTCACAAAGTTTTAGGAAGCCTTTCTGATCTGTGTTCTGATTTATGTAAGTAAACTGTTCATACAGATGATGACGTGAGTATCCTGTTCTTCTAGGTATCCAAATATATCTTGTGAGTTGCTCACTTCTGATGTCTCCCAAATGAACGATAGACTGGGAGAAGATGAATCCTTGCTAATGAAATTGTATAGCTTCCTCCTAAACGATTCCCCCTTGAACCCACTACTTGCCAGTTTCTTCAGCAAGGTGCTAAGTATTCTTATCAGCAGAAAACCAGAACAGGTAAATACTGTTTTCCAAAAAGGTAAGTATTAGGGCTGAGCATCCCCTGAGGTGATCCTCAGTGATTTTTGTTGCTTCAGTGTTCTGAGTGTGCCTTATGTCCCACATTCTGTAAAAGAATAGGTTTTACACCTTAAATATCCTCAATGCTTGCTGAATTTCCAGTGACTTAATGCCTTAAGGAACACTTTCTAATTTGATCTTTTCTAAGTGCCTCATATCTCAGTTTTTTAGTGTACTTTGGCTTCCTTTTCTGACAGGTGGTTGGAAGCAAGAGCATGTTGGGGTCAGTTTGTGAGGGTCGCGTGAGGGCGACCCGTGCACAGGGCGGCAGGGTGTGTGGGTGGTGTCCCAGTGGCTGAGGTAAAGCAACAGTTCATTTATTTATTCTTTTCCCTGGTGAAGATCACAAGTGAAGCTTAAGTCAGAAAGCTTTCCCATAGATGCGATTGGTGATTAGTTCATACAGTTAGTTTTTTTTTCCTTCTATTTTGCTTCCACCCAAAAGCTTGAGACCTCTGGGTAGTGACTGCTGCGTACACACACAGGGAGCGTTGCTCTTCTGTCCAGTAGAGCTTGACGGGAATTCGGCAGGAACCTCCTCCCACTGTCCTGCTCTCCCTCCTCCTCCTTGTTCTCCTGTACCTGGAAACTTGTATTTTCCAGGTATCTGCTGTGTGTGGTTGTTCTCGAAAGTGTGGTCTCTGGTCCAGCAGCATGAATACCACCCGAGAATTTGTTGGAAACGCAGGTTCTTGAACTCCATTCCAGACCTGCTGAGTCAGACACCCTGGGGTGGGGCCTGCAGTCTGGGGTGTAAGAAGCCTCCCAGATGACTGGGACGCATGCTAAAATTTGAGAATCATGGCTCTGGCGGGTACTGGTGTGGAAAAGGATCTGCTTACAAGGAGATTAGGATTCACTTACAGAAACGGGCCCCAGGGAGCAGCAGGAGCCTCAGATGCCCAAGAACAAACTTAAGAGTTTGCAGAGTGCAGGCAGTGGGGGTGTGATGACGGGGGTGCAGGGGTCACAGCAGTTGGGCCTGGCATCCTTCATGGTGGCAGGCAGGCTTCGTGACCCGTCCTTGCTGTCAGCAGACCTGGAGGGACTGGAGCTATTTTCGGCCCAGTGCGCCGGCCCTGTGCCGAGGCCAAGTGCACACAGGCCTTATTTTAACAGACGAGGTCATGCTCTCGTGTTCTCAGCTGAGCAGGATCGCCTTTCTCAATGTGCTGGAACTGAGGTTCTTGTTTCTTAGATAGTAATCCCCGAATCCCGGTCACTCCAGTACAGCTCGTCCTCCCTCCTCCTGCTTTTGGGTGAGAAATGACAGGACTGCTTACTCTCCTAGGAGAGCTCAGGTCACCCCATCAGTGTGTGTCCTGGTCAGTTCCCGGTGGCTGTGGTCGCGATTGAGACCAGTCTCCATCTCCTTGTGCCTGTCTCCTCCCTCTGTGCCTGGGAGCCCAAGTCTGTGGGGCCTGGTGTTCCGTGTCTCTTTAGTACAGATTGAGGACACGCTTGGAGCCCTCTGGGCTTCATGAGGTCAGACGTGCTGCCTGTGTGCAGAAGGCGGCACGTGCCACTTCAGCGCCGAGAGAAGGGCCCGTTCACTCTGCTCCTCGTTGTGTTTCTCAGTTCGACCCTCAGTCACGAGAGGATTCCAGAGTCCTTGCTTGCTCTTTCAGCTACAGGAGAAGCCCACACTGGCACCTTCCTCCTTTTGAGAATTATGAGTGTAAATGAAGGTTTCCCATCACATGATATGTTAGTAAGGGTATGTGCGACTGAATTCAGACTCAGTCTGACTTAACCAGTGCAGACCCGTCTCAGAGCAGCAGGACCTCTGTGAGGGGCACCCTGAGAGCTGGTGGGTGAGCGCCATCCCCCAGACAGGCCGCCTCGCCTTCCTCGCTGTGCCCCCTCGTCCCTGCCTGCCGGCTCTGCAGTCGGTGCTTCGGCCACTCAGTGCAGTGTTTTGACCACATGCCTCCTTTTCTTCCCCTCTCCTCCACTGTGCTTTTAAAAACGACTATGTGACTCAGCTGTGAGTGGATTAATTATGTATAGCTTACTGAAGGTCTGCGTTACAGCCTTTAACCTCACTGTTTAGAGAAACAGTGTGTGATGGTGAATTCTGCCTTTCCACCTGACGGTGTGAAGCAGTTTTAGCTCACCCCTGCCTTGTAGCTGTCATGTGGGGTGATGAGCTTGTGGCTCTGTTGGATTTAAATCTCAGGGCAACCACTTTTTAGCTTCTAGCAAAATCCTTGACTGGTCTGGGCCTCAGTTTCCTCACCTAGAACATTTGAGTTGAGCAGCCCCACCTTACAAGCTTCTGGGAGACGTCAGGGTGATACTGTCACGGCAGCTGCCTCACTGGCTCTGCTGCTTCGGGGACTTTTGAGCAGATGATTCCTGCACGCGGACAAAAGCCGGAAGGCACACGGGGTTCCGAGGCAGAGCAGGTTTCTTCTGTGCAGGAGACACCCAGGTGGCAGCCCTGACTTCAGTAATGCTCCTCATCCCCTCGGCCTAATGGTCAGCCTCTCCCACGCTCACCCTCCTGGTGTTAATCTGATCAGGCGAGTGGCTGAAATAAAATGCAGCTGTGATTTTCTGTAGCATGTGAGTTAGCCACTTGGATGCAGAAATCTGTTTTGAATGTTTTTCTTACTTGCTAGAGTACAGTTAGGACTTTGAATGTTTAGTCTGCATTTTTGTGTAAAGTCTAATGGACTTGCTTTATGTCTATAAACTGTTAAGTGGTATGTTCTCTTGCCTTTTATGGAGTGTTAAATTTTTGATCCTCATTCTTTCAGAATTAATAATGAAAGTGAGCAGAAATGAAAGATTCTGTTATGGTGTGTTTGTATCAGGGAACAGGTGGTGACTTGGGAGTTTTTTTTTTAAGAGATTTTTCAGTTCTGTAACAATCAGAAGGCTTTCCAGTTTGACATCTTATGACTAATTCAGCCTTTGACTTGCCTTAACTTAAAGTGGTGATGGGACTTTGGAGGGGGCAGCCCGAGGGGTCAGGACTGAAAGTGTCCTAAAGCTAGTGGGACGTGGGACGTGTCTTTCAGTTGTGGCTATTCTCCTCTAGATTGTGGATTTCTTGAAGAAGAAACGTGACTTTGTGGACCTGATCATGAAGCACATAGGAACGTCGGCCATCATGGACCTGCTGCTCAGGCTCCTGACGTGCATCGAGCCGCCGCAGCCCAGGCAGGAGGTGCTGCATGTGAGTGGCCAGGGCGGGCGCTCCCGCCCCTGGGCTGCGCCGTCCGCGTGGGACTCCAGGGGCTGGGAGCCGGGGTGGGGGGCAGGAGGCGGGTTCCACCACAGGAAGAAATCCGGATTTTTCCAGGGCTAGGGCTCCCCGTGTGCACGTCCCGAGAGACACAGGCTGTCCTCTTGTTCTTTCCTTTGCTGGCTTGCTCTTTAGCGGAGTGGGAAGGTAGACTGGATTGAGGATTTGCCTTAGCTGGTCTGGTGGGAAGAGCAGAAATGAGAAGGTCGGGAGCTCTGAGTCTTGTTTGAGCAGGCCGTGAGGAGTCTTCTCTGTCTTGAGATGGTCACCTGCGGGGCTGTCTCTAAAAGTCAAAAGGAAGAGGTGTGGTATTCCCAGGGAGTCTGGCTTTGGGTGAACCTTCTCATGGATGCCTAGGAGCATGGGATAGGAGGAGAATGGAGTTTACCTCCAAAGGGGCACGTGTTTCAGATTTGGGGGAGGTGGTTATTCCAGGACATACGTCTCTGGAGGATTGTCTTGGGTGGGAAGAGGAGGGTGTGAATGACTTGAAGGTGACGTTTCTTGCAGGCTCTCAGCTCTGCCTCTTCCGTCTCTTCTTCTCTTTCGTCCCCTTCACTGCCTTTTCCAGAACCATTCCCCAGCCCATTCTGTCTTTAATACTCAACCTCAAACCTCAGAACTCTGGAAATGAGTTTTATTGACAATGCTAAAGACCTGGGGAGGCACAGAGGAGAGTTAGTAGGGTCTGCCAGGAAGTGTCCCAGGGAGAGGGGCATGGTCCGCCGAGGTGGGCAGGTGCGACAGCTGTGGGGTGTGGTGGGGGTGGTGTCAGGGAGCGGCGTCAGGCCGGGTCTGTAGGACCAGGCAGAGGTCTTCTGAGAGCATGGCCACGTGAGTATGTCAGCTGAGAGGACCTGGTGTGAATACCCCAGGAAAGGGCCCTTTAGGCGTGTGTTTGAGGGTGCGAGTGTTTTCTCCATAGAGACTGGCAGTTACGGCTAAGAGCGTGGTTGCCTTCATATCTGTTGTTACTGGAGTAGGTTATTCAGTATGGTTTCTTAGAGTTCCTTTGGTCACTTCTGGGTTGGATATTAGGGCTTACTTACAAGGGAGTAGGTGTGCTTCTCAAGGGATGTAGTGGTAGGTGGTTAATAAAGGCAGAGGTCGAGGGAAAGGTAGTTAGAACTCCTGAATGTCTGGCTTTGATCTGGGGGCCAGCTGTGGGCTTGGACTGTGGGTACTTGCTAGTAGCTGTGGAGGTGGGTAGGGGGCATTGATTTGTTCACTGCCGACTAAGTTTCCTAGTTTCTCTCTGGGTGGTCGGAACCCTCAGCCCTAGCTTCTCTGTAGAGGTGTTTGCGTCCTGTTTGAGGACGTGGCTACTCAGAGTGTGGTCCCAAACATCACCTGGATCTCACCGCTGCCCTGCTGGGTCAGAATCTGTGTGTGAGCATGACCCCGAAGGGGCTTCATGTGCACATTTTAAAACATCTTAAAATAAGATGGGCCCCTGCCTTCCTGGTGGTCTCCTGAGACCTTTCACTTGCATTTTCCTTCGGCATATTCTCCTTGAGGAGCTTGAGGACACCCTAAGAATTTCTCTGCAGCCTTTGGCAAATTGTGTTTGATTTCCTGCCTCCCACCCCCCATCTCTTTTAACTTTAGGGATTGTGTGTGTGTGTCCACCCATCTGTTCTAGGTAGAGATTGCCTTTATTTACTTGGTGTTTCTCTTCCTTGTGGAATTAATATTATGCCAGGTGCTTTTTCATTTATTCTTACCCCTTTCATATTTTCATTCATGGCAGTAGTTCATACATAGTTAAAGAAGAATGTCCTAGTCATGATAACAGCTCTTTGCTACCATGTGACCGGGCAGATAAACTTTCTGTGCCCCCCCCCCCGCCCCCACATTTCCTGTGGTTGTTTTTGTTTTAGAATTAAAAGTTCATCGTGTGTTTTAAACCGGAGGCTTGATACTACATACTGTTTTTCTCAACCTTTTTGAAGCTCCCTTAAAATGACCGCTCTTACAGAAAATGTATAAATTCCATCTCCCCTTCCACTTCACAACCAAAGTACAGACTTTTTTAGTACTCAGTGTCTGAGAAGTAACATCACTAAGCTGATGTGTTGAATTTGGGGATGTGGTTTTGTGACATTGGGAGTAGTTGGTACTGTAGCTACTGTTTAATATATTCACTGGTATTTTCTTTGGGGGACTTTTAATTTCCTGTAGTGTTCAAAGTTCAGAGAAAACCTGTAGCATTCTCCTTAAAATATGATGGCTGTTTCCAAGTATGTTAATCTTCATTGGGGCTTGAACAGGGGCCACTCATTGCTATGATTCCTTCTACAATGTGTTTTACAGTGGTTAAATGAGGAGAAAATTATCCAGAGGCTCGTGGAAATAGTTCATCCATCGCAAGAAGAAGATGTAAGTTCTCTTTTGTGACTCTGAACTTGATTTTTTGGGGGAAAAAAGTCATGTTCATTTGGGCACAGAGCATCATTTTACTAGATGTGAATGTAGAGGACAGGTACTAGTAATCACCTGGCATACTTCAGGTTGACAGTTTTCTAAACACCAAAGGCTTTAAAAAATGCTGGGTTTTGCTGATACTGTTTCCCGAATGTGAAACGGTAAGCCCTGGGTCTCGCTCCATCTCTTTAGAGCGGGGGCTGCATCTGTTCGCCTTCGTCACAAACCTCCTCCACACATTTTTCTTTTATCCCCATCTTTAGCCCAGAGGATGTGGCCACATCTGTCTGCGCTTGTGTTTTCCATTCTGGCGAAAGCCTCTGGACACACAGCAGCTCCGGGTCCCCAGTGGATCCCAGAGTGCTGGGCTCTTGGGGACTCAGGCTTTTGTGCCCTGACCGGTTTGGCCTTTGTCCTGGGTGCTGAAGGTTGACTGGGTGGCAGCGTCAAAGCTGCTCTGGAGTTTGCACAGGGAGCTCGGTGGGGTGGGGTGGGGTGGGGTGGAGTCACCAACAGGTGTGCCTCTGTAGTGGAGACAGTCACCCAGCTTCTCTGCTGCTTTGAGCCCTGTGGAGTGACCAGCATGTGGCCATTTCTGCCTAGAGAAGTGGTGGTTCCATGTGGTTCGATGTAGTATCTACAAAGGAGTTGGTTCAGAGAACACGCCGGGTGTGTCACGAACACAGGCGCCCTCCTTCGATGCTCTGGCTTGTGGGTCAGTTGGAGAGTGAGCGCCGTAGAAGAACAGTGCCGGGGAGGAAGCATGTGGCCGGAGGGTGTTCTCCCTTATGAAGGGGGACTTCCCTTCTACTCCAATCCATTCAAAACCTTTTGGGACCTGGAGTTCATCAAGAGCAGGCTCTCCATCCCACTGTCCCCTTCAGAAATAAAAGAGCTAGCCATGAATGGGGCTGTAGCTCTCCTCCGACAGTTCACTTGTTCCCCCTGTGGTATTGTTCCTGCTGACACTTAGGACACTCCCGTGTGGACCGGTCTCGGTGCCACAGCTTTAGAGGGGCCTCGGCCCTCCTGCTGTGGCTGGGGGAGGGGAGGTGGGGGGCGGTCGATGGTTTCTAGAGCACATTTCCCGTGCGCTGTACGTGAAGGCAGAGGTGGGCCTGGCCTGTTGCCGGGGTGGGGATGCAGCTTGCTCCTCACTAGCCTCTTTCTTGCTCAACTGGACACAGTTGCTGTCTGAAGGGTTGATGAAGGAGAGGCCCGCCTCTGGAGCAAGTCCTTTTGCAAAGGACAAAGTGTTTGGGGCATCGGCACCTTCTCTACTTGACTTGCAAGAAAGTTTATTTTGTTTTTCTGGACAGTCCTGTTGATATTTCTGTTGTGTATTAAGTGATAAACTGCATGCTACACTATACTGACCAGTTTATATTTATTAAGTAAGTTTTTGACACCTGATTCCAAACAGTGGGTTTTGATATTCTGGTGCCTGTTGTCATCTGCACTAAAATCCTATTGTTCTGCTCTCCCGGGGCAGGCGGTGCTCAGTGCCAGCATCTCAGAGTGTCCTGTAGGGTTGGTTGCACGCTAAGCATGGGAAGGAGGTGTAGTGTTTCTTACTCACTAATATATTCCAGAAAGCTGCATTTTTTTTTTTTTTTAAGTCAAGGAAGTGGGTTCATCTTTCTGTGCTGCTAAAAGTTTATCAGTTGAGGGCATACATTTTTCTTCAAGTTTAATTGTAGAAATTTTCCTTGCCAGAACTTGAATCACATTTCTCTACACATAGCAGCTGTATTTTGTTGTCAGTATTGTTAACAAAGCTCATCAGCCCAAGAGGGTAAAATACTCAATACTTTACATACATTATTTCTTATTTACTGTAGCTTATGGCCAGTGTTAATTTGTGTTACTTCTTAAGCAGTTTCTTCACTCTTTATTGTAAGTTTGACTTCTGGTGTGTTCTGTAGTTGACACTGTGCTTCTTTCCTCTAGCGGCACTCAAATGCAGCACAGTCACTTTGTGAGATTGTCCGCCTGAGCAGAGACCAGATGTTACAGGTCCAGAGCAGTGCAGAGCCAGACCCCCTGCTTGCCACTCTAGAGAAGTATGTTTGCATCTCTGTTCTTGTTGTCTTTTCTCCTTGACGCTCTGTGATACGTTACCCTTGTCACTCTTTGGTAAGTGTTCCTCACGTGGGGATTGAGTCCCCGGAAAATACCTGTGGGCAGGCGAGAAGGCAGGAGAACCTGCTCATCTCATCTCAGCCCCTCATGATGCCCATTGGAGACCTACAGGGTAAGAATGTGTTAATAAATAAGAGCCATTTCTGTGTAGGGTTGTGAGATGGGACACCGATATCATAACTGCAGTCACTGCCTCCATGGTCTTTGAGAGAAGAGAGTCTTAAGTGCAAACACATTTGATCAGAAACTCTTCTTAGGATTCACTCTATCTTGGCGGCTGTCGAGGGGTCGCCTGACCAGGCCTGATATGAAGGGTTATACGTCCTTTGTGTTTTGTTTCTTTGTATTGCTTTTGCCCTTGTTTCTAGGCAATTCCCAGTGAACAGACATCCTGTGTTAAGGTGGAAGACCACTTAGGGATGGTGTACGATTGTGAAGTTTGTGAGTGGCCAGTCTACCATACTGGTATATCTAGAGCCACACGATTTCAAGAAGAATATTGGCCATCAAGCATTGTGCATATATTCAACCTGAATCCATAAAACTAAAAGTTATTTTAATAAAAATAAGGCATTTCCCCACTTTGGATGAATAATTGGGAAAGACCGTGAATAGTTAGCATTGTTACATATGAATGACAGTTTAGCTTCAGTTTACTGCTACTGTTGTTCTTTTTAGTGACTTTGTTGGAACGTTTTTTAGTCTTCCTATATATTTGCATCTTTTAGCTTGGAAGGCCCTTTTATTAAAATAAGACGTGTGTGTGTTATTTATTTGTCAGGTGTGAGACAAGCAAGGAACAAATTAGAGACAAAATATCTTGTTTTAAACTGTATTCTGAGAAATAAAGTTTTATTTTCCAGTGTGTATTATAGAATAGGAAGGAGTTCACTGGTTCTCTCGAGTAGCAAAACTTAACAGACTGTAAGCTTCTGAGTAAAATGTCATCTTACCTGCCCCGTTTTAGTTATCCTTGTCATTGTGGCTTAGGTACTCCATACAATACTAGTAATTATACTAGTATGATATTGAACCATATGAAATTGCCATTCAAATAGGTTAAAAAATGTGGGCTGTCAGTAATTTCATATGGTACATGATTGTGTTGTCTAATAAAAATACAGTAAAAGTCACATGTAATTAAAATTTTTCTAGTAGCCATATAAAAGTAAAAAATAGGTGAAATTTTTATATATTCTAGAATAAGTATATATTTATAATTTATACAAAATATTTATGTAAGTGTATATTCTATTATTGATAGATACAAAAATATTCCAACATGTGTTTATTTAAAATTACCAATGGACTACTCTCCATTGACTTCTGTGTACACATCTGGGGAATCCAGCGTGTACTTTGCACTCAGGTCGGTTCAGACTGGTCACCTCCTGAGTGGCTGTGTCACAGGTGGTTCTTGGTAACCTCTCTCTCTGCGGTGAGGCTGCTGTTGGAAGAATATATGTGTTTTCTGTAAAAAAAAAAAAAAAAAAAGCAGCCTGTTTTTCAGAGCTCAATTCCAAGTTTAATATTTATTCTATAGACTGCTGTATGTTGAGTGACTTTTACAATACTGTTTAGGGTAGGGGTCTTATAAACAGTTTGAGTGCTGGCTGGGAATACTGGAAGACTGCTTCCTGCGAGGGGATCCTCTGAAGTTAGGTTAGATGTCAGTTTTGTTTGCTTCCTCCAAAGAGGAAGAGTCTATTCCCTGCTTGCCATCCTGCCCTGGCGGAGGAGCTGGCGTTAGTATCCGTTGAGCCCACTATACTGTGGGGAGACTGGTGTGTGTGTCAGGCGAGCGACAGGAACACCCAGCTGTCGGTCACAATGCGAGGGAGATTCCATTTCTTAATCCGTACGGGTTATAAAAATTACTGAGAGCCTGGGAAACAGATTTTCCTTGCGAACATGCGTATAAATTTACCTAACAGGTTACCCTTGTATTTTACCTTAATTGTGACCTGTTTACATGCATAGGAGAGTGTCCTGGATAGAGCTTTTGGAGAATACTTCATGGGCAGTAGTTCAGTCAGATCCATTTCACTACTGCCACATTATTTTGATTTATCAGGTTTTAATTTTAGGGCAAAATGCAGCAATCGATATTCTCTCGTACCTGTTTCAGATCTTTGTTAATTAAGTACATTCTTATATAGTACTTGTATTACTGTGACCTTTTCTTCCGAAGTTGTTAGTGTTAAATAACATTACAGTTAGCACTTGACTGTTGATTTGTTTCCCTAGGCAAGAAATTATAGAGCAGCTTCTATCAAATATTTTCCACACGGAGAAAAATGAATCGGCCATAGTCAGTGCAATCCAGATATTGTTGACTTTACTTGAGACACGGCGACCAACGTAAGTTTTTCGTCTGTTTCGCGAAATGAGTCATTTGGTTTTCCTTTTAGAGTTTTTACAAACTAAGAATTAAGTTAGTGATCTATTCCTACAGTATCATGCCCTTGAATTTCATTTGCTGAATATTTGTCTACTATATAAATAGTTTTATATGAATGCAATACATAGATGCCGTTGAAAAATATGCTTTAGCAAGCAGTATTGGCAGCATTTGGATTCTTGTCGTTTGCGTTTGTGTCGTCATTACCAAAACGCTACTATAACAAGTCAAACCCATGCAGAATGGCTCACATGCAAGAGAAGCTTATTTCTTGTTTATGTGAATTGGAAATAGCTGCTCCTGGTTGGCGTGCAGTTCTCCAAGTGGCGATTCAGGGCTCGTCTGTCCTCTCTGCGCTAACTTGAGGCTTCACACATGAGGCACTGCAGTTCATTAGGCTGTTTTAAAATGGATGGACAGGTGGCTTGAGGCCTTAAGGAAAACTGTGGTGTGTTTAAGAATCAGAAAGATAGTCTATTTTTCCTATTTGTGTGCCTCTGGACAAGTCATTTAATATTTGTCATTTTCTTTACAGTTTTATACCTAAAGCTAATTTACTTGTTAATTGTCAGAGTTTTCCAGATTGTTTTCTGGAGAGTGAGAATTTGAAGAGGTGTACATATATTCGTGTTCCAGGAGCATGTGGTTTAGAATCAGAATTTGTATT
The DNA here is from genome assembly GCF_963930625.1 of Muntiacus reevesi. Lineage (NCBI taxonomy): Eukaryota > Metazoa > Chordata > Mammalia > Artiodactyla > Cervidae > Muntiacus > Muntiacus reevesi. The sequence goes on from NC_089253.1 coordinate 43,711,348, forward strand.
TTCCTGTTCACCATTGGATCCATCCTGTAAAGCAGAGGCATGAAGTGAAGGAGCAACAAGATCTGCTGTCAGCATAAGAGAATTTAGCCATCCAGGACTTCTGGATTTGTTTTTAATGATGTCATTTGGTTTCCAGCAAAACAGTAGACACAGCCTTATCAGTCCTTGGTTCCCAGAGTCTTCATCTCTATTCCTGTCTTTTTCATCTCTGGTTACTGATCATGGAATGTCAATGTGGCGGCATATGCTTCAAGTATATTGTAATTTTGGGATTGTATCTGCAGTTCTGACTTATCCTGTGTCTTCCCTGTTAAATCCTATTTTAAGTAATGTAACCAGTAACTTATGATATTGATCAGGTGGTACAGGAATGTTATCTTGCTACTCCTGGTGTAAGGCAGTTGCATCATCATTTAAAATGCTTTAAAAGCACATGAGCTGGTGCTGTGAGATTTATGTTGACGACTTCGACTTGAGAACAGAAATAATACAACAATAAAAGAAATGACAGAAGAAATTTCTGATCAGAAGGAACTTACCCCAGACCACAAAGGTTGATCAGACACTAAGCAGGATTAACTTTAAAGAGGGGCGGACAGAGGGGTGGTGGGTGGCTAACATCTTAGCCTTATCCTTAGGAGGTTTCTGAGTCCCTAGGATACAGGGTAAATCTTAAAACCATTTGGACAAGAAAATATGGGTTAACTGCAAAGCAGATCAGATTGCCAGACATCTCATTTATAAAGTTGCATAAACATTGAAAGACAGGCAGGATTGTGACCCTGAAATACTTTGATTGCTGTGTGAGGGCATGAGGCATTTTCAGTCATATGAGACCTCAGTGTTCCATCTGTTCAGTATTTCAGCTCAAAAGGTGATAGTTCCGATGTGTTTTCTAATAAACATAGAGTGATAGTAGGTCACTTAATGCCGTATGTGCCCCAGGTGCAGGGAGAGCAAGTGTGCTTGAGAACTGTGGACACAGGACTTTGCATTCACTTGCTAGCCCTGCTCAGGACATACTGGCTGCCGGCTCTTAAGCCACTGGGGAAAGGGCAGCAAACCCTGTAACCCTAAAGACAGGGTGGGGTTTCCAGGTGGCACTCGTGGTAAAGAGCCTGCTTGCCACTGCAGAAGACATACGAAATGTGGGTTTGATCCCTGCGTGGGGAAGATCCCCTGGAGGAGGGCATGCACACCCACTCCAGTATTCTTGCCGGGAGAATCCCATGGACAGAGGAGCTTGACGGGCTACAGTCTATGGGGTCACAAAGCGTCAGACATGACTGAAGCGACTTAGCATGCATGGGGGCTATTGGCAGTGGGGGGAAGGGACTAGGAAAGAACCTCTATCCCACAGGACAAGCAGGGACACAGTCAGGACCCAGGCTGTTAGAGAGCCCCTGTCCCTGAAGTAAGGGCAGGATCACCCAGATGGCCCATCCCTGAGGCCCAGGGGCATTTCCGGTGCCAGAGGCTGAGCCAGAACAACAGAGCCGTTCCTCCCATGCCTCCTCCACCCCAGGCCACCATGCATGGAGTGGGTATAGCCGGGTGCTGATGGAGGGGAGGCTGCAGCGTGGTGCAGGGAGACCGTCAGCATGGGAGCGAGCTTGAAGGAGGAACTTCAGCTGAGGGCAGAGCAGACACAGAGAGACCTGGCGGTCCAGCCGTAACTATAAATACAGAGTAACTTGAGACCAGTTTGACGTCTTGGTGCACTGAAAAAACAGTCACAGCCACAGCCCGAACCGAGTTCCGCTGCTGACTGTAAATTGATCCCCAAACTTTACACTAAAGACTTAGGGGGAAAGAGGTGTGTCTGCTGCAGACAAGTACTAGTTATATCAGTTTCTGTTGTCTTACACAGCATGTCCACGTTTCAACCAAAAAATTGCGAGATGAGGAAGCCAGATAAAAAGAAGCCGACAAGCTCTTAAGAGAAAAAGCAGTCAATAGAACTAGAATCAAAAGTGCTGGGACTATCTGGTAGGGAATTAAAAAAAAAAACTGTGATTGATATGTTAAAGACTTGTGGGAAGAGTGAGCAGCAATATGTGAACAGATGGAGAATTTTAGCAGAGCTATGGAAGGTCATCTGGAAATGCTAGAAATGGAAAAATATCTTTGGGCTCATTTGTGAACTTCGACATAGTTGAGGAAAGAATCAGTGTAGGACATTAGAAATTACCTACAGTGAAATATGAAAAGTTAGACCCAGGAGACAGTTGCTTTGTGAGGTCCAGAAGCCACGATGTCCTGCCAGAAACAAGTGCGCCATGTGCCGGGGTCTTGGTTTCTAACCCTGCCCTCCAGTCAAGGAGTCAGGGCCCTGGAGAAACGGCTGGTTCTTCCACTGCGGTAAGACATGCATGAGATGAGCGTGGAGCATCGTGCAGTGTAGAGTCTAAGGATGTGCTCATCAACAAGGAGGCCCACAGGGACTTCCCTGGGGTGCAGCGGCCAAGGCTCTGTGCTTCCCGCACAGGGGACGCAGGTGTGGTCCCTGGTCAGGGAGCCAGGGACCCGTGTGCAGGATGACCGAAAAAAGAGAAAGGAAAAAACCCCCAGTAACGGTGTGTGAGCAGGACACAGGAGGCAACTGAAAGAGCTCCGGTTGGCCAAAGCTGAGACTGCCAACACTTGCACAGTAAAATAAAGCATTGTATTGTAACACAGAGTAGCTATATAAAATAACTTTTCCATGAATCCATACTGATATAAATAAATGATTGAACAATTAACCGGGAAGAAGAGACAACTCTCCCATGTGGCAGAATTCCAAGTAGTTCATAATTCCATCTCTAGGAGGAAGAGCAAAACTCTCCACTCTTTACTTGTAGCTGGCACCTCATGACTTCCTTCTAGAAAGTACAGTGTGGAAGGACAGCTACAACCAGCACTTCCTCAGCTGGACACTCAAAGTCAACAGCCAGTGTTAAATTGTATTGATGGTGTGTCATGAAAATGGCTTTTTACTTGTGTGGTCTTCCTCTCAACAACCCACGATCATGAGAGAAGTACAAGACAAGGTCCCGGCTGAGGGACCCTCTGCCGAGTGCCTGGCCAGGGAAGTTGGAGGAACTTTCAGAGCCGAGAGCAGGCGAAGGATGGAGCACATTGACAGTAAACATGGTGAGGGTCCTGCATGGACTCCAGACAGGGACACAGCTTGAGGTAAAAACATGGAAATCTGAATGAAGTGTGGATTTTACGTGTATTGGTGAATTAATTCTGATAAATGTAAGATAATGATGGGGGAAATTGAGTATAGGTCATATGGGGGCTCTAGTACTTTTGCAGTTTCTCTGTAAGTCTAAACTATTCTCAGAAACAGACATAACATTTAGACAGAAATCAGTAAGAAGCACAGTGCTAGCAATTCACTGGACCTGACTGGCAGGACCGCAAAACAGCGGGAGCCCTCCTTCCTTGCTGGTGGAAATGCAGAATGCTGCAGCCACTTTGAAAGGCAGTCCAGCACTTTCTTACAGAACCAAACATATAGTCCCAGCAGTTATGTTCCTTGGTATTTACCCAAAGGAGATGAAAACGTATGTTCACACAAAAACCTACACGTGGTTGTTTAGCAGCTTTATCCACCCTTGCCACAACTTGGAAGCAGCTAAGATGTCTTCAGTGAGTGAGTGGATAAGCAAACTGTAGTTTATCCATACAGTGGGATATTATCCAGCCCTAAAAAGGTGCCCTCCAGCCATGAAAAGACATGGAGGAACCTTGAATGCAAGTGAAAAAGAAGGGAAAGAAGTCAATCTGAAAAGGCTACATAACCTTCTGGGAAATGTCTCATTTTATTGTGGAGACGGTAAAAAAGGTCACTGATGACCAGAGGATGGTGGTGGGGGCGAAGTGAAGAGGTGGAGCCCAGGACCTTCAGGGCCGTGAAAACCCTCTGTGTGATATCTTCGTGCCCCAAACGTGTCATTGTTTGTCCAGACCCATAAAACGCACACCGTCTAGTGGGCCCTGCGGCGTGCTCTGGGCTCGGGGTGATGGTGACGTATCCGTGTAGGTTCACGGGCTGTAATAAATGCTCTGGAGAGGATGGTGGTGGTGGGGGAGGCTGTGCATTTGTGAGTGCAGGGGGCACATGGCCAGTCTGTACCTTCCCCTCCATTCTGCTGTGAACTTAAAATCACTGTATAAAAATAGTTTTTATAAAAATCAGTGTAATTTGTATCAACAAACTAAAGAAGTAAAACCGTGTGACCATTTCATTAAAATCTTTTGTGATAAAACACCTGCAAATAAGAAATACAAAGGAACTTGGAAACTGAGAAACAGAGAGAAGACCCTTGAACGCCGTCATTCTTGATGGTAGAGGCTGAAATCGTGGCCCCTAAAATCAAGGGCCACAGCAAGAACATCCCCCTCACCAGTTCTTTTCAGCCTCATGCTGTCGGTCGTGAGGCAGGAAGAAAACCTAGGCATCCAGATGGGGACTAGTAGGTAGATACCATTCAGCCCACTGAGCCTAGCTAAACCAGATGAGCATAAACAAACAGCCAGTGCTGGTGACAGTGAAGCCTCACACAGTCCACCTGGGATGGAAAGTCATGTGGCCACCTTCTAAAAGCACCTGGCAGTTTTTAAATGACAGATCTTTGTTATCCAGTACTTTTAGATATTTACCCATGAGAAGTGAAAATTGTATCATACAAACTTACAAGTGAATGTTTGCGCGCTTTACTGGTAGTCACCCAGAACTGCGCAGGCAGAGTGTCTTTACCGGGTGGGTGGTGAAGCCGTGGTGTGTCGGGACACTCGGTCGCCGTTCAGCAGAGAAAGGACGCTGACTGCCGCCGATGCCCCCAGCAGCCGCCACTGCCTGTGCCTTTCCAGGTCTAATTTCCGCATTTAACATGCCTCTGTGTGGAGTGTCAGTGCGAGTTTTGTTTTCGATTTGGTGGATTTTTACATACATTTGAAAGAACTAAAATGTGAGAGACACCGTGGATATTGACTATTGTACCTGAGTCAAGGCAGGTAGATAAGTTTATGCTCACTGTTTCTTAGTTGAACAGCTCAGTCGGTAAAGAATCTACCAGCAATGCAGGAGACTGGGGTTCGATCCCTGGGTTGGGAAGATCCCCTGGAGAAGGGAATGGCAACCTTCTCTAGTATACTTGCCTGGAAAATCCCATGGACAGAGGAGCCTGCCAGGCTACAGACCATGGAGTTGCAAGAGTCAGATACAACTTCACTTCTGTACCACCACCAATATTTATCATATGAACAAATGAAACTTATGTGAATGAGTAAAGATTTTGAGTATAAGTTTTTGTGTGGTGTTTTCACATGAGTGGAAAAAAGCAGATCGTAAATGTGGCTTAGAAAGCTTAGAAATCCAGTGTCTATGCCTGTTTTGCATAAAAATAAATTCCAGATAAATTAAATGAAAAATACTAGAGGAAAAGTATGCAGAAGCTCATAGGATTATGACATTGTAAAGAAGTTTTAAAGTATGGCTTCCTGGACAGAAACTGTAGTGAAGAATGCTATATTTGGCCACATAAATTATTAAAATCCCTACACAGTAAAAAGCACTATAATCAAAGCAGAAGTCCTTTCCCCTGCCCACATGCCCTTTCTGTAATTGCATTTCTGAATGCTGTTATGTGAGGCTCTTGGAAATCACTTGCACGTGTGAAATGTTTTCAGATAGCTGTCGTAATGGTCCCTCTATAGGTGTTAGCTGTGCCAGGCTCTGCTCCTGGCCCTTTGTGTCAGCATGGTCCCCGGCAGTCCTGGGTGGGCTGTTCTTTCCGTGTCAGGACAAATAACTGGTGAGTAAAGGGCCAGGGTTCAGCGCAGCCTTCTTGCTCCAGCAGCTGTGTTGTTAGGAGCGAGCTTGCACTGACACCACTGCCAGGTTTATCTTTTAATCTGAATTGTGCACCCACATTTTTACACCCCTCCCTCCTGTCCCCCAACTTTGAGAATCCCCGTGCTTCCTTCCTTACACTGATTTTATGAAAGCAATTTTGTAATTGTTTTCCTGAGAGAAGTGGTTTATAATGACTATAAGTGAAAGGAAGTGAAGTCACTCAGTCGTGTGCGATTCTTTGCAACCCCATGGACTGTAGTCTACCAGGCTCCTCCATCCATGGGATTTTTCAGGTGAGAATACTGGAGTGGGTTGCCATTTCCTTCTCCAGGGGATCTTCCTGACCCAGGGATTGAACCCGGGTCTCCTGAGTTGTAGGCAGACGCTTTACTGTCTGAGCCACCAGGAAAGCTACAAGCTACTTATAATGACTGTAGGTGGAGCTTTATACAGAACATTAAGCCTTTTAAAGAAGAAGCAGTGTTGATGGATTAGGTAAGAGAATCCATAGAACAAATACAGGCCTATTTATTTTGGCTGCTCTGGGTCTTCATTGCTGTGTGTGACACGGGAGACAGGCTCTAGGGTGCCCGGGTTTCGTAGTTGTGGCGCATGAGCGTAGTTGCCCCACAGCATGTGGGATCTCTGGGCCAGCGATCAAACCTGTGTCCCCTGCATTGGCAGGCCAGTTCTTAACCACTGAAGCACCAGGGAAATCCCAGGCCTGTTTATTATTAGCAGTCATCCAGTGGTAGGCAAGGATGGTATGCGCTGTAACTCAGGGATCTCTCGTTGCTTCCACAGTTTCTGGTTAGAGACGTGGTGTTAGTACAGTAGGCTCAGGAGAAAGTGGGAAGAAATGGTATATAATTTCTCCCCTGACAGCGTATGTTGTTGGATTTCTGGTCATGTCAGCTGATCCCTATCAAGGTTTTATTACACCCTCTTTCTGTCCTTTCAGAAATTTTGATATAACACATACATTCCACAGCTGTTTTGAATATCCCTATATTCTGATACGGGTTTCCCTGGTGGCTCAGTTGGTAAAGAACCAGCCTGCCAATGTGAGGGACACTGATTCGATCCCTGCGTCAGGAAGATCCTTGGAGGAGGAAATGATAACCCACTCCAGTACTCTCGCTTGGGAAATCCCACAGATGGAGGAACCTGTTGGACTATAGTCCACGAGGTCGCAAGAGTCAGAAACGACCTAGTGACTCAACCACCACCATTCGCTGTTACAGAGCACCTTGAATGGTTTGTTCTGAAATAATAAATAAAATTAACTTGCTTTGTTTCAAGATTTGAAGGCCATATAGAGATCTGCCCACCAGGCATGAGTCATTCAGCTTGTTCAGTCAACAAGAGTGTTCTAGAAGCTATTCGAGGAAGACTTGGATCTTTTCACGAACTCCTGCTTGAGCCCCCCAAGGTAAGGCAGCTCTCTGAAGCAGCATTGAACAGCTCCGTAGTTTGATTTCAGCTGTTAGAAGGTACATGAACCTTCTGAGTTAAAGAACCAGCTGTGACCCAACTCCCACTGTGCAAAGTATGTTAAAAGTGCCATTGTTTTAAAAAAAAAAAAAGTGCCATTGTTTTCATTGCTTTTGAACTAGTTTTTAAATTGACTTTTATCTATATATAGTATCTAAATTGATGAATGAAATAGAATTAATTAAGATACTCACCTGCTTAGAAAACTCAGCTTTTTGTTCTTTTTTTCTTCTTCTCTAAATTCTGTGTATTTACATGCAAATAAAATAGTTTTCTTCTCATAGCATGTTACTTGCACATCTTTGAGGTACATGTTAATCTTCAAGAAACTAATCTTGGAAGTTGAGTTGTCTTACTCAGAGTTGGAGTAATGTAAGTTGATGGACAGATTGTCATTTAAGAAGTGGTGGGTTGATTGTGACTTGGAGTGTTAGTTTTTCTGTCAGGGGCATCCGTGTGCTAATGCAGAAATGACTGTTTACTCAGACGGCCACTGAGAACGCAGACAGTGAAGACCTACAAATGCAGGGTGTCCATGGTCCATGGTGGTGTCCTTCGTGACGGCTGCCCTTTGGATTGCTGCAGGCTGAGGTTAGGGGGCGAGACTCTTCCTCGTGGTGTCTCTGGGGTGGAAGACACTTCCTTGAGAGTTCTGCCGCCCACACCGGTTCTTACACTTCGGTTTTTCCTTCTGTGTGCGTCATTGCACCCGGCATCCCGGGCTGTACACAGTGCGTCTCTGTGGCCTCTGCTGAGTGAGTTCCTGGGGACAGAGTGTAGTAGTGTCTCCCTTCTGCTTTTGGTGTTTCCAGTTTGTGGAGGGGGCGCAGAGAATAATTTATGTCCATTGTGCTTGGAGTCTGGTTCAGCTTCTAGATTGTCTCCTCATATGAGCAGTGAGCAGGCAGTGGTCTGGGTACAGGCCGGAGTGCTCAGGGCCCACCGTGGAAAGTGTGCCTACTGATGTTGGCCAGTGGAGTCCTTCATGCCAGGCCTGGGGAGATGGGCAGGAGAGGCAGAGAAGCAGGGTTTGTTCAGGAGAAAAGAAGTGAAAGCGGAGGAGGGGGAGGACCTGAGAGAAGAGGGGGTGTGACCGGGTACCCCTGACCCGAGTCTCAGGTGTCATGTCTCCTTTCTCGGTGGACAGGAAAGGCTGCATCCCATGTGGATTCTCACTCTGGCGCTTTTCTTGGGCCTGATTCCAAAGTAAGACAGTGTTTTGGGTGGACTTCTCTTTCCCTGCTGGGGGCAGTGAGTTCAGGCTTTACTGCACAGTGCGGTGTGTGAGTAGATCCATGTTCATTAGCGCCGTGTGCAGGGAGTGGAGGGGGGCTCCCCTTTCCCCTGAGCCTGGAGGAGAGCAGGCAGCGGGGCCGGGAAGCCCTTTTAGATGGGGACATGGAGAAGGATACCCTTTGCACTTTGTTGTGGGTCTCCTGCCAAACTTCTAACTTCTAAAGTTCTGAAATGTTCTGGGTCTATCTTCTGTGATTTCAAAGAATACAAACTCCCTTTTATGAATGAAAGCAGGTTTGAGGTTGATCCTGTTTCTAGGTTGTGACCCAGAGGCAGCTACTGAGTTTGCATTTCTATCCCAGATTTGGCAAAGATTGAGGACTGTGTCCAAAACCACTTATCACTTTTCTTAGTTTCTCAGGTTTCTGGTCAGGTTTGGAATATTGCACTTTTTCTTCATGAACTTGCCGAACTTTCTGCTTTCTAGAATGTTGAAGGCAGGGGGATACTTGATTTCTTACAAAATACGTAGTCTAGGGAAATTACCTATTTTTTTCTCTTATTTTTATTTCATCATATCTTAAAGATATCAGTAGGAGTTTCGGATTTTCCAGCAGGTGTAGAATTTAGGCCAACTTGTTCACAGGCTTAGTTTAGTGTTGTATCTTAGTACATACTCCTGCACCATTTGTTTATTGAGCTGGTTTTTAAGTTATTTATCTATTTATTTGTGGTTGTGCTGGGTCTTCGTTGCTGCCTGCAGCTCTCGTTGTGGCGAGTAGGGGCTGCTGTCTGGTTGCAGCACGAGGACTTCTCCCTGAGATGGCTCTTCTTGTTGCAGAGCATGGACTCCAGGGCGCGTGGGCTTAGTTGCCCCATGACATGTGTGATCTTCTTGGACCAGGGATCAGACCTGTATCCCCTGTGTTGGCAGGCGGATTCTTCAGTACTGGACCGCTGGGGAAGTCCTGAACTGAATCTAATCAGAAAGCTTTTTCTTTCTCAGAAAAGTGTGATGAAGACTACGTGGGGCGTGCTGGACCCCCCCGTGGGGAACACCCGGCTGAGTGTGGTCAGGCTGGTATCCAGCCTCCTCCAGACGAATACCAGCAGCATCAACGGGGACCTCATGGAGCTGAATAGCATTGGGGTCATACTGGTAAGATGTCCCCGAAAGACGTCTTCATTTGCCCTTGAGCTTTTATAAATAAGATCACTGATTGTAGATTCTCATAAACTCACAGTATGTGTCAGTGACTTTTCTTAGTCTGAGTGCAGTCTTCCCCTTGAGGTTATCATCAGTTTTGCATGCTTTTAATTTCTCAGTGGTGATTTATTGTTGCTGTGCATAAAGGTCTGTCTGTGTTAGAGAGAATTTCCAGGACAGTCAAGACAGACATTCCCCTCCAGAAGCCCAGTCTCCCGTGGAGGATAGAGTGAGTGCAGTCAGTTTCTTTGGGGGATTGTGTGCGCCATAGATGGCTGCTGCCTGCAGCACTGTTTTCCCTTCATAATGCTTCTCTTCAGGGGACAGGCTTTTGTCTATTTTCCACTGAGAGAGATCTGCAGAGGGTATTAAGACTGTCTTTGAGTCTCTTTTCCTTTAGTCTGCTTCTGTGGAAGCAGAAAGGAATGGAAGGGAAAAGGAAGAGCCCAGGAATTATCTGGACTTCCCGAATCCCCCAGGTCCCTGGCTCCGAGGCCCGTGCTTAGACGCCACGGGCCTGGCCCGGGGCCCATGCCTCCTCTGACCTGTCTCCCGCAGTACAGATGCTTCCCGGGGTGGTCAGATACTGTGCCCCGGGGGTATCTGGCGTGTGTTTCAGAGGAGGGCCTGGTGTTTGCTCTTCACATGGGAGGCATCAAGTGGGCACTTCATATATATTCTTGTATGATCATGGGTATGAGCTGTTTTTTCAGATCATGCTCAGAGAGGGAGTACATTCCACGGCTAGTAAGTGGTGGAGCAAAGATTGGAATTCACGTCCACGTTCACACCCATGCGTGCTCTATCAGCCATACCATTGTGCTTTGTAGCATCACTGAGATACTTTAGTTGTATTTCAGCCTGATGTGTTAAGTGACACATGAGTAAAGGGCACAGAAAGCAGGGCCATTTCGGAGAGAGAGGAGACGTTACAGGATTACACTTTCCTCTGTCCCCATGGGGACAGAGTCTCTGCCTCACCCTCTGGCAGGAATGTAACTTCCCACGCCTGTCTTTGGGAGTCTCCTTGAAGTCATCAATTACTAGTAATAAGTGTACTGCTATTGTTAATTCATTCTGTTGTTAATATTAGAGCCACTTTTGAGTGCTAAATTTGATAAAACTTTTAAATGGATCATTAATCATTACTTCTTCATTTGAGATTGGATAACCAGACTCAGAGATATCCTGAAAACATTCTGCAGTTGTGCATTTTGTGCTTTTAGGAGCTGTCTTCTTTTCTGCCACCTTTACCTTTTCCAGGCAATCTGGAAAACCCTTGCTTCTCCAGGAGCCCCACACGTCACCTCCTGCCGTATGCCTTGTTTTGCTCCATCTGCTGACAGCTCTATGAGTTTGAGTGCTTGAGTGGTTATTTTCTAAGGTGTGAGCACCTTGACGATGGAGACCGTTATTTTGCAGCTAGCACTGGGCACTGCTCAGGAGTCATCAGTGAACAGTCTATTGAATCAAAATGAAATTCTCATAAATTTCTTTGAAAATCATTGGAAATTTACTAAACTTAATATCTGTATTAGTCACTGAAAACAGGTTTTCTCTGATAAATTTATTATTGTCTTTATGCATTTATTGTTGGTCTCTGTTAGGTGCCTTGCAAATTCTGACATATTGAATGAGCAAATATAATGTTATTTAGTCTATGAAGGCGTTTTAAACTGCCTTTAAAAATAATGTATTCCTTTCCATTTGTTTTATTGTACCAGGAGCACATCATTTATTAATTGATTATTTGGTGAATGTATTGAAGTAGTGACTGAAAGACTGAGGTGACAGTAAAAGAAAGCATTACTTTTTTTTTGTAGGACATGTTCTTCAAATACACATGGAACAACTTTTTACATACACAAGTGGAAATTTGTATTGCACTGATTCTTGCGAGTCCTTTTGAAAACACAGAAAATAGCACAATTACTGATCAAGATTCCACTGGTGACAACTTGTTATTAAAACATGTAAGTTTACTTGGTGTCTTTTTTTCTGCCACTCCTGGTTATAGTAGTGTTCTACTTAAGTTATGAAGTGAATTGAAGTTTAAGGGTAGGAGGTGAGATTTCAGAATCTAAGGACTTAATTGTCTTAATTTGATTGTACTTTTAGCCAGTGAGTCTATAAATCATATCCTAGGCAGTTCACCATTAGATGAACTTTTTAAAAAAGTTTCAGTAAACTCAATAGATTTGAAGATTTAGAGACGTTTCAGAAATTAAAAAGCAATACAAATTTAAATAACATTTGAACAGTTATTTGGCTTGCCTGAGTTTTGGTTTCTGGTGCTGAATCTGTGACTGAAAGTGGGGGGAGGTGAGTCTCTGGAGAGTCAGCACACCTCTTTCGGGGACCTGTTGTCTTTTGTTACATGTGAGGTGGTGATTTTACTGACTCCGTCTTCAGGAGTCTTCTTGCTCTGCAGTTTTGTGACTGTGGACATTCTCTCGCCCATACTGTGTTACCCCCAAACCTTGAAGATGGACCAGGCTAGCCTGGAGTGACCAAGTAGATGGGGAAGACAAATGATACTTGAATGAGACTGGCTTTGCACATTCTGATAATGCAGCCCACAGCTCTGGTCACTGGCCTGCAGGATTGGCCAGCCACTCCTGTTTTTAATAAGAATGCAGTCATGTTAGTTCATGTAGAAGTAAGTGTTGGTCACATTTGAAAAGTACAGGTGTTGCTGTGGTATTGTGAACTAAATGGGGCATGATTCCATTTCAGAACAAAACCTGGCTTTGCTTTAGGTCAGCTGCTCACTGGTAGCAGTTAGTTTATCACATTGCATCTGATTTAGCCAATAATTCACAGCTGTATTTAGCTTGCTGGGTTGTATGTATAAAGTGGTATATATCACTTTTCTGTTTAACTAGAGTTCTGTTTCACTTTAAAATTTTGACACTTTGACATTTATGTCAATTTTAACCTGAAACATTCCTTTTTATTCAGCTCTTTCAAAAATGTCAGTTAATAGAACGAATACTCGATGCCTGGGAAATGAATGAGAAGAAACAGTAAGTATATGGTTTTCTGACAGGACTTCAGTTTGATTATTACTTACTTACATTTGGCTGTGCTGGGACTTGGCTGCTGCTCAGGCTCTTTTGCACTCGTTGTGGCATGTTGGTTCCGCCCCCCAGCTCCAGCACATGGGCTTCTCACTCCCGTGGCTTTTCTCGTCCAGAGCACAGGCTCTAGGCACTCAGGTTTCAGTAGTTGTGGCTCCTGGACTCCAGATCACAGGCTTAGCAGTTGCCACTCCGCGACATGTGGGGTCTCTGGACCAGGGAGCAAACCTGTGTCTCCTGCGTTGGCAGGCAGACGCCTCACCACTGAGCCTCCAGAGAAGCCCTGATTTTTAATTTGAAGAAAATGTGCACCCTTTCTCTAGACAAGGAACAATGAATATAGTTACATGGTATAGGCCACCTTACAGTTAGTTACAAATGGCTCTCTTGGGACTTCCAGAGCATTTAATTGTTAGCAGGTATTTTTCTAATAATTTACTTTTAGATCTCCCTGTCTTTCTGTCTTGAGGGGAAGCCAGGGGTTGGGGGTACGCCCCTCCTCTGTTGCTGCCTTTGGAACTTCTTGTTTCTTTGTGAACGGTGGTTTTTCTGAGAATGGTGGGAAGGAGAAGGAAGAGTATAACAAAGGCAAGTCCTCCGTGATGATAATTAGCTCCTAGAGTCACTTTGTGCCTGGAGCTAGAGGAGGGTAAAATTGCCTAGTATTTCCACTTTTAGAAAATTTCCGTTAGCTGATCGGCACGATTAGCTGAGGTGTTTGTTGCTGCTTATGAGTGGCTTTGTTACACAGAGTTTCCCGTAGCAGTGTTGTTTGGGGTGAGCATTCCTCTCTAATGCCCAGGGAGCTTTTATGCCTTCCCATAGATTCTGCAGCAGGGGGGTATGTTTGGGAAACACTCTCAGGGCATTCTTGTGTTTACTTTTAAGTCAGATTTATGGAAGCATACATTTTGGGGTATACATTTCTTTTAAAAATCACTTACAGAAAACCGATAGGGCTTTGCTTTAACTCTTTGTGGAGAAAGATGGCTTGTAGTTGAGTTGGCTGGGCTCAGACTCTGTCCTCTGAGTAGAGCCCTTCTGTGGTCCATCTTCACCGTCCTTGACTCCCTTCCTCTCTCTGCCTCCTCGTCTCACCACTGCTCTCCTCCCCGTGAGCTCCAGCCTCTGAAATCCTGGCTAAGATTATTTCTTCTTTCTTGAGGAGTCCAGAAGGAACTTTCTAAGGTTTCCTTGAACAGGAAACGTAAAGAACATTGGGAGCCTTGGGCCAGAAAGCCTGGAGATGGGTGTTTGTTTTCACTTGTGGAGGTTTGAGGGAATGCAGCAGAATTTGTAAGAATTTGGCCAGAATGAACATTCAGGTTCTTATTGTGAATCTTATTGTGAAACTGAAAGAAGTCGCGAAGAGCTGGACATGACTGAGCGAATGAACAACAAGAGAGGCTCTTAGCAGCTCAGCTGAAGTCCACCCTGTGCCTTCCGACCTGTAGGTATCCCAGGAACCTCTAAGCTTAGTAGCAGATACTTTTATTTTTGAGGCAGGCCTGTAAACATTATGTGATTTTTTTCTTTTTTAAAGTGGTTCCTGAAAGAGTCTCCTTTTAAGTAAAGATCGCTTCAGTTTGTTCCCTCCTGTCTGCATTCAAAAGTCTTCTGTTTCATAGACTTAAAATATTGACACTTGTAAAATTTTCAGGTAGAAAAGTCACAGTGATGTGAGAAATCTTAAGTGTAAAGATTGGCCAGATGTGAAGATTAGACTCTGGTGAGGGAAGGGGTGAGGAATAACATGCATGTCTGTGTTCCCAGCAGTGTATGGGCCAAATCCATGTTGACTACCTCTCCTCTTGGCCAAGTCCTCGATTGAATCAGCTAACATTTTAACTCAAGAAATGCCATAGTAGATAACTTTCTCTGGTAATTGATTTATATGATTGAAATTTAATATAATGTCTTAGCAAAATGAACCAGTAAAATTCTCACCTCAGTTCTTTACAGTCTGTTTAGTTTTATAGAAAGAAAGGAAAGTCACAGTCACAGAATCATCAGGCGCCAGTGAATGTTTGGGTTTTTGTTTTTAAAGATGATATGTGACTGAAGATGGTTGGTTTGAATACTTGAACAAAATTTGTCCTGTCTAGTGAGGCCACAGTATAATTTTTTGAGTAGACTGTTTCTGCCACACATTTCACTACCCCCTCGAGTCTGATCAGACTCCTCACCCTCCTCTCCTGTCTTTTCTTGTCCTTGGTGGCTCGGATTTTAGAGTGATTGCCTAACTCCACAGTAGTTCCCAGCTGCTTCATCCATCACCCACCCTGTCAGGAGTCTGAACATTTGTCCTTTGCCCCCTGGCAGGGCCGAGGGCGGTCGACGGCATGGCTACATGGGCCACCTGACGAGGATAGCCAACTGCATCGTGCACAGCACGGAGAAGGGCCCCAACAGCGCCTTAGTGCAGCAGCTCATCAAAGGTAACGGCTCAGGGTTGCAGCATCGTTTCTGTCGGATGGGAGGGAGAATTTAAGGGCAGAGTGAAAGGATTCCTAGCTTTTTAAAAAGCTGTCTGAGGAGTTTCCTTCTACGTCCACAATATCTGGAGATTTGAATGAGACTCTTGAAAATGTGTTTGAACAGTGTACCTCTTTGCTGTATCTCTGTTCTTAGTTCTGCGGTCCTTTTACTAAGTTTCGGCAGGCGTGGCCGGTAGCTGGAGCCACCCCCTTCATTCTCTGAGGGCGTGGCTCACAGGTCACTCCTTTAGCTTGAAGTATTCGTGGGCTGACAGTGGACCTTGTCAGCTCCAGTTAGTTACTTTTGCTTTTCCTTTTTTCCTGAAGGCCTCCACATGGCCTATGGATTTGAGTTCCTTTCACTAGCATATTAAGATTCTTATCAGCATTTTTTTCTGCCTCTATTACTAAAATAAAGGCTATTAGCCAATATCCTAAACGAGTAGTATTTGAATGTAATCAGCCCAAGGTTACACTTGAAAGCTGTGCGGATGCCTTTTACCCTGGCTCCCTGGCCTTGAGTCCACCTCCTCCTGGATGAGAGCATTGAGAAGCCCGTGTGCTCCAGCGGGCTCACGAGTCCTGTGACTCACTCCAAAGGCAACATGTCTTAACCTCCGTGGTGCAGCATTTGTTCAGTTGTTAGCTTGCTGAAAATCAGTTCCCAGTCTATCCTCCGCCTCTCTTAAGAATGTTTGTGTTCAGGAGGCTGTTGCCTACTGAATGTGCACTAAAAGCACGATCGTGGCCCAGTGATGGAGAAAACTGGGGCTTGCCCACCTGGAATTTTGCTTCTTGAGAGAGAGATTAGCCATGTCATCACACTGTATGTCCTTGGTCGTGCATGTGAAATGGCCATGTCGTGTGTGTGTGTGTGTGTGTGTGTGTTCTTTTAGAGCAGTCTTAGTTTTATGGTAGTTGCTTCCCAGATGTGTGTGAGGGTGTATGCACATGTGTTTAAACCAGAATTGTCAGATGACAACTTCAGTCTAGTGAGGGCTCGCAGATTGCAGCTGTAGTTTCATTTTCTCATAAAACTATTTGTGTCTCCTTTTCTTTAAATTTTCTGTAGAGAATAGATTTCACTATTGCACATGTATCAGTTTGATGTCCTATGACACAAGTATTTAGAAAACATTATCTTTGAGGAATTGAGAACCCACACTGGGTTCCGTGGGGCAGTCATGGGCTAAACGCCTCAGAATTTCTCAAGAAAGTGTGCAGGAGTCAATGTGGGCAGTGTTTCCTGAACGCGTGTGACTATGGAGCAGGATCACTGTTACCCACACCTTTATAAGGAGTTCCGTGGAAACACTTACATTAATATTTTCCAGGTTAAGTTTTTACCAAAAGATCCTAAAAAAGTTGTTAAATTCAGATAACTGGTTAGGGCTCTTGGCATCAAGCATAGACCATGGGGGCGGGGTAGGGGGGGTTTCTGGAAGTTCTCAGGGTCCAGATTGAGCACGCCTCTATAACCCTGAGCCTCCCAGAGCCCGGCGCCCAGCCTGCAGGGCTTGCTCCCCTCTGATGACCACATGGTGGCGCCCTCTCGTGCTCCCTGTTTGTCTGTGTGTCAGTCACTGTAGTGATCATGCTTTTTTCCTTTTCTCCCCTCTGAAGATCTTCCAGACGAAGTCAGGGAGCGATGGGAGACGTTCTGCACGAGCTCCTTAGGAGAAACTAACAAGAGGAACACGGTAGATCTAGTAGGTTCTACAAGATTACATTTCTGTGATTTCGGTGCTCTGGGGCTTTGCCTGTTTATTCAGAAAACATTAGGCACCTTTCTTCCACTTGTCCTGGTGATGGTAGACCAAGGGGTACGCTCGTGTTTCTTACCAGTGGAAGAGGTTACGTCTGCAGTGCTCTGGCTCGCTTGTCCAGTTCCGGCCTGGCCGACGTAAGGGACACGCAGCCCCCGGCCCCGCTTCCGGCCCGGGCCGATGTAAGGGATACGCAGCCCCCGGCCCCGCTTCCGGCATGGGCCGACGTAAGGGACACGCAGCCCCCGGCCCCGCTTCCGGCCTGGGCCGACGTAAGGGACACGCAGCCCCCGGCCCCGCTTCCGGCCCGGGCCGATATAAGGGACACGCAGCCCCCGGCCCCGCTTCCTGCCACGCCGCGTCCACCTCACTCGGTACCTGCTCCCCGGGCTCCTCAGCACAGCCCCAGCCGTCCTCTCACGCTTGGGTCTGTTGCCTTATGCCTGGATAATCCTGGGTTGTTAGAGACCTGAGAGATTTCTGTGACTGTTTTCTACTTCTGCTTAGTTGAGTTTACCCGCATTAACGTCATTCCCAGTTGGGGGAAGTTCTGCAGATGACTTTGGAACCCCAGCTTTAACAGATTGGTACTTTGAGCCAGGGAACAATGGCATTGATAATACTTTTAAAAATTATATTGGACTTTGGAATGTAGTCTTTGTTTTCTTTAAGACATTAAGTTTTAAGGTAAGTATTGATTTGGTTTTGAAGATAAGGAAAAGCGTTTCCTTTTGCAAGCACATGCCACCTGCTAACTGAGGTGGTAACCTTGATTGTATACGGAAGTAGATGTGTCAGACATTTCATTCTGTTTTTTAAATTGATCAGCTGCAGTCTTGAATTTCTAATACACAGTAACTCCCTCGATTGTTAGGCAGGCAAGTACCTGGCAGCCTTATCTGCTCAGAACAGAATTTAGAAGTGGGGGTGGGGGTAGGGGTGCTACAGAGCAGTCCCCGGGTCACCCTGTGTCACATGGCCGCAAGGGCCTGTCGCCTCCCACTCTGTAGATCATCTCACAGCTTTGGTTGTCTTTTAACAGACTCTTGACAGATTGGTGGCTTGTTAAGGTGGATATAGTGGAGAATTATTAGGTACTAGAAGCTGAAAGAATTATGAAGAGGTAAGTGTAGAAAGGGAGCTGTGTGCGGCCATTTAATTAAAACAGGTTTAGTGGCCCCTGTGTCTCAGGGTGTTACAGCCCAGCAGAGGAAGTGACATTCACTTTGACATTCCTGTGCTATCAAGGAAGGGTTAAGCAAGTTTTAATGAATGTATTACCCACTGTAGATTGTTTTTCCCCCCGGTCAAATTGGTTAAAATTCTGGATGATCAGGGTGTTACTGCAGAGTAAAGTTGTTCTCATACTGTTAAACTGAACCTCTTAATTTAGAGGTCCTCATATTGAGTCCTTGTTAAGAATGCAGGCAATGTGATCTCCTTGAAAGGGAGTTTTGACTTGTTTCTTATTTATAGAGAAATAGTTAGGAGTATTAATTCTAATCTTGTTTGGGAAAATTTGTTAAAACTTGCCCTTTGATTAACTTCAAAGGTAGAAGTCAAAAATGTCAGTTAAACTTGTTATCAGGATTTTTAAAAAACTTTGGTAATTCAGGTACATTTCTCTTGTCAGTATGTAAAGAAGGGCCACATTGCAGGTCAGGTGACACTCAGCTGCTTTGCCCTGTGCTGCCGGTCGTCTAGTGTGTGACTGTGTGTGATGTTGTCTGTGGCTCCTTTGGGTCAGGTACACTTAGACATTTCCATCCAGAAGGACATTCACACCTGTGTGGCAGGAAGAGTTACCCTGGGCCCTACCTGTCATGCTGACTGAGGCCTGGTTCTCCTTTGCCTGTTTCTCTTTCTGCCGTAACACTTGGACCGTGCAGATAATCCACAGTAAAACAGAAGAAGAGGAAGTCGCTTTATGTAGCGGAAGTGGTCAGTAACGAGCCCTGTTAATGCTGCTCATACCCTCGGTCTACTTGGCCCCACTCTGTCATCTTGTTTCCTGAGACTCTGTGCTGCTCCTCAGGACCTCTCGCTTTGGTTTCAAACACCCAAGACTAACAGACCACCTCCAGTTAGTCTGAGTCCTTCAGTGGGGAATTCTGCTTTGTACTATTGGGTTGACCAAAGAGTTTATTCATAAGTGTTATGGCCAACCTGTATTTTTAGGGATATGGGGGTTCCAAGTTTTTGAGAATCCTTTTACATTAATCCCAGGCCACCAAGGAGGCTTGAACTGCAGCTTCCAAACTCTTTATTTTCTGCCCAGAATGTTTCAGACTGTGTCCCAGTAGGGATATAGAATTGCCTTCTTGCTGAGCTCTTTGAAGTACTTTAACCTTGTGACCCTGTATTGCCAAAGTAAATGCACAAGAGATTCATACACTCTTTATATTTTTGTGTTGGGAGCTTATTATCAATAAAAACTGGTATTTTAATTACATCCAGAGGCCACACTGTTTTGACTAAGCCTGCAAACTGTAAAAATTGGTAGGGATTTAGGTAAATTTAGAAAATGTAGGAAATGTTTTTGTGCTGAGTTTGGAGAACTGAGTTTGTTTCATTCTTTGCCTTCCTCTCCAGGGGCAAGGGTGTGTTTTTTAAGTGTTGAGGTGGTTTGTGAGATAGTTTATGGAGGTTGTTTAGAGTAATACAGAGCGCACATATGAATTGTTTGCGGGCCCAGTGGGTCGAAGTGGAACCTCTGAGGGTTTGCGTTTCTAACCAGCCCGGGGTCATGTAGGTCCTGAGGGTCCACCGTGGGACTACGTGGAGCAAGGAGAAGAGTCTTCTTTGGCTTCTACTTTTCACTCAGATGTTACCAGTCAGGTCATACTTAAGATTGCATAGCAACCTAATCAGCCAAGATGAAGAAAACTCTTACTTGCCTTTTCTTTTCACAACAGTTAATAAATCTGAAATTTTATCATGAAAGAAGGTAACATCTCAAAGGCTTTTTTCCCCCTCCTTTCACTGCAGTATCGAGTATAGTTTACTCTTTTTGCACAAAACAAAAACATTTTTGCTTATTAAAAAAAAAGTCTAGTTTGCTTAGAATATGGCTTGCTTGGCAAGAGTTCTTATCTCCTTGTTACTTTCTTAAAACTTATGATTCTGTATTCTCATTCAGTGATTTATTGGTGTTCCTTAATTCATTAACTCTTTGAGTGGATACTGTGTGCTGGACACTGTGGATGTTGCACTAGACAAGATTGGCAAAAATCCCTGCCTCAGTGGAGGTGGATAACCAAAGGGAGAGGGTAAACGAGGGGAAGGGAGTCAGGGTGTTTTGGGCAGACATGCATTTAAAGTTAAGCGGTCTAGGGAAATGTCTTTGAGAATATTGGTGTAGAGGCTGAGGCGAGAGGGGATGGAAGAGCGGGTGCGGAGGCCGGTACGGCGCCTGCATGTTTGTGTCAGAAAGAGTGTGGCAGAGATCTCTCGTAGCTTCAAGGCACGCTCCCGGGGTTGTGATCTTGGAGAGATGAAAAGCCGCTGGGTTTGGAACTGAATGAAAAGTGCCATGATTTAATGTCAGTGGTTTTAAATCTGTCATGATTTAAAGGGTCACCATCAGACTGTTGGCCTGAGGACAGACTCTAGTGGCACTAGAGGTGCAGCGGAGAGACTGCTGAATGCAGTGTGCATCCAGATGAGAGAGAAACCCTCCCTAGGGAGGTGACGGTAGACTTGAAGAGAAGTGATGGGGCTTCAGGTTCTGCTTTGACAGTAAGGGTGAACAGGTGTGGGTGGGACAGAAGAAACAAGATGACAAGACTTCAGCTGGAAGAAGAGGAATGAGGGAGGCATTTTTTGAACTGAAGATGTGTTCTGAAAGTTTAGATCAGGGACTAAGATTAACAAGTTAAATTGCATCTTTTAGCTCATTTTTTAATATGATTTCAGACTGCATTACCTTGTAGGTAGAATCAGAATCACCATATCTGTCAACAGAATAATTGAGAAGGTGCACTTGCTTTGTGCTGTTATTAGTAATAACTTTCTAAAACAGTAGCCTCTTTCTGGAGGAAGAGATTACTTATATTGCTTTGAGGATACTAGTTAAGGAGAAGATGGAAAGGGTCACAGTGTCTGGCACACAGTAGTTGCTCAAGTTTGAAAGCAAGGCTCTAGTTTCCTGTTTTCATTAATGAGCTGATAGATTCTTATTTTGTAGCAAAAAGTGTGAATAAGGATACATTGTATTCTCATTGAACTTGAAACAGCCAAGACTGACCAGGAGTGGTGGACTGCTTTTTGGCTCTGTCCAGTTCTCCCAGCTTTCTCTTTGGTTTGTCTTCTGTTTTTGAGCCCCACCCCCCGCCATGGGCTTAGTGTGATTCTTGTACTGACTTGCCAGCCACGTGGCCTGAAGCTCCTAAATCCACTGCAGCGGAGTCACTTGACCTGCTCTCAGTTGCAGTCACCCTGTAAGGTGCCAGCTGTCGTGACCAAGCAGTATTCCACCCTCCCATCTGCACTCTGGCTGGGCTCTCATGGACAAACTACCCCCCCCTTCGTGGGGGTGTCCACACAGACACACACACAGAGACACACACACACACACACACACACACACAATTTTTTCCGTCTATTTGCTAAAGCAGTGGTTGATTCAGGCAGGCAGATCACAAATTCTGCTTTGATTTCATCAGGTCAAGTGCAAAATTCATGAGAATGTTCTGTCTGCACTTTAGGGAGGATGGAGAGGGAGTTAGTTGGAAACTCTGGGTTATTCACTTGAACTTAGTATCTTCCTCAAAGATGTCCAGATAAAGAGAGATGAGATTAGTTTTATTCAGACAGTGATTTACTCAGAATTTCATAAGCCACACCACATACAGATCCTGTGGATTCCACTTTGGGCTTCTTAAATCAGTGTTGGAACATCACAGAGCAAACCAGGCCAGTGTCTATGGCTCTAGGCTTCTGGGCACAGCCGCAAGGGCTGACAGTTAA
The DNA here is from genome assembly GCF_963930625.1 of Muntiacus reevesi. NCBI lineage: Eukaryota > Metazoa > Chordata > Mammalia > Artiodactyla > Cervidae > Muntiacus > Muntiacus reevesi. Next base: position 43,733,424 of record NC_089253.1, read on the forward strand.
CGGCTGCTGTTTCTCTGCTGAGGACAGAGCTGTCTGCCTGGAACACTGCTACAGGGCAAGTAACTCAGAAAATACAGTGTAAGTTACCTGAGAAGTACAGTGCCTGTTCTTAGAATTTTGCAGACTGTTCACATTTATTACTTGCTCTGTAGCAATTACCATTATTAGTGTGGTACTTAGTCATTTCTATTTGTTAATACGTTTATGAATGAATGAATGAATGAAAATCCCTTACTGTGAATTGGTGAGCAGTTCCTGTTTATGCTTTTGCTTATTTAATTAATGAGAGTTAATTTTAAGTTATGAGGGCAGGGATTACGTGTTAAGGGGCAGAAGGTCTGGGGTCTTGTAATGAGCAGGGGACTATTGACTCAAGTCATATTTATGAGCAGTGTTTCTCTTAGAATAGGCAAGAAGTGCCAGAATTCAAAATAAAACGGTTGCATTTAAACCTGAGCTTTTTAGTGGCGCATTAGTGATCCCTGGGATTGCATTTTACCTTTCTGACTTGAAGTAGTTAATTATTTTATATTTTATCTGAGGCATTGCTTCTTCCTTCCCTTTGTAAACTTCTAATTGGAGATAATTATCAAAGTCACATATATGGAGTAACTCGTCTCTCACGTGCTTTGCGGTGCGGTTAATATGGGTGAAGTAGCTGCAGGTGCGCAGCAGAAGGCCAGGCGGCTGAACCTCCTGATTGAGTGAAGTGCTCCCTGGAATTATGGGGTGGATTTTACAGCTTAGCTCCTATTGTTTTTGTTCATACTATTGTTACACGTTTGAGAGAAAAACTAAATGTGATTTTTTTCCGTAAAAATGCTGATACAAATGTCCAAAATTTTTCTCTCTTAAATAGTTTTTTACATTTTTATGCATATAGGTTACAACCTGCCATATTCATTCATCCAGTGATGATGAAATTGACTTTAAAGAAACGGGTTTCTCACAGGATTCTTCTTTGCAGCAAGTGAGTCATGCCTAAAAGTTTTGTTTTTTGTTTTTATTTTAAATGCTTAGTTTAGTTGTCATTTATGAATCAGCTTTGGAGTCAGACATGCATTAAGGTTTGTTTGGGGGCTACTTACTAGTTAGGTCAAAGTGTTTAAAAGAGGAAGTGTTGGGTATGTGAGAGAAAGGTCTATGTTGATTGTATTTCCAGGGCATGTTTCTTTAGATCTGATAATGATGATGAGTCAGGTAACTTTTCAGGAGATTTGAATGATCTGGATAGTTCAGTAAGCGTGCGTCTCAGACATGCTCATTATGCAGAGGTTCCTGCAGTAGGGATTTGTGGAGAAGACTAAGAAACTTGTTTAATGTCAGTGAAAGTAACTTACCCAGTGTCCTGAACCAAATGGCTTATATGTTTCTGATATCTTCAGATTCTGTAGCATCCCCAGATTCATCCTGTCCCCAAATTCCTCTTCATTTATCAGGTGCTGGTAATCTTTGTGGAGGCAAAAACAGGATATAAAAATGGGCATACTGATATATCCTCCCTTGGTAGTTCCTGTGGAGGTGAGGAGTGAATTCACTGTCCCTTCTGGGTATCAGGTTTGGGAGCTCAACCTGGAAGCCCTTTTGGAAGGTACTAGCTCCTCATATGGAGAAGCTGCCCTTGGTCAGGACCGAGTCTTGCCTGTCAGGTGATTTGGTATGGCAGTGGAATTAATGTGGTTACCTTCCCTGGCACTGAATGTTTTTCCCAATCCTGAAGCCCCTTTTACCAGGGCCAGGATGAAGTTTCTGATGACTCTGCAGGTGCTGCCTTTTGGTGTCCAAGCAGACTGACACACCCCGGTATAGGCTGAACTAAACAGTCGTCTGATTTTAGGACTAAGGCAATTTAGTGTGTACATTTTCAGGATGGGTCTGAGGTAGCATTTTGGCTTCTCTTGATTCTTGGCACTGCCCCTGGAGACTAACTTCCCGAGGTGAAGGGCAGGGTGCAGCCAGCCCGCAGGGGAGCTGTCCAGCAGGTGGGTCTCCTGGTCCACCTGCACGTTGGTCTGCGGTCTGGCAGCACTGGCCACCCCAGAAGCCTGGCTGGCTTCCTGTGAGCCCTCGTGCCTTCGAGCAATCCTTCCCCGACCCTGGAGCACCTGGACAGTATCCAGTTGGTCCCCTCAACCTGCTCTGAATCCCAATTACACATCGTTCTGCCTCTACAGAGAAGCTGAATGGTGTGCAGTGTGCATTTTCAAGGTGATTCTGATTCTGGTGAATAGCTTTTAAGAAAAAGAACACCCTGTTTTTGCAAATATTTGCAAATAAGTTAATGAACTCAGTTTGCGGCAGCTAGTTTAATCAAGCTGATGACGTTCAGGTGTCTGGAAAGTGAATTCACTACCTCTCTCTCGATGTCTGGTTCCAGGGTCGTAGGTTTTCTGGGGAGAATTTTCTGACTGATGACGTGTGTATGAACCGATCTCAGTCACCAAAACGCTTCAGTGACACCAGGCTCCTGTTGTGTGGATTTTATCCACTTTATGTAACCCTCAAAAGTAGGGTTTTGATTGACAGGCTTCCAGTAAACTTTTTTTGCATGTTGAAATTATAGACCAGTCAAATCATTTTGAAAACAGGAAACATAACTCTGAAGCATTTTTTTCTGAATTCAGGAACTCACTTCTGGGTTAATCTAAGATAATTCATGCTGGTCTCCACTGTAACCAGATAGTTCTCTGTGTCACTTGGAGCTCTCACTCACATCTGAAGCCATGCCTGGTGACGCTCGCACATGGAGGGCTCAGGGCGGGTCACTGAACAAACCCGCAGGGCCACGCGTGACCAGGGGTGCTCCTCCTGGCTTCCTCTCTCTGGTGTCTGCTCCCCCTCCTCCCGCAGCCACCTTGCTCGGGGACGGGGAGAAGGTCTTCCTCATGTGGTGTCTGGAGCATTGGGCCCAGCTGCCGCAGGTGGACACCACTCCCGCTGCCCAGCTGGGACCCCTAACCCCTCAAGAGATTGACTTAATAAAGGATCAGAACAGCCCCTGGCTTTGACCAGGGTGACAGTTTTGAGACATAGGGGGCTTTTCCCCCCCTTTTAAATGCAATTAAAAGTTTTTAATAATTGCACAACTATATAGGGCTTTCCAGACTTGACTTTCTCAGAGTCCAAAGCACTTTCATAAAGCTTTTGGGAGAATACAGTAACAGTCTTCACGGCTGTGGGTTTAGTGAGCCTTGACAGCTTTTAGGTTCTTTGCTGGTAGTGTCTCCCTAGAAGCGACAGTGGACCCAGAACTACTGAGGACTGCGGCTCGCTGCTTTCCCATGTCCTCTGTGTTACTGTGTGGAGGCTTCCTGTGACAGACTATGTGTCTGTCTGACTCCTTAGGTGGATAGACAGACAGATAGTGCAGATATGTGTGTGCATATTTATGTGTATCTGTGTGTACAGCTCTATGTTCACACATGTATGCATTCACACGTTTTTATAATACGCGTATTTACATTCTGTTGTGAAGCATTTAAAGGTGCACTTTTGGGAATATTTCTTCCTTTTTATACCCATAAGATGTACAGTATTATTTGTAGAAGCACAAAACTTTTAAAGAAAAAAGAAAGGAACCGAAACAGTTGGAAAGCACTGTTTCCCCCGTGTGGCCACATTCTCCGCGGTGAGCTCAGAGCCCGGTTTACACCGCCTGCCCGGAGGAGTGACTGTGATTGTTTATTGCACCTTTGACGGCACCAGCCATGTGTCCTACCTTATAAGAGATAAAGCAATTGAGACGAATTGGTTTCTCTCTGCTCATAACACTTCGTGTTCGTACATCCAGAACTCGCCCCGCCTCTTGGGACTGGTCCCTGCCCTCTGCTCTCACCCCGACTCCCAGAGCCTTCGTGGCCTTAGCTCGTGCACACCTGGGGGCCAGCCCCGGCCCTCAGGTGCTCAGGTGGTGTCGTCTGCGGGCAGGGAAAGGGGCAGCCTGAAGGTGCTGTAGTGAGCAGGGAGCCGTGCGTATCAAGCTAGAGAAACGCGAGCGAGGCTTTAGGTTCTCAGTAAACTACATATGCAGCACTTTTTTATATCTAAGAAAAGATGCCTTCCAAAGCCAAATATAAGGTTTATTTTTTAATTATCCACAATTTGGATTATCCATGCCATAATTCCCTGCCACCGTAATGAATCATCAGGAATTAACGGCAGAGGCATTTCTGCAGGGTGGAGTCCGTGGACCCTGCTCAGAGGAGAACGCAGGAGAGCTTGGTGGCCTGCGCGGCAGGCCTCAGGGCCAATGCCTTTAGTCCAGCCACAGCTGTTGCTTGAACCCCCGCGCACAGTCCACGGGCAGCTCTGTCCACGGGCAGTGCACACGCACACGGTTCATCTCCGTATGGGTGCTTGCGGCAGAGTGAGGAGGCCCTTGCTTGTCTTCGTCTCGTTGACCCTGACTGAGTGAGCCTGGAGCACGTTTGCTGACTTCGCCGCCCCCCGGCCTGCTGCTGTTGACAGGCAGGAGGACAGCAGTGCTCCTGTGGAGCCCATGGTAGCGTCCCCTGTTCACCTGAGAACCCTGGTGCCCTGTAGAGACGGCGCAGCAGACAGACCCGACTCCTCCCCGAGCGCCCCCCTCTTCACCTAAGAACCCTGGTGCCAGTAGAGACGGTGTAGCAGACTCCTCCCTGGGTCTCTCAGTGGTGTAGGTTTTTCAGAGTGATTTCCAATCAGTGTTAAAACTTTCTGTACTCTCTCTAAGGTAGGTAGGCTAGTAGTTACCTTGTACTCTTCTTAGCCTCTGAGACTTAAATCACTTTAAGAAAGTGAAGTATCCCTGGAGATGGTGTGGTAGAATTGGGATTGTGATCACTAGTCATTTTTCCTCTGTTGCCATGTTGCTCTAGCGGACGGGGGTGGGGAGATGCAGAAAGGGTGGGTGGTGACCGCTTGTTGGGTTTTAAGGTTGGTAGTGTTCAGAGGTGGCTGATACACCTTATAATTTCAGACTGTCACATGTCACTTGGTCACTTTTTTGAACCAGACCCAAACCTCTCTCTCAAGACAATTCAGAATAGAGGACAGTGGTCATTTAACACTTCTTATGTGGCATGTGGATTAGAATAATTTGTGGACAAAATTCCAAACATTTCCTTTTTGGGGTAAATTGTGTTTAAAATTATTCGATTTTTTTTTTTTTTTTTTAAAGAAGAACACACCAACTTTTTAAGCCCTATGGCTATATATAAATAAGGTGGTTTCTGGAAAATAAATGGGCATATAGTATATAGAATGTCATTAGAATCATTGTATCACTGTCACTGGTCCTGGGGTTGCCAGGCCTTTTCTGATTATCAGATGCAACAAATGACGTCCAATTTTATTGACCAGTTTGGCTTCAACGATGAGAAGTTCGCAGATCAGGATGACATTGGCAAGTGAGTATACCTTTCTGTTTGCACAACCTGTGTCCTGCCGTCCTGCCCTCTGTAGGAGTTTATGATTCTTCTGAGTTCTTGGAATCCTTGTGTTTGTGAGCTGGGAGGAACCTGCCCTCCAGGTGTTCCTTCAGGTCCAGCCCATCAGCCTGAGTCACCCAGACAACTAAAGGAATAGAATGTGACTCCCATAAGGAGGGCCTGCCCTTGGGCTTGGCATCTTCCACAAAGGTTTATTTTTGTTAGACTTAGGAAGTCAAGTCATCCTCCCTTTTAGGGTTTGGTGCTGGGTCGCAGTGTCTGCAGTGGTTAATCCCTCTGTCAGTTCAGAGGCCTGAGCAGGTCTGGTCTTTCGCAGCACAGTGGACGGAGCCACGCTGTGGTTGAGCAGGCTCCACCCTGCCGCGTTCTCTTCTCTGAGTGACTAACGGGAAGGTGGAGTTGGGGTTGGGCTCCCTGCCCCCGAGGGCCAGGCAGTCCGTTCACAGCGCCCTGCAGTCAGGGAGAGAGGAGCCCGGAGATGCGTAGCACCCACGAACAGCTGCCGTGGCCGTCCGCAGAGAGGAAAGCAAGTGGTCTAGCCCCTGACCTTGGAAACACCGTGCTTATAAACAAAGTGTTTACTCGGGAGGTGTGTTGCAGCTCTCTGAGCAGCGTTCTCTTTCACGGGAGCGCCCTGAGCAGGGTCGTCAACACCCAGCTTCTCTCAGTTTCCTCCCCAACAATAGATGGTTGGGCGCTGGTTAAACTGTAGCCAGTGGAGGCTGCTGTTTGTCATAAGTTGCAGTTTACAGCAAGCAAGAAGCTGAAAGACTTTCCACACCCTCTGATCGTGCCAAACACTATGCTGTGTAGGCACGGGGCCTGGAAAGTTTAGTCGCTTAGTCGTGTCCGACTCTTTGCGACCCCATGGACTGTAGCCTACCAGGCTTCTCCGTCCATGGGATTTTCCAGGAAAGAGTACTGGAGTGGGTTGCCATTTCCTTCTCCAGGGGATCTTCCCGACCCAGGGATTGAACCCGAGTCTCCCACATTGTAGGCAGAGGCTTTACTGTCTGAGCCCCCAGGGAAGCCCTGGAGGCTGTACTGTCAGTCAATAGAGCAGCGGTAGAGGATGTGAGCTGCCCTAAGAATCGGCTCATTTCAGCCCCAGAAGAGCAAGGACTTTACACGTGGGGCTTGTCTGCACCCCGGGAGTACTCACAGCAGAACCTGCAACCCCCACCCCCCACCTCCCAACACGTGGTGTCTCAGCACCTGCCTGTCTGGGCCCATTTGTTAAAGAGTTGCTGGTTTGGAATCCAGTCTCTTTAGAATTTGTATGGGATACTTGGAATGATGTTTGATTCAAACAGATCCTTTAAGGATTTTAAGATAGCCCTACCTACTCAAAAATTACACATTTAATAGGCTAGGAATTCTTTTAATCCCTATTTTTGTCCCATCTATGCCATACTATAGTGTAAGACTTCAAGGGTGTCTGTGTTTTATGTACGCATTTGTCTGTATCTGGAGAAAGCTCGGGGTTTGACAGTGTCTGTGACCCTTTTTTCATATTTCAACCTGTTTCTTATCTGCAGATAACCATTTTGGGGTTATGTAGACATGGCCCACAGAGCCATGCTTTCTACCATGGCTGCTAAACACGGTTTATGGGAAGGCTTCAAGGCCTCCTATTCTGTGTAGACTCCTCACACCAAGGGAGGAGGGGTCACTTAACGCAGATCATTTGGTTTTACTAATGGAGGCTTTTGTCATACTGTACATTTGGATAATTTCATGAATACTGTTTCTGAGTCTATAGATAATTAACTATTGCACTTATCTTTTGTTTACAGTGTTTCTTTTGATCGGGTTTCAGACATCAACTTTACTCTCAATACAAATGAAAGTGTAAGTATTCATGCCGATCGTGAGTAGCGAGGCAAATGAGAGGTCGATCGGTGGGGATGGGTGCTGTGTGCGCTGGGGCTCCCGACTCCAGGAGCCTTTGTCTTAGATGGCGGTGACTTCAGTCACTCACGTGACCTGCCTGGCCCCATAGGCATGTTAATTTGCTGCCCTCGTTTAAGATGTGGCAGGGCTAATGAACCCAGTGTAGACATTTGGCTTCAAAGACAGCAGTTTGACTCCAACCTGCTTCCTTTTGCATCTGCTGAATGTCACTAGGAGAGAAACTTGGGTCAAATGAGGGCCAACCCCTCATCACTAGGCAGTTCTGAAATGCCAAGTCAACCACATCTACAGATGGACATGGGGTTGGTGTCGTTTGAATGGGCACAGTGTTGACTTTATGTCACTTAGCGTGAGAGACTGCTGGTCTATTCGCTGTTGTGATAAGATGGAGACTACCTGTTTGGACGTTGGCACTCCTCACTGCTTAGGTGGCCTTGTAAAAGCAAAGGAAGTTCAGGAAGTAGGTCTGGGGATGCATGCTAGGTGGGTGGCCCAAGGACGCTCTCGAACGAGAACGCTGCTCTCAATATGTGAAGTGAGCCTATCTGTAGACAGTCTCAGTTTCCTGTATACTAGTTTTGAAGCCAGTCCTTGGGGGGATCTTTTTGTTGTCAGTTACATAGAAGCTGACTTTACACGCTTACATTTTATTTTGGTATAGGTGATAGGCATTTCCCGCCACAGCCCCTCCACCCCGAAGGACATGGAAGAGTATGATTTACATTAGTAACTTTTGCAGAAAATAACTTAATTAAAAAAATTTTTTTCCTCTCTCATTTAGGGAAATATTGCCTTGTTTGAAGCATGTTGTAAGGAAAGAATACAACAGTTTGATGATGGTGGCTCTGATGAGGAAGATATTTGGGAGGAAAAGCATATTGCATTTACACCAGAATCCCAAAGACGGTCAAGGTGAGCGATAGCTTGTCATAGCAGTAAGTGTCCCATGCATAAAACAAGTATTATTTGCCTCTCCAAACATACACATTTGACCCAGAGATCAGTGCTTTGTCGTGATCAGAAAGGCCCTTGTTAACCGGTGTGAGTTGGTACCACCTCATTTGTCTGCAGTGTGAACAAGTCAGGGTGACCTGTTTGAAAGTGCTCCAAGTGTTGCGACATAGTTCATGAACTACTGGGACACAGCCTCTTGTGATGGAGAAGTGATGCTGAGGAATGCCGTCATATGTTGCCTTGAGGAGGTTCCCTGACTAGTAATAAGAGCAGCAACTGAGTTGCATGTTTTTTTTCTTATAAAAATCTGAAAGTTTCCCTGGGGAGGGGAAAGTTGTTTCTAAAAATTAATTTTACTTGAGGAGACAAGAGTCATGTCATATGATACCCATTGGGATCAATTTTCAAAATTCTATCCAAAAACACTAAATGAAATGCAGAGCTTTCAGATTGGATAAAGAAAAAAAAAGGCCTGACTTAATGTTGCCTATGGGAAATGGTTTAAATTATTTAAGAACTTAAATTTTAAAATAAAAAAGATTTAAACAGGTTAAAAGGTAGAGGAATCTTTATTAATATTAAAGTAGTTTTCAAAGGAAAAGATTAAAAGGTCATAAAGTGGTTTTTAGGAGAGCATAATGCCAGTTCTATCAATATCTACATACCTAATAACAGGGTTTCAGAATACACAGAGCAAAAACTGATAGAATCTGTCTACAAAAGTAGACAGATTCCACAGTTACAATGAGATGTTTCAACACTCCTCCCCTAATAATTAATAAAAATAATACGCCATAAAAGTATAGAACACTTACATAGTACTATCAACCAGCTTGACCTTCTGGGGATTTTTAAAACTTTCCGCAGAAGAGTGTGAATTATTTTCAAGTGTACATGAAATACTTAGAGACCATCTTTGGGCCACAAAGCAAGAGTCAGTAAAAAGATTTCAAGTGACATAAAATATGCTCTCTGACCCAATGGAATTAAATTAGAAATCAATGACAGATCTCTAGAAAATCTCTAAATATGTGGAAACTAAATAACACATGAGTTAAAGAAAAAAGGGGGAATTTACACAGTATTTTGAATTGAAAGACAATAGGAACTCAGTATTTATCAGGAAGTGGGGGTTGCGAGTGAAACATACTTAAAGGATCACTTTTAGCACTACCTGCTTACATTATAAAAGAAGAAACAAATCAGTGACCTCAATTTCCACCATAAGAAATGGCCAGAAATATGAAACAGAAAAACAGTAGAGAAAATCATTGTAATCGATGGATCATAATTAAAAGTTGTTCTTTAAGAAGATTAATAAAATTGATATACCCCCTAGACAGAAGAATCAAGGGAAAAAGATACAAATTATTAATATCAGGAATAGGACAGGTGACATCACTATAGATTTTACGGATATTAATAGGATAATAAGGAATACTAGGAGCAACTCTTCGCCAATAAATCTGACAGCTTAGATGGTCTTTGAAAGACACAAACTACCAAACCTCAAGCAAAAAGAGAAAAAGATAACCCAGATAGTCCTGTGTCTGCTGACGAAGCTGAATTTTTAGTATAAACCTTCTCACACGCACAAAGTTGCAAGGGCCAGAGGATTTTCTTTGTGAATTCTACCAAATGTTTCAGGAAGAAATCACAGCTGTTTGTACAGAAGTTTTCAGAAAACTTGTAACTTGATACCAGAAGCTGGCATTGCATTACATGGTGTGAAAAGAACACAGGTACAAAAGCTTCTTTAAAAATCCTAGCAAATAGCAGCAGCATCGGTGCATCATGACCATGCAAGATTTACTCCAGCAGTGCATACTTGGTTTAACATTTGAAAGTCAGTAGGCATGTGGCTAAATTCAGCATCTGCTCCTGGTAGAGCTGCTCAGCAAACTGAAGACAAGGGAATGTCTTCAATTTGTTGAAAGCTTGTGCAGTAAACCTAATAGTTGACATCACACTTAATGGTGAAAGATTAAATGATTTCCTCCCAAAATCAGGAACAATATGAGGTATCTGTTCTTAACCCCTACTTTTCAGTATTGTGCTGGAGATGCTGGCCAGTGCAGTGAGTCAAGAAAAGGAAATAAATGGTATCTGATTGGAAAGGAAAGGTAAAAATTACCATTATTCATAGACAACGTGACTGTCTATGTAGAAAGTTTGTTGGGATCTACAAAAAGACTACTAGAACAGTTCAGTGGGTTTAGCAAGATTGTACATCTTGGATCAATGTAATTGTTTTTCTACATACTGCAGCCAACAGTTGGAATTAAAATTACTGAATAGTACTATTCAAAATAGCATCAAAATATTAGATATGTACAGATAAATCTGACAAAAGATGTGCGAGGCTCATATACTAAGAACAGCTGAGAGAAATCAAGGCTTGCTAAGTGTTTATGATTTCGAAGACAATATTATTAAGATACCAACTCTCCCCAGATCTGGATTGATTGAGAATCATTGCTATTCCAAATCTTGGCAGGTTTTTTGGTAGCTGTTTGATAAGTTGATTTTTAAATTTATATGAAGATGCAAAGGGCCTAGAATAGCCAAAACAGCTTTCATAAAGAACAGTATTAACACTGCCTGACTTCAAGGTACAGTAACTAAGACAGGGGTAGATCAGGGGACAGAATAGAGAGCCCATAAATAGGCCTACACACATACCTAGATGTCTGATTGATGGTGGAGGTACAGAGGCAGATCAGTGCAGAGAGGGTAGTCATCTGAAGAAACAGAGCTGGAATAGTTGGACATTATATGTATACATAGTAACCAAAAGTGGATCTTGCGTCTGAATCAAACACAAAATTAGAAAACTTTAATACTGGAAAATCTTTGTGACCTTGGGTGAGGCAAAGATCTCTGAGATACAACACCAGAAGCACTATACATGAAAAAAATTCTTGGTAAGTTAAACTTTATCAAAATTGAACACTAATATTCTTCAAAAGACAGTGTTAACACAAGGACAAGGCATCTGTATTAAGAGACAAAATTTACGAATCATATATCTCATAAAGGACTTACATGTAGAGCATATGAAGAACTCTCAAAACTCTATAGTAATGAGAAAAGACAACCCAGTTTTTAAAATAGGCCAAAGATGTGAAAAGACGCTTGAGCAAAAGGAGCTGAGCACGAGAGGCAGCTCAGCATCCCTGGTCGCGAGGGAGGTGCGGACTCTCCCCACCAGGGGGCGCCCCCACACCAGGCAGCTGCAAGGGTTCCCAGGAGTCTGCAAGCAGAGCCCAGCGGTCGCAGCTGGTGACCCGGGGTGGGCTGAGTCCTGACAGCGCCAGGCGCGTGGGGCCCAGGTGAGGCTCAGACGGGTTTGGTGTGGGATGTCTTCTGAACTCTTTGGAGTTAGCTGGTAGCCAATATGCAGCAGTCATATTTTGGACTTTTTCCCTAGCTCGGGGAGTACAGACAGTGAGGAAAGCACAGACTCTGAGGAAGAAGATGGAGCAAAACAAGACTTGTTTGAGTCCAGTGGTGCCAACACGGAGGACAAAATGGAGGTAGACCTGAACGAACGTAAGTGGCCGCCTTCTCTGTCAGCGCTGTGTGTGGAGGTCGCCTGCAGAACCCGGGTGGCCGCTGAAGGATGGTTAAGTGGAGGCACACGCTGTCATTTGAGTTCCCTAGAAGGTGTGTGTCTCAGGGACCGGGCCTGAGGGAAGGAACCAGTCACACCTCTTTGTGGTTTGGAAGCCCTCTGCGTGCATCTGGTTAGAGGACGGCAATACATCTGTAGGTCCGTCCTCCAGCTGCAGAGACTGGGTTCCGTGTCAGAAGGGGAGAGACCGTAGCCTCTGGGGAGATGAGGGGAGACTGTAGAGTCAGGAGCGCACCTAAATCACAGGGGATACCCTATAGTTGGAGCAGGTTTAAACGGGGTCTCACAGTTTATGAATCCTGTAATCCCAAAAGTTGCCCAGCTAAATGCTTATTTATATTTTACATAAGAACACTTACATTGACTGGCCTTTTAAAAATACTGTTAACTTCTAAAAGTTCAGACAAATTTTCACATAAAGTAGCCATGTAGGTTGATATCGGGGCTTTCCTCCAGGCCAACAGTGCTTCCTGTTGCCTGGGAGGGTTTTTATGCCTCGGTTCTAGAGGCCGAAATCCCGCTCTGGGGGTCAAGTTCGACTCTTCGTGACCTCGGAACTCGGCAGGCATCCAGCAGACCCTGTGCGGTCCAGGTCCTCTGTCCTCTCTCTCCTTCCCGGCTCCCCGCCTTCAGGAGGGCGTGGCGCCGTTCACACCAGCCGGCCTATGTCACGTTCCTGCTGTGTGCCAGGGGCTGGGGCTCAGGCACGGCCTCCAGGGCCTCGGAGTTTCTGAGCAGATGGAGAGACATGCAGTCCAGTGTGGGGAGGACGGGGGCCCTGCTCCCCCAGGCCTCTGCAGAGCCCTCCCAGAGGACGGGGTGTGTCGTGAGGACAACGAGGGATGAGTCCGCTTGCAGGAAAACAGCTCCTAGGAAGGTGCAGAGACCCACCGCTGGTGAATGTAGCTCAGGAAAAGGGTGGGATGGTGGAGATGAGGCCAGAGGCCAGAAGAAGAATTTAATTTTGGAGGTTGTAATCCTCCTCCTGAGGATTTTACTAAGAATCCCTGTTATTTGATCTGTTTCGACATGATTGCTCTTGGTAGCAGTGTGAAAGCTGAGTTAGAAAGTGTGCTTGGGGACAGGAGGACCAGCAGTGACGCTCACTGTGACACGTGAGAAGTGACGGGGGCTCATCGGGAGGGGCAGGCGGCAGGGGGCAAGGAGAGGCCGCAGGCCCCGCGCTTCGGGCGTGCGTGCGTGTGTGTGTGCGTGCGTGTGCGTGTGTGCGTGCGTGCGCGCATGTGTGCGTGTGTGTGTGTGCACACGCACGGGTATGGCTCAGTGGTGTTGTGTATTCATACTGCTGTGCAGTGGAGCCTCTAGAACTTTCTCACCTTGCAAAGCTGAAGCTATACCCATAAACAGCACTCGACGTTCCCCTTTCCCCAACCCCTGACGACCACCGTTCTACCTTCTGTCTCTAAATTTGACTCCTCTAGGACCTCATCCTAAGTGGAATCATGGAGTATTTTGGTTTTTTGTGACTGGTTTACTTCCCTTAGCATGGTGCCCTCCAGATTCATCCATGTTCAAGTGTGTAGCAGGATTTTGTTACTCTTTTCTTAAGGCCGAATGATATTTTGGAGTCTATGGATCTGTGAGATTGCTGAGTGGGTGACAGGTGATTTGGAGAGAGACCATACACTTGGCGTGACTTGCTCCCACTGTCATGGTGTCTCTGGAGCTGGGAGTGGGGACAGGGAGAGATGAGGGGCGGGGCTGTGATGTTTACTCACAGGTCTCAGCCCTCCTGACCTTGCTGCTGGGGAAAGCTTTCTTTGCACTGGCAGGTCAGCTGGGGTTGAGGTGGGACCAGGGGTGGGGAGTGCTCCCCTCCAGGACTCTGAACTGAGCTGCCTCAGCCTCTGACTTGAGAGCTTCCACCGTCCACCCAATCTCTGTGGCTTTTTCCAGAGGTTTTCTTGACTGTTGAGAAGAGTTTCTAATGTTAGGGCTATTCTGGGGAGCTAGTCTGGGAAAGGCTATCCAGGGATGATGATAATAGGAAATGACTAGCAATAGTCATTTCTGCGTAGCCTAGTTTATTTGGATGGAGCGAGTCCAGAACTTTGCATATGGTGGGCAGGCAGAAATACCTGTCACCTTCCCTGGAGGCTCAGATGATAAAGAATCTGCCTGCATTTCAGGAGACCAGGGTTCGATTCCTGGGTCGGGAAGATCTCCTGGAGAAGGAAATGGCAAGAAATTCCAGTATTCTTGCCTGGAGAATCCCATGGACAGAGGAGCTTGGTGGGTTACAGTCTGCGGGGTCGCAGAGAGTCAGACATGACTGAGTGACTAACACTTTCACTTTCTTGGCTTTCTGAGGTTGCAGATGAGGTTTTCAGATATTAAGGTCCTATTCCTTCTCAGAGCCCACGGAGCCCTGCTGCGTGGGTACACAAATGAGAGGGTAGGAAGCTCAGAAACAGCCCTCCTTCAGTACCTGCTAGACGAGGCCCTCATTTAGCCCTCAGGACTAAGTAGGTGGTTTTATCTGAGGTGAATGAATGAGGAAAGCTAGCTAGCACACGGGGCGCTGAGTAAGTTGCCCGGAGCCCCAGGAAGGTCTGTCTGTAACTGGGAGCGCTTCTGTGATGCACAGGTCCTTCTTGGTCGTTTGTCTTGAGGAGCATCCCCAAGTAGCTCTCGGATCCCGTAGCCTAGCATTCCTTCCTTACAGCCTGGAGCCTCCAGAATGTGATAGAAAGCATCCCTGATAAAGAGCGGTGGTCCCCACTGCCAGCTCGTCCGCAGCAAGGATTGGGGCATTCAGCATGGGTACTGTGAAGGAACAGTACGGTGTGTGCTGAGAGCAAGCAGACCTGATTTCGTCTGAAAGGACACACCCCGGGGGGCGGCATTTAAACAGACAGAGACCGGCAGCACCCAAACCGCAGCACAGACAGGGTGCAGCGCCCCGAGGTCCCGCCGCCCCCGTCTCTGAGCACACTCCCGTGCCTGCAGGACCTAGAAAGCCAACGGGAACAGAGCTCCTCTCTGCTCTCCGAACTTCACTCCTGGCACCAAATGTGTGAGTCTCCCACCCACACAGCTCAGCCGAGGCACTGACTGTCCGAGTCAGGCCCGCAGGTTAGGGCTCACTCACCCCACCACCCCCGCCGGTACTTCTGACCAGCTGGCTGTAAACTGGGAGTTCCCGTGACCTCTTTGGGTTTGATTATTTGGTAGATCTGCTCACAGAATTCAGAAAAACCCTTTACTTACCATTACCTGTTGATTACAAAGGATATATTAAAGGCTGCAAATGAACAGGATGGGTCCTCAGGGTCCCATGGGCAGGAGCTTGGGTCCTGAGGGGAGTCTCTCCAACCCAGAAGCCCTGAAGCCCTGCAGCTTGGGTGTTCCTGGGGACCTTGCCGAGGGGGCATGATTGGTGAAATCTTTGGTTATTAGTGATTGACTTGACCTCTGGCCCCTTACCTTCTAGAAGGTTGGCAGAGGGGCGGTGGGGGAGGCCTAAAGTGCAAACCCTCTAAACACTTGGTTGCCCCACTCCCCCAGTCCCCACCCTGAGGGTCTCCAGGAGCTCCCAGTCTCTTCTCATAAGATACAGAACCCTTTGTCACTTCAGAGACGGCGGTGGGGTGGGCAGAGTGTATTCCTCGTGGTGTCACAGGAAGCCCGCCGCTGTGCGCTCAGGTCTAGACTGCAGGGTGGCTCTGAGAGTGTGGAGGGGGTGGGGCGGGAAGCCTTGAGGTCGTCCCCAGGTTACTGTGACTGAGGGCTAACATGCTTTTAAAAAAGTATTTATTTTCTACTAAGTTTGGATTTACAGAAACGGTGCAGAGATTGTCAGGAAGTGACTGTATACCCTTCCCCTATCTTCCTCCTAGTATTCATGTAACTTTGGTATATTTGTCAAAATCAAGAAATTAACATCAGTATATTGTTTTATGTGTGATTTTGTATTCTTGTGTGATAATCGCTGTTGGAAAAAAAAATTCACAGAAAGGGGAGTTACTAAGGGATCAAAGGAAACACAGTTTTATAGTAGACGTTATTGAATGGCCCTCCACGTGGTCGTACCTTATCCACTTCCACCACTGGTGTGTTAGAATACCCTTTGCCCAACACCTGCAGTCTTTTGTTTTACTTACCACTACACATCTGTTTTTGAAAAATACTTGTGTTACATTAAATTACTGAAGCATTCTCAAAGTGGAATTCCTCCCCTCTTTTTAGCACCCAACTGGTCAGCCAACTTTGATGTCCCCATGGAGACGACACATGGTGCTCCCTTAGACTCCGTGGGGTCTGACGTCTGGAGCACGGAGGAGCCTATGCCGACGAAGGAAACAGGCTGGGCTTCTTTCTCAGAGTTCACGTCTTCCCTGAGGTGAGCGCATGCGCGGCTCTCCAAGCCTTCCCACCTGAGAACCGGGCGTGAAGCGTGTTCCCAGTTGAATACAGTGCCTTAAACAAGATTGAAAAGTGTGTGGGGGGGATGCGGATGTAGACACAACTCTGAGTTACAAGGAAAAACCACCCCCTTCCTCCCTCCTTTCCTCCAGGGTGGGCTGAGGAGATGGCCCAGGGAGGCAGGGAACAGAGCGCTAATGGTGGAGCCAGGACAGGCTTCAGACAAGGTGGAGCCAGGGCGTTCCCGAGGGGTGCGTCCGGAAATGCAGCGTGTACCTTGCATTTAATAGATAATGTCAACGTTATATTCCATGTGTGTATATATATATATATTCTGTCAACGTATATTCCACTTAGAGCTAATCTAGTGCTATAAATTTAGGGGTGTGTCAGGTGTGACTGTCAGTCTTGTTAATTGTATTATTCTCAGCAGCAGCAACTGATCATTTTGTAGTTTTCCTGAATGATATTGTCAGCATTTGAGTATTAACCATGGCTTTCATGTGTCCTTATACTTATTTTGATTTGCTTACTGTTGTTTCATTTTGTCTCCTGAAAAAATGGAGTGGAGATTTCTACCCCCCGACTTGAAAGACTTTTTTTCCCTGTTCTAACAAGACATGTTTTTAAATAGTCACTGTAATGGCAAAGATTAGAAGACAACCTGATGTTAGCTAGCAGTTACCATTGTAGACAAATCAGAGGGGAGACTAAAACCCACATTGCTTTACAGCAACTCTGATAATAGCAGTGAGCCATTATTCAGAGGTGAAGTGAGATTTATGGAAAATGTCTCCAAAATACAACAAGATGCTGGTTCTCCTCCAGCTCAGGGCAGCCAGTTTTCTACCTCTTGCTCTTCTGGTTACTTGAGAATGCTGTTGAAGCTGCCTCCCTCTACAAGCCCTTGTGCGCGGGCTGTGTTGTCTCATTAAACATCATCAATAGGGCCAGACTCTCTGGGCGGTTTGCCTAGAGGTGATAGGATTTTTGTTAAAATGAAACTGTAGATACAGTTGTTAGTGTACAGTGTATGCATTACTGTCCCAGCCTCGGGAGCCTGATGGTTGTGTGAGCATGAGGGGCTGGGGGCATCTTGAGACTCTGCCCTGCTGACCCAACAGAACATCTCCCACCCCGTTCATCCGCCACTCCACTCTGCCGTCCACACTCACGTTTGTGTTTCTTGGAGTCTAACCAGCTGTGTCTCCACAGTGGATTTGGAACTAGTATTCAAAGGTTTTCTGTGAATGATGATCCCGAGGGCCGTCTCCCGCTGCTCACCTCTGAATTTTCTCTTTTCTAAAAGTACGAAAGATTCTTTACGGAGTAACTCCCCAGTGGAGATGGAAACCAGCACCGAGCCGATGGACCCACTGACGCCCAGTGTGGCTGCGCTGGCTGTGCAGCCGGAAGGTGGGTCTGGGCGGCGGACTGCCCTCCCAGCGGGTGTTTGGTCCGGGGCCGGCGGACTGCCCTCCCAGCAGGTGTTTGGTCCGGGGCCGGTGGACTGCCCTCCCAGCGGGTGTTTGGTCTGGGCCGGCGGACTGCCCTCCCAGCGGGTGTTTGGTCTGGGCCGGCGGACTGCCCTCCCAGCGGGTGTTTGGTCTGGGCCGGCGGACTGCCCTCCCAGCGGGTGTTTGGTCTGGGCCGGCGGACTGCCCTCCCAGCGGGTGTTTGGTCCGGGGCCGGCGGACTGCCCTCCCAGCGGGTGTTTGGTCCGGGGCCGGCGGACTGCCCTCCCAGCGGGTGTTTGATCTGGGCCGGTGGACTGCCCTCCCAGCGGGTGTTTGGTCTGGGCAGCGGACTGCCCTCCCAGCTGGTGTTTGGTCCAGGACCGACAGACTGCTTTCCTGGCGGGTGTTCGCTCTGGAATGTGACACTGAGTCCCTAGATCTGGAAAGTTGTCTTTGTCTGCAAAGCAGCTTTCTAAAAAAGTTCAAGGGTTCAGAGGACCCAGGAAAATGTGGGTCTGATATCCTCAGGGCTTTGGGTGAAAAGCAGTTGTGTGTTTATTCCAGAACCACAGCATGCTGATCCTAGAAGGAGTAAGGTATCTAAGTTGCCATTCAGTCCCCTCAGGACAGGACAGGAAAGGAAACAGGCCCAGAAAGGATGATGTCTTAGCCTGCAACACCCAGGGGGAGTGAGGCCAGCTCTTGTCTTGTCATGGGTGCTCCAGGCTTGGCTGCACCTGGTGCTTTTATTCCTTGGAGTGTGCTATCTGGCTGCATTTCAGGATGTGTAGTTGTTTATTTCTTTGCATCTTTATGAACAGGTGAAATGATTGAGAATGTCCAGTGGCTGTCTTACTCAGAATAGGCAGGTGTAACTTGCATGGGCCCTGAACTGTTTCCAACCTGATGATTAGGGCTGTGGGAGGTTGGTGAAGGGGCGAGAAGGAGGGATTGGTAGTTCATGGAGAAGGCAAAAAGTTAGTTCTCAGAAAATGATGGTACATGTGTAAGGTACAAGAACCAAGGGGCAAGGGAAATAAATAAATCCAGAAATAAGTGTTTTGCCACTTACTAAGTCATTCTTCTAAAACATTCTATACAGATGACCTAATTTATCCCTGAGCAGTTCTATAAAGGGGGTTCAAACGCCTCCTGTTTTGTTCATAAGAAAACTCGGGCCCAGATGGGATGCTTTGACCTGGTCTCTGAGGCCAGATATGAATTCAGATGCTCATCACCAGTTTACCACATGACTTCCTTTCATAGGACAAAAAAATGATCCATAGAGAACCACAAAAAGGTAATTTAACAGGAAAAAATAGGACCCGAGTGTGGACAAGCCAGAGGAGCAGGGTGAATGAGAACATTGCTGGCTGAATGCTGGGTTGTGGCTGCAGAACGTACGGCGACCTACTCTGCCCTCTGCTGGGAGCTGGAGAAGGGAGGGGCAGGGCAGTCGTCTGAGGCAAGTTGGGTATGCAGGTAGTGGGAGAGACGGGGGTCTAGCTGGTCCTGGGCTGCAGGGACCCCACGCAGCTTCTCTCTCATGGGCGTTGTTAGGAGGCACCAGCGGGCAGACCATCTCATGTCTCTCTGTCTCCAAGCAGCTGAGGTGACGCTGGGTGAATGGGTCTGCACAGAGGGCGGAGGTCCCAGTCGGTGTGGGCGCACGTGACCATCAGCCGTGTGTTCTTTTCAGCGCCGGGCAGTGTGGCCATGGAAGCCAGCTCCGATGGCGAGGAGGATGCGGAAAGTACAGACAAGGTAACTGAGACAGTGATGAATGGCGGCATGAAGGAAACTCTCAGCCTCACGGTAGATGCCAAGACAGAAACTGCGGTCTTCAAAAGGTAACCAGGCTCGGTCATACTGGCAGCTTCAGGTTCTCGGGAGGGTGGTGGGGGAGAAGCCACAAATACTAACATCCTTAATTTGGTTACAGTGTGGGTTCAGACATTAGCTTGACATCGTTCTAATATTTCCATTAAATTTGTTAAATTTTAACAAAGAGGTGGAGTTTGGGTCTCTCGCTGTCTGTGCCCTTCCCCTTTTAATAGTATTTTGAAGACTAAAGGTTGAGAAGACTGATGGATTCAAAATAAATGAGTTTAAAAAACTGACATACCTCTAGAAATAGGAATTGCATTGGATACAGGCAACAAAGCTGGGGGCATCTAAACCATAAGTTTGATCTGTATAAGATCATTTCCTCCAGACACAATGCAACCAGCAGAATTCAGTGACAAAACGATAGCTTACAAAAGTATATTTGGACTTCACTTTTGTAAATAAAAGGTGTTTTGATAAAAATATATATATATATTTGGAAATTACTCTCACTTGTAAACTTACGGGTCAAAAAAGGAATCATAATGCAAATTAAAAGCAAAACTGAAAAAGTAGTGAAAAAAGTTCGACCAAAACCCACAGACTGCGGCTAAATCAGTGCTTAGAGCTCTGGTCTCCATTTTACACAGACCCTTTCATATCACAGGAATAATGCTTCCCAACTTGTGAAGCCAACACAAAACAAAGCATGAAAGAAGAAACTATTGTAGGCTGATTTCATGTGTGGGTCTATATATAGAATACATTAAAGTTTCAAGCTAGCAAACCAAATCCAGTGGTGTGTTTTAACTCATGACCAAAGATATATCTCATGAATGTAAGAATATTATAGCATTTTAAAGATTACTGATGGTAATTCACTGATAAAAGGTTGGAAACCTTTTGGACTTTCAGTAGGTAAAAAAAAAAAAAAAATTGATAAAAATTAAAGCTATTTGTGACTATTTAGCAAGCTAGGAATAAGAAGTAGCTACTGATAAAAGTATCCACTGAAAATCTACAGCAGACTCTATTCTTAACAGTGAAACATTATTTTGAAGAAATACTCATTTTCAAAGACAAGACAGTGAGCCCTGCAGTTACTGCTTCTCATCAGCAGTGTGCTGCTGGTCTTAGCATATGCAGCATAAAATAAAAGTAAGTAAAAAGCATACAAATTCAAAAGAAGTAGAATGGTTATTGTTTATTTGTAGGTTTAGTTCAGTTAACTCAGTCATGTCTGACTCTTTGTGACCCCATGAACTGTAGGTTATTTGTAGGTTATGACTTTGTATATAAAAAATTTCAGTGGAATCTGTAGGTAAACATTAGAATTGCTAGTAAAGTTCAGCAAGTTTACTAAATACACCCACAAATTGATTGCATCTTAGAAGCTAGCACAAGATGTCTTAGATGTGCCCCTTCCCCCTTTAAATGAAAAGTTAAACCTTGTCTGTAACTGAGACCAAAAGACCTAAATACGTAGGGAGAGATATCAGTACCATGTTTCCTTGTTGTTTAGTCGCTAAATCATGTCAGACTTTGCGACCCCAGGGGCTGCAGTGCACCAGGCTTCTCTGTTCTTCACTAAAATTTCCCAGAGTTTGCTCACTTCTGTCTATTAAGTTGGTGATGCTATCCAATCATCTCATCTTCTGTTGCCCCATTCTCTTCCTGCCCTCAATCTTTCCCAGCATCAATGGCTTTTCCTGGCCAAAGTATTAGAGCTTCAGCATCAGTCCTTCCAGTGAAGGGTTGATTTCCTTTAGGATTGACCAGTTTGATCTCCCTGCAGTTTAAGGGCCTCTCAAGAGTCTTCTCCAGCACTACAATTCAAAAGCATCAATTCTTTGGTGCTCAGTCCAACTCTTATCTGTACACGACTACTGGTAAAAACAAACAAACAAAAAAAACCCCATCGCTTTGACTGTATGGACCATTGCTGGTAAAGTGATGTCTCTGCTTTTTAATACACTGTCTAGGTTTGTCATAGCTTTCCTTCCAAGGAGCAAGCGTCTTTTAATTTCATGGCTACAGCCACCATCTGCAGTGATTTTGGGGCCCAGGAAAATAAAATTTGTCACTGTTTCCACTCTTTGCCCTTCTATTTACCATAAAGTGATGGGACTGGATACCATGATCTTAGTTTTTTGAATGTTGAGTTTTAGGCCAGCTTTTTCACTCCTGTTTCACCGTCATCGAGAGGCTATTTAGTTCCTCTCTGTTTTCTGCCATTAGGGTGGTATCATCTGCATATCTGAGGTTGTTTCTATTTCTCCCGGCAGTCTTGCTTCCAGCTTGTGATTTATCCAGCCTGGCATTTCACTTGATGTACTCTGAATAGAAGTTAAGTAATCAGGGTAACAGTGTATAGACTTGACATACTCCTTTCCCAGTTTGGAACCAGTCTGTTGTTCCATGTCCAGTTCTAATTGTTGCTTCTTGACCCACATACAGGTTTCTTATGA
This sequence comes from Muntiacus reevesi, assembly GCF_963930625.1. Lineage (NCBI taxonomy): Eukaryota > Metazoa > Chordata > Mammalia > Artiodactyla > Cervidae > Muntiacus > Muntiacus reevesi. Next base: position 43,755,493 of record NC_089253.1, read on the forward strand.
GACAGGTAAGGTCATCTGGTATTCCCATGTCTTTAAGAATTTTCCACAGTTTGTAGTGATCCATACAGTCAAAGGCTTTAGCATAGTCAATGAAGCAGAAGTAGGTGTTTTTCTGGAATTCCCTTGCTTTCTCTGTGATCCAGTGAATATTGACAATTTGATCTCTGGTTCCTCTGCCTTTTCTAAACTCAGCTTGTACATCTGGAAGTTCTCAGTTCATGTACTGATTACCTTGCAAGCTTGTGAAACGAGTACAGTTGTACTGTATAAACATTAAACATTCTTTGGCATTGCCTTCTTTGGGGTGGAATGAAAATGAAAACTGACCTTTTCCAGTCCTGTGGCCACTGCTGAGTTTTCCAAATTTGCTGGCGTATTGAATGCAACACTTTCACAGCATCATCTTTTAGAATTTGAAACAGCTTAGTTGGAATTCCATCACCTCCACCAGCTTTGTTCGTAGAAATGTTTCCTAAGGCCTCGTTGGCTTCACACTCCAGGATGTCTGGCTGGAGGTGAGTGACCACACCATCGTGGTTATCCGGGTTATTAAGACCTTTTATAGTTTGCTAATTGCTGTGTCTGCCAGAAGGGCTTCCCAGGTGGCACTAGTGGTAAGGAACCCGCCTGCCATGCAGGAGGCACGAGAGGTGTGGGCTCCATCCCTGGGTCAAGAAGGGCCCCTGGAGGAGGGCGTGGCAACCCACTCCAGTTCTTGCCTGGAGAATCTCAAGGACAGAGGAGCCTAGTGGGCCACAGTCCATAGGGTCGCCAAGAGTCAGACACGACTGAGGCGACTTCACACAGCACGTTTGCTAGCTTTGGCATTGCTTCTCAATGGACTTCTCCTCAAAATCCCAATGGAGTTTTTTATGAAAGGGAGGCACTGATTGTAATTTTCACAGAGAAGGCTGACGAGAGCCGTGAAGAGCAGGACCACTGCAAAGAGGAGAGTGAGGGGCCTCGCTGTGGTGGCTGTCAGGGCTCCCCATTACTGAGATGCTGTGCAGAGCTGTACGGGCAGACCTGTGCACTGACGTGATCAGCGGACGTAAGTTAGCGAAGAGAGAGAGGACTGATGCATTGGAAATACCCATGTGAGAGGACAAGCTAAACCTCTGTTCTCATATAGGTATGAAAGACAAGACAGTAGAATGAAACATAACTAGCAAAGAAATACACAAGATATAGAAAGAACCTAATATCAAAGGAAGAGACAATAAATAACTTTTAAAATTTGACAGAGGATACAAACAAAGCATTATTTGCAAAGGGAAAAAGTAGCAGACTGACTGAGGGGTCAGGCTTATGTCAGTGATGGTAACGATTCAGTGCTGTTTCGTGCATGTTACATGTTAATCTATTAATTCCTAAGTTGTTACAGAAAATCAAAAAAGTGCCAAAACTGCCTGGATCTTTTTATGAAGCAGTGAAAGCCTAATTCCAGAACCAGATGAAGATAATTACAGAAAATGATCAGCTTATGTCACTTATAGGCAAACTAAATGCAAAAATCCTACGTAAAATATTTGCTAACTGAACCTAACAGTATACTAAAAATATTCATAATGACCAGTTTATCCCTGAACTGTGAAGATGGTTCAACATCCTTAAAGTATACCAAAAATAATTCATAATGATCAGTTAGTCCCTGAACTGTAAAGGTGATTCAGCATCAGAAAGTCTGTGTAATTCAGTGCATATTAATAGAATGAAGAAGTCATTTGACAATTTTGATGCGCATTTGGAAAAAAAATTAGTTGTATATGATTAAAACTGAAAGCGCCATGGTTATCATCCCACTTTCCAGATGGGAAAACGCGGTGCTGGAATTAAGTGGTGTGGCCAAAGTCTCACAGTGGTTAGAAGCAAACGCAGTGTTCTGATCTGAGGGCAGAAAGTGGCTTCTTTTTCAAAACAAAACAAACTGCCTTTAAAAGCATAAACTTCATGCAAAGAATAGGATTGGGTTACATCAAAGTGAAGAATTTCTGGTTGATAAATTACTGTAAACAAAATTAAGAGGCAGATGGCAAATTAAGGGGGAAAAGTTTACAGTTCTAAATCAGTCAGAAAATAGCATTTAATATTCAAACCAGTAAGAAAAAGAATGTAAACCCAGATCAGAAAATGGGCAAAAAATATCAACAGGCAGTTTATAAACAAGGAAACCCGAAGTGGCAAAAAGAAGAAAAACTCAGAAGAGATTCTGAGAACTCAGACACATCTTATTAGACCAGCAGGAGTGGGAATGATGGGGAACGTGAGTGTTGGTGGGTGTGGGGCCGCAGGAGCCCCAAGGCCCTGCTCAGGGTGGGTGCTGACCGGGGCAGTCATTCTCGGGGGCAGTGGGGGCTTCCTTGAGGTTGGAAAGATGACCAGCGTTTTCCAGTCTTGGGTGTGAAGCCCTGAGAGGTGCCCACGAGGGGGTCCCCTGGGGTGGAGGCAGGCAGTGGCGGCCGTTGCAGCTTTGTGCATGGAGGCTCTGGTCTCCGAGGTGCACTCTGGAACGGGAGGTGGGCGCCTCGGGGTGCTGTGCCCCAGTCAGCAGGGCGGACGGAGCTCCCAGCTATGCTAGGACAGTCCTGAGTGCAGGGGAGGGTACAATTCACGGCCACTCATCGGTCTCAGAATCCACATGGGTAAAATGCCTGTGCGTTTACAGCAGTGAAGGTAACAGGCATGTGATACGTCAGCATGGCTGCGCTGGGCAGGGAGTGGAGAGTGGGGTGAATTAGGAGGGGGATGGGCTAGACTTCGGGTCCCTTCCCGTAAGTGTATTGCCCCGAGCCATCTGAAAACCTCTCAGAAGTCATCCTAAAATGAGGTTTCTCACAAGCAGATGGAAGCTAGGGCCCAGCCTTAAGGATAGTGGGACCTGCAGCTGCGCTCAGGCTCTGGCTAGCGCTTTCTTGAATTGTGTCACAAAAAACGGGAAATCGGACAGAACAGCCCAGAGTCTTGAGTTTCCAGTCCACAGAGAGTGGAGAGTCAGGAGCATCTGGGGGGAAACCATCCTTTGGTGTTTCATTTCCCCAAGCCCTCTGACCCCTTAAGGCTCGGTTTGCCCCGGTCCTGGCCACTGTTCCCGCGCTCTCCCGCCATGGTTTGTCCTTCTCAGGCCTTGTCAGAGACAGCTCGAGAAGCTGGTTCTGGCTCAGCTGCATGGCCTCCTGCTTCCGGGACCTCAGCCAGCAAGCCGATGGGGTGCTTGGCCCTGGGTGCAAAACCTTTAACTGAAGACTCATTCCTTCAAACAGGTTCATTTGACACCTTCTCCGAGCCTGCAGTTTTGCTTATGTGCAGTCGTGGACATAGTATTCCCCCAAATACCTCATTTTAGGAGTATTCTGAAAGTCTTGTCCATTTCTTTTTCTGTTTTGCACCCTTGGCCTCAGAGTGTTGAGATCCTACCGGTATGTACAGTGCCGCGGGGCTGTTCTTTACCAGACACCAGTCGCATCACATCGTCCCTCTCTCGGCTCCCACGTGTGTGGTCCTCCCCTTCCGTGGCCTCCCCGGCGTGTCTGTGCCCCTGCGCCCCCTCCCCAAGCATGCTCAGCCCCGGGCTTGGCTCCATGGACACCATGACTTCAGAGCCATCGCATGCGTCCTCATCCTCTGCCCGCTGGTGCCGCCTCAGCCTCTCACACTGCCTGTCGTCCTCTTTGTGCAGTGAGGAAGGAAAACTGTCTACCTCTCAAGATGCTGCTTGTAAAGACGTGGAGGAGAGCCCCGAGACGGCGGAGGGCAAGTCTGTGGCCCCCCGGCCCCGCAGCAGCAGCCCAGAGCAGAGGTGAGTGCCTGCCTCCTGCCAGCTGGCCTCAGCCTCGCCCGCTCTGCCTCCTGGGGGCCGGGAGGGGCGCGGGCCTGGGGGCCAGGGGTCATCATAGTTGTCCTCGGGGTCAGTGACCGCTTAGCATGGAGCGTCCCCCAGCTCTGGGTGGCAGCCAGGTGAGCGAGCTGAGAACGTACACGTCGCAGCTCGCCTCCTAGCCAGAAGCTGGAAGCTGCTTCTTGGAGATAGTGCTGCTGGTTCTCTGAGAAGTTGTTGGGATGGAAGGCTCTCTCGTGCTGGCACGCCCCCTCCTGTTTTTCTTGAAGGGGCCCCAAGTTGGGGCTGATCCTGAGCCCCTCCAGGATTGGGTTGCCTCTTTCCTGCAGTCCCCCAGGTACCGAGACAAGCGGCTCCCGTGCCCACGTGTGCGGACGTGGCCACATGACACTCACGTGGCTTCCCAGGGTGCGTCTCCCTGTGTGTAAGCTCAGGGTTCTCAACTCTGATGGGAGTCCCTCCCTGGTTTTATTTTTGCAAAATACGTATCTTGTCCAGATGAAGTGTGAAGCTCCTACCTGCAGAGTCAAGGAATTTGCAGTGTAACACCTTCTCTCTAGTTGCCTGAGCCGGTGGTCTGGAGGGACAGACCAAGCCCCGGCCCCCTCCTGTCCCCGAGGGCCACTGTAGGCCTCACCAGCCAAGACAGCCTTCCGCTGCTGCAGAGCTGGCCTTGGACCACACAGACCTCTGCTCAGCCCTGCCCAGAGGGAACCTCTTTGATTGAATATATCCAATAATATATTGCATACATCCTATATATAATCAAAAATGTATCCTTTTTTGATTGTATATTCCTTCCACAGGGAATAGAGTAACTTTAGGAAGCCTTTTCAGCGAAGTGCTTTCTGCTCACCTGACCCCCCAAAATCCAGGCATTTTAAGGGGCAGTATAACCAGTGGTCACAGACCGGGCGCTCTCAGTCCACAGGTCTGTAAACCGCGTAGCAGACCGGCTTTTCTTCCTCGTGGAAATTGCGGCTAGAATGAGGGCTTTGCTTTTGTCATTAGTGACTTTGTGTAAACTGAATCAATTAGGACCACTTGTGCCTGTTGGCTCTGGTGGAGGATTTGGGAGAAAGTAGTCCAGGGACCCTCTAGCTTTGGGGGTCCAGCCAGAGCTGTGCTGCTCAGGGTCTAGGTAAGTCATTTTTTCGCCTGGGGTTTTTCCTTTGTTTTTCCAGAGGTCCTCCGTGGATCTGACTTCTAATCAGTTATCATCATCTCCGCACTGTCTGCCTGTAAATTTCCTTTATGTTGTGCGCAGCCTACACGCTAGCTAACCTGCCTACTCTGGAGTCGTGGCCCCCGGGTCTGCTTTCTCTGATGTGAGTGGTGCAGGCCTGTGGGAGCAGTTACTGGGCTCTCTGGAGTGCAAGGGTGTCTGCCCCAGGGGAAACCCGCATGTTCTTCTCCAAGCCTGGAAAAATCTCCCAACCTGCAGGCCTCCGGTGGTGGAGGAGCAGGTGGGGAGAGCCAGCAGGAAGAGAGGGAGGGGGCGTCACACATTGGAGCGCGGCAGCACCTGGTTTGGTCCTGGTGATAGGCCCACAGGTAACATGGGGGCATGAAGACTGCGTGCTGCCTGGTGAAGGACTGGAAGGGGCGCTCTGGGAGGCGGATGCCTGCCCACAGGGACAGAGGCAGGCCTGCTGATGCGGCCTGCCGCTTTCCGAGAGCAGCGTATGTGAAGCGGTGCTGAAGATGGAGACAGCTCTTTGGGACTTCATGTGCAGTCTTACCCTTGGGGGTCCATCTACCAGATACGCTGTAGGTACACTGTTGACTTGATGTCTGTTGCCACAAAATGTTCTTTCAGTGTTGATCGAGTGTGTGTCTTATCTGCCATTAGTGTGCAAAATAGGCATTTTGCATACATTGTAGACCTACTGATCTCTGTGGGGACTTACTGTCCCCCTTTTACAGGGGAAAAAAATAAACTGAGAGAGGTTGAGAAGTTTACTGAAGATCACACAGCTCGCGGGTGGTGAAGGCAGGCCTTATGCCTGTGGCGTAAGGAAGACAGCGTCAGGCGTGGGTCGAGTCTGCCATGTGTGTGGCGCTGACCTCACGGAGCTCTTTTGGGACTGGCAGGGGCTGCAGCAGCGGGCGCTGGGTCGGGGGTCCTTGTGCTGTCTGCTGTCGGCGCCGTCTCCTTTCCTGGGTCTACTTTGTAAGGTTTTGGAAGCGCCATGAAGAATGTCTTACACGCTCCAGTTGTGGTTTCAGCAGGAAGGTCCTGGGTGCCCTGTCATCTCACACACACACAGACACAGACACACACACACACACACACCCCGTTACCCCAAGGTCCTGGGTGCCCTGTCATCACACACACACACACACACACACACACCCCGTTACCCCAAGGTCCTGGGTGCCCTGTCATCACACTCACTCACACACACACACACACACACACACACACACACACACACACACACACCCCGTTACCCCAAGGTCCTGGGTGCCCTGTCATCACACACACACACACCCTGTTACCCCAAGGTCCTAGGTGCCCTGTCATCACACACACACACACCCTGTTACCCCAAGGTCCTGGGTGCCCTGTCATCACACACACACACACACACACACACACACACACCCCGTTACCCCAAGGTCCTGGGTGCCCTGTCATCACACACACACACACACACACACACACACACACACCCCGTTACCCCAAGGTCCTGGGTGCCCTGTCATCACACACACACACACACACACACACACACACACACACACCCCGTTACCCCAAGGTCCTGGGTGCCCTGTCATCACACACACACACACACACACACACACACACACCCCGTTACCCCAAGGTCCTGGGTGCCCTGTCATCACACACACACACCCCCCCCGTTACCCCGACCTTAGCTAAGGTTAGTCACACACACACACACACACACACACACCCCCCGTTACCCCAAGGTCCTGGGTGCCCTGTCATCACACACACACACACCCCCCGTTACCCCGACCTTAGCTAAGGTTAGTCACACACACACACACACACACACACACACACACCGTTACCCCAAGGTCCTGGGTGCCCTGTCATCACACACACACACACCCCCCGTTACCCCGACCTTACCTTCAATGGAGCACGTATTACAGGGCACACCTGTGTTCTCAAAGTTGGTCCTTTTACAGTCTGTTTCCTCCCCCGCCCCACCTCTTCTCTGAGTCGCAGAATCCTACTTTTTCAAGTTTCATGTGAGTGGCGGTGTATGGGACATGAAAAGCTGTGCTGAAGGAGGGGTGATCAGATGGCTTCTGAAGGCTCAGGGAACGGGCTGCGAACCCCTGACCCTTCCATCCCTGTGCTTCCGGCAGCGAGCTGGGGGTGGTCTCCCAGCACTTGCCGCTCTGTGGCCCTTGTCAACCCCAGCTAGCTGAAGCTTAGAACTGTGCGGATAAAGTTTCTGGGGCTTTAGGAACGTTCACTTAAGAAGCATGTCATGGGGTGACCCTGAGTGCAGGCTTTGTGCTGGGCCCATGAACAGCCTTCTGATGAATGTCGTCCACCCCCTCCGGGGGGGGGGCACGCCGTTGGGTCTCTCTGGGAGTCCTGAGGCAGTCTCTTGCCCCCTGCAGGACCGAGCAGCCGAGCGTGCCGGGCGACGCGGCGGTCAATGGCCCCGTATGATGAGGAGCCCCGTGCTGCTGACCGAGGGCTGCGGGCGCTGCGCGGGCGGGGCTCCGGGCTGCGTGGGGGGCCCGCCGAGCCGCCGCCGCCGCACTCACTCTGCAAGGGATCAGGACCAGCAAGCTTTCTGTCCTAGTCTAAGACGCTGTACAGAGAAACCCAGAAGTGTACAAATGTTGCACATTGACAAATACCAAGAATTTTTGCGTATGTTTATATTGTATTGTTCTAAATAATGGGTAGCCTGTGAAATAAGATCTTGCCACCCATGTAATAATAGTAGTAATACTATAGTTAAAATGGCTGTAAGAATAGTTTTATAAAAGTGAATACACAGATCTATTGTATTTGAAACATAACTATTTGACAATTATTAGTGTGACCAAAGTATTAGGCAGTTTTCATACATTTTTCACCTTGTACAAAATTCTGAATTCATTTTTCTTCCAGGTTGACAAGGAATTGTAGGATTGAAATGCCCTCTAAGTGTTATTTTGGTTGTTCTAACTTACAAAAGTGATTTTGAATAAGAAATATTTGGTGTTCTTTTTATAACCAGTTTTTAATTGGTAACTGTTTTCTGTATTGTTTAAAAACGGATCAAAAAATGTAAGTCTATTGGTAGAGATTAAGTATTTATTGCTACAACTTAGTTGATAAATTGTGTTATTGTAAAGCCATATGTTCTGTTAAAGTCTTGTTTGCTTGAACTGTTTATCCTTACAGGTGAAACACTAGAATATTTGGAGTGTACATGGCTTGTGGTTTGGGTTTTTTTTTTGTTTTATGTTTTGTTTTGGTTGTTCATCTGCCTTTTAACCCATTCACCAAAATTTACCTTGTTAATAACAAGCATCACCAATGAACATTTCAGAGCAATCTGCATATTTAACATACCTGAATCATATTAGGGAAGTCAGTGGAAAAATGCTCGTGCTGCTAAAGGAATTAGAGTGCGTTCATTTTACAGGCTAGTCTTTTTAAACTAGAAATCGGAGTCCAGCACCTCAGCATGTTCATTGTTTTACTGTACCTTGTGAGGTTTTCACTCGTAAATTCTAAACCAGTGTATTTTTTTTAAGAACTGGTTTGTGTACATATATAGTGATTATGGATACTAATTCAATGTAATTTATAATTTTCTATGTCAATATAAAAATACATCACAGCCTTCTCAAACAGCTGAAGCAATATATTGTATATTGCCATATCGTCTGGTGAAAGGGTTAAATTACTTCACCTCTTGCACTTTTAGATGCAAATCAGTTTTTCATTTCTGTAATAGAAAATTATTCACGTATTTTTACATCATTTGTTTTTCCTGACCAGTATTTAAAACCAAAAGGATATTCTGAAAAATGGCCAACGATTTTTTTAGAAATAGCATCCCAAGCAGCGTGCCTAAACATTACATTGCATATGGAAATAAAAAAAATCAAATGTCTAATGCCTTATTTCTGGTTTACTTTTCCACTGTAAATGGTGTGGAGGCCCTTGGTGAGGTTTCTGGAGGCAGACTAGCCCCCAAGGACAGTGGGGCCAGCCGCGTGCCCTGGGACAGTCGGTGGGGCTGCCGCGCTGGCCTCTGCACCAACTCAGGGACCCTTTCTGTCGGGAGCTCCTCTCAGAAGACGCTGTCCTCGAGCATGCTCCCGTGGACCCTCAGCGCCGCCAGAGGACGGGCCTCCCCTCGCTGGTCTCAAGGGGCTGACCGACGCGGCCGGACCTCGGGGACTGCTGGCGGCCGGCGTGCCCTGGTCTGGCCTGGTGGAGAGCTCTGCGGGCACCGCCTGGCTCCAGGGCTGCACGCACAGTCCCGCACCCTCTGGATCTCCTCGGCCTCTGCACCCTCCCAAGGTAAACCCGGCATCTTGTTCATCCCACCCGCTGCTGATGGAAGGGCCCTCGGGGCTTCTCCTTGGGGTGGGTTGTGTTCTGCTCGTCTCGCCTGGCAGGGAGGGGACATGGGTGGGCAGTGCAGAGTCTGTTGGGGGGTGGGAGTCTGCCAGCCCCAGGGATTGGAGCGAGTATACGCTCATTGAGTTTCTACTTTAATTTTTGTGGGTTGGCCCTACTGAATGCAAGACTACAGATGTCTATAATACCAGACCTGTATTTAAAAGAAAAGACAACAAAATAAAGCCTGGTTCTTTGTTTCCAGAAGTCTTCTCTGTACCTTGCTTGGGCTCTAGTAACCAGACAGGGTTTGGGGCCGTGAGAGGACCACCACTGGGTTCTGAGGGGTTAGGCTCCCTTCACAAGATCCTGGGCTGGCGAGAAGGAGCCATGCCGGGTGACGAGCTACACGCGTCCTGCCCCCACGGCGAGGGCAGTCAGTGCCGATGGCAGGAGCGCTGCTCGAGCACGTGTCTTCCCTGCTGTGTGTGTGTCCTCCGCGTTTAGCGCCTCCCCAGCCTGGGGCTCTGGCATCGAGACCTGCCAGTAACTTGGAGGTGAAATTTCTCAGTTCCACAACGCCGCCGCCACATCACAGCTGCTCGCTTTCCCTTTTTCCCCATCTGTTTGCATAAGAAAGTGTCCCCCTGGTTGTTACCCATCCTCCAGAGCCAGCTGGTCACCAGGCCCCCGTGTTAGTCTGGACATACACCTCTGCGTACCTGGACGCCACGGCACCTGCCCGGCGTCACTCACAGGCACGCCACCCACACAGGATGGAGAACTTCTCTGTCTCAGGTGCTTTTTTGTCACGTGGGAAAACACAGCAATGAGTTCATGGGTATAAAGCAGAAAATGTTAGTATGAACTCCTTACTCGCTTCTCCTCCTACTAACGTCACCTGTTGGCCTTTGTAAATCTTGAATTTGAGCCTGGATTTGAGCTGTTTACAGCCTGCACCTCCGGAGAACTCAGGAGCCTTCACTCCAGTCAGATGCATTTAGTAATTTTTCTGCTTCAGGGTCAGCTCCCTCACGTGCCAGCTCTGGCCCAACACCTGTGTTCAGTTTTATCAGGACAGAGCCACGCCCCTTGTCCACTGTCTGCTGCGCCTGAACCCTGGTGACAGGCCAGGAATTGAGTTGCTTGCCTCACTCCACAGCCAGTGTTCATCCTTTGATTCAGTTTCTTCGTCTGCTTACTGTTCTGTCCTTACTGATGCCTTTCCTGCTCAGCCCTTCATTTCAGTGGTCAGCGTCTGGGCTTTGCCCTTGCCGTCTACACCAGTCTTTCATCACTTACCTAGTGAACAGAACAAAGTGCTGCCTTTGGATTTATTCCGAGATGGGTTATATGTGCTTAAAGACGAGGACCACTCAGCTGACGGAGTTTCATACCACCTGAGATAAGGTGTTGGGTGGTTCTGTCTTATTTCTCCTGTACAGTTCTCTGCTTGTTAACCGAAACTGAGATCTTAAAGCACGATTCTAAAAGCTTTATGCGCATTAACTTTCCTTCATGGCAGTTTTATGAGATGGAAGGCTGTCCTCATTTCACACATGGATGAGAGGGTCACAGAAGTTAGTTTTGACAAAAGGTGCCCAGCTAGCAAGTGACAAGAGTTGTGAAGATTAACTTTTCAGTATTTAAAGAACAATGCTCAGTGTGTAAATGCTCAGCTAATACCAGCTGCCAACATCAGTAACTGTTTGTTACTATAGTACACTCCCAATCAAATCCTTACGGTGTTTATTTTTTCTTATAGTTTGTCAGTTCGGTGCCAGGGTAGAGCAATGAGTGGAGACTATCAAACGGTGAGTGTTCAGTGGCCAGTAGAACAGTAGACATGTTACAGGCGCTGTAGTAGGCAACGCCAGATAGTGAACAAGATAGCTTGAACACAGACCAGTGTGCGTATGAGAATCACACTTGACAGGATTGCAAGAGCAGTGGCTTTTGAGGGCTCATACTTGCTCCTGGGCCCACCCCCAGCTGGCTGCTCGCGTGATCATTGGCAGAGTTCTGTCGTTGCAGCAGAGGTCACATGGCCTGCAGACCCCAGCATGTTTATTCTCTGACCCTTATAGATAAAGCTTGCCGGCCCCTGAAATAGATTAGTGAAATGGAGTAGAATCCAGGAGTAGACCCAGAGGTACATGGTGAATTGATTTTCAACAACATTGCCAAGGCAATTACACAGGGAAAGGAAAGTCTTTTCAGCCAGCAACTGGTTATCTGTATGGGAAGAAATTAATCTTGGGTCCTGTCAAACACCATATAAAAAAATTAATACAAAATAATTGATGGGGGACTCCCTGGTGATCCAGTAGTTAGGACTTAAGTGTTTTCACTGCTCAGGGCCCGGGTTCAATCCCTGGTCAGGGAACTACAAGTCCCCAAGCCACGTGTCACAGCTCCCCCTCCCCCCACCCAGAAAAAAACAACAGATGATGGGTCTAAAAACATAAGCATTTTCATAAGCTTCTAGAAGAAAACAGTGATATCTAATTAGCTTTGCGATGGCAAAGAATTCTTAGGACACAAATCACAAGGGAAAAGAAATGAGGCTGCCCTCAAAATGAAATTTTTCTGCTCTTCAAAATGAACAGGTTAGACTCTGGACAGCCAGGACAAGAGTAACCTCTGTGAGTCTGACAGAGGACTCCCATCCAGAAAATAGAAAAATGCAACTGAAACTGAGGTGAAGTGGAACCAGTGGGAAAGAGATGAGCACATCATCACCAAGGAGTTACGCAAGTGACCAATAAGAATATGAGCGGTTGTGTCGAGTCACTAGGGAATGCAAATTAAATCACAGGCAGTTACCCTTCCCCACCTGGTAGAAGGGCTAAAACAGACCAACATTACCAAATACTGATGAACATGTGAAGCCAGTAGACTACATGTTCACAAAAGGTATAGAAGGATGCTTCTTTTCACTTCGTTCATGATAACAAGATCGAAACCATGTCCAACAGTGGGGAAATCGGCAAGCGGATTATAACATGTGAGGTCACAGCTGTGCCCGGAGGTCCGTGCAAGTGGGAGGCTGAGGACCGCTGAGGCTGGGTGGGCTCCTGCTGAGCTGTTTCAGTTGTCCAACTCTGCGCCTGATGGACTGTAGTCTCTCGTGCTCCTCTGTCCATGGGATTCTCCAGGCAAGAATACTGGGGCGAGCGGGGGAGGGCTGCCATGACCTCCTCCAGGGAATCTTCCTGGACAACGCTGGATGGACTCACTCGTAAAACAAGTGGGAAAAGGGAGCCAGCCTCTGTCTGGTGGAGCAGCGGGAACCTCAGTCTGGATCAGCCTGCCCCCACAGAGGGCAGGGTCCCCTACACAGAGCAAGCACCTCAGATATGCAGAGGATACCGCCCTAATGGCAGAAAGCAAAGAGGAACTAAAGAGACTCTTGATGAAGGTTAAAGAGGAGACTGAAAAAACTGGCTTAAAGCTCAACGTTCAAAAAACTGAGATCATGGCATCCGGTTCTATCACTTCATGGCAAATAGATGGGGAAATGATAGAAACTGACAGACTTTATTTTCTTGGGCTCCAAAACCACTGTGGATGGTGACTGCAGCCATGAAGTTAAAAGACGCTCCTTGGAAGGAAAGCTACGGCAAACCAGACAGCATATAGAAAGCAGAGCTGTCACTTTCCCGACAAGGGTCCGTATAGTCAAAACTTTGGTTTTTCCAGTGGTCACATACAGGTGTGAGGGTTGGACTGTAAAGAAGGCTGAGCTCCGAAGAATTGATGTTGAACTGTGGTGCTAGAGAAGACTTTGAGAGTTCTTGGACTGCAAAGAGATCAAACCAAAATCAATCCTGACTATTCATTGAAAGGACTGAAGCTGAAGCTCCAATACTTCGGCCACCTATGTGTAGAGCCGACCCATTGGAAAAGACCCTGATGATGGGAAAGATTGAGGGCAGGAGGAGAAGGGGGCCGACAGAGGATGAGATGGTTGGGTGGTATCACCTACTCAATGAACATGAGTTTCAGCAAACTCTGGGCGATGGTGAAGGACAGGGAAGCCTGGTATGCTGCCTATCCATGGGGTCATAAAAAGTTGGACAGGACTGAGCAACTAAACAAAGACTAAGGATGTTTAGGAGGCTCAAGGAGAGAAACAGAGACACAGAATGAAGAGGTTCCTCCCCACCCAAAGAAACAAAGTTGTTGTAAACAAAGTATCAGAAGAAGAGGGGAAAACCAATCAGAACTCTTGTAAATGAAAAATACAGTCAGTAACATTTTTTAAAAAGTTGGTAGGCAAGATCAGCTGTGGACATAGGTAGAGAGCTGATGGTTAGAAGATAGATCTGGGAACTTCGGCCAGAACCTTGCATGAATGATGAGAGAGCTTGCAGGGCTTGGTGGATGGGTTGAGGCTATAACATGGGCTGAGGAGAGTTGCAGAAGATTGTGGAGAAGCAATATTTGAACAAATACTAGCTGGTCATTTCCCAGAATTAGAAAAGACACAATTCTTAGATTGAAGTTGTATTTGGAATTCTAAGCAGGATAAAGAATAATCCCTTAGCACTTGCTCAGTTGATTTGAAAGAGTATGCATGGAGTATCCTTGAGACAAAATAGCATTTTCTGGAAAGTAAATGAAATTTGTTGGTCTCATTAAAGAACAAATGGATGACCAAAGGAAAACAGGTCTGTGATGATTATATAGTTGTGGGAGCATGGAGGCGGGGGAAGCACACAATAATATACACCAGATGGGATGGACCTTGTTAATAGAATGAAGAATAAAAACCATATGATCTCAACAAATGCATAAAAAAGCATTTGACAGGGTTCAACATCCTTTCGTAATTAAAAAGCTCTCAACAAATTGAGTATAGAAGGAACGTACCACAACATAATCAAGACTGTATATGACAAGATAGTGATTCCATTTCCTTCCAATTGTTATTGTTCAGTCGCCCAGTCATGTCTGACTCTTTGTGACCTCAGGGACTGCAGCACGCCAGGTCTGTCTGTCCTTCACCATCTCCTAGAGTCTGCCCAAGCTCATGTCCATTGCATCAGTGATGCCATCCAGCCATCTCATCCTCTGAGGCCCTCTTCTCTTTCTGCCCTCCATCTTTCCCAGCATCAGGGGCTTTTCCAATGAGTCAGCTCTTCACATCAGATGACCAAAATACTGGAGCTTCAGCTTTAGCATCAGTCCTTCCAATGAATATTCAGGGTTGATTTCCCTTAAGATTGACTGGTTTGATAACTTCTGATAAATACCCAGAATTGGGATTATTGAATCATATGGTGGTTCTATTTTTAACTTTTTGAGGAAGTTGCATCCTGTTTTCCAAAGTGGCTCCACCAATTTCCATTAACAGTGCACAAGGGTTCCCCTTTCTCCACATTTTCACCAACATTTATTATCTCTTGTTATCATTTGATAATGGCCTTTTTAACGGGTGTGAGGTGATATCTCATTGTAGCTTTGGTTTACATGTCTCTGATGATTATTGATGCTGAGCTCCTTGCCATGCACCTGTTGGCCATTTGTATGCCTTTGTAAAAATGTATATTCAGGTTCTTCGTCCACTTTTTAATTGGATTATTTGGGAATTTTGCTATTGAGTTTATGGGACTTCCCAGGTGGCACTAGAGGTAAAGAACCCTTCTGGCAGTGCAAGAGATTCAAGTTTGATCCCTGGGTTGGAAGATCCTTGGAGAAGGGAATGCAGCCCACTCCAGTATTCTTGCCTGGAGAGTCTCATGGACAGAGGAGTCTGGCAGCCTTCTGTCCATGGGGTCGAAGAGAGTCGGGCACGACCGAAGTGGCATAGCCTGCATGCATGCATGTGTGAGTTCCTTATATGTTTTGTAGATTGATCCTTTATCAGATATATGGCTTACAAATATTAATATACTTTTTCTCACTTGTAGGTTGCCTCTTCATTTTGTCACTTGTTTCTTTTGCTGTGCAGAACCTTTTAGTTGGATGTAGTTCTGCTTGTTTACTTTTGCTGTCAAAATAAAAAATAGTCATAAAAAATATTTTATGATTTTGGTGTCACATCCAAACACTTAGCAAAACCAGTGTCAAGGAACCTTGTCTCCATGTTTTCTTCTAGGAGATTTTCTTGTCAGGTCTTCCATTTCAAGTTAACGTTTGCAAGTGGTGGAAGATAGGAGTCCAGCGTCTTTATTTGGCACACTTCTATTTTCTTTCATCACCTTGCCTATGTTGTTCGTTTATCTAATGAGCACCCAGTGTTGTTTCTCTGAATGTAGTGTGTTGTTTTTTCTCTCTTGCAAATTTCAAGATATCCGCTTTGACTTTTAGCAGTTTCTTTATGATGTGCCAAGGTTTGAGAAACTGGGGGTGATTATTTCTTCAGGTATTTTTTCTGCCTGTCTCTTCTCTTGCATCCCCTCTCCTCTGCTGCTTTCCTCTCCTGGGATTCTAGTTCCTTGTGTGTTGGACTGCTTCATATCCCACAGAGCCCATATCTCTGGCTGTCCCTTGACTCTCGGTCTTTTCCCTCTGTGCTTTTTTGGTTAATTCCTATTGACCTCTCTTCAAGTTCACAAGTTCTTTCTCCCACCATCTCCTTTTGAGTCTGTCTAGTGAACTTTTCATTTATGTTATTTTACTTTTGGACTCTAGAATTTTCATTTGATTCTTTTTTGGAGTTCTCTTTTCTCTGTTGAGATCCCCATCTGTGTCCTCATTAAGACCATGTTTTCCTTCAGCTGTCTGATCGTTTTAAAACTTAACTCCTTGAACATATTTATAATGGCTGTTTCAAAGCCTGTCTGCTAAATCTAACCTCTGGGTCCATTTGGGTCCGTTTCTGTTGACTGCCTTCTTCCTGAATATGAATCACAAGTTCCTGTTGCTTCATATGTCTAGTTAGTTTGTGTTGCTAAGTGGACAGCATAGGTAGTGTTTTATAGCCACTCTGGAGTCTGTTACGTTCTTCTCAAGATGGTCGGGCGTTAACTGGACAGATCTGAAACTGTAAAGTCTCTCTCCTCCATGGTGTGTAGCCGCTGGCATTTCTGCTCAGCCTTTTCGCTTCCAGCTATAGCTTTTGTGGCTTGCCCTCTGCTTCTGCATACTTAACGGAATTTATACTCAGATTTGGAGGCTTAGCCCTTCTGTAGCTCCCTTGTCTGGGAACTTGACACCCAATTTTTCAGCAGCTCTACCAGTCCACAGCCTATCCTATGACATTTCAAGCCAGTAAGGCTTCAGCTTTCTGTCGCTAAGCTCTGTATGTATAGATTGGGGAATATATCTAGTCAAAAGAGAAGACTCATGAATATCACCCAGAGCGGGAGTGTCTTTTAAGGGTAGATGCCTCTTGCATGTCTGTCGCATATCGCTTTTTTTTCACTGAGGTCCCTTAGAGCTCTGCTATGCGTGTCTGGTGTGGTGGTCATCTCGGGGTCTGGGCAGAGTGTAGTCTTGTGGGTGGGGCTCACCATGCAGCTTGTGGGATGTCAGTTCCCCACCAGGAATTGAACCCAGACCATAGAAGTGAAAAAGCCAAGTCCTAACCAGCCACTAGGCACCAGGGAATTCCCCTGGGCAGAGTTTATACTCAGACTCTGGGTCTCATTCCCTTCTGCTTCCAGGATTTCTCCCCTCTGTTTGCAGCTTCCCTGTCATCCTGAGCTGGAAGGTTGTGACTTCCCACTGCCGTGACTGGAGCATACCGCATTGAGGGGCTGGCCCTTTATGCCTGGCTGCGTTGGTCACTGGCCGTGGCCACCCGTGGGCAGGATGCAGAAACGTGATTTCCATCCGCCGAGGGCATGCCTCCAGAAAAGGGGCCGTGCTGAGAGGTTCACCGCCAGCATCCAGAGCAGCAGCTGGCCTGGCCTGGTAGCGTGGATCCGGGCGGCCCCGATAGCAGGTCACCCCTGGGTTCCCCATCACCCTCCTTTCTGCTCGAAGCCTGACATGCTCTCTAAACTCAAGGGATGTCTCTCTGAAACACCACCCCACCCCACCCCGATTCCAGGCCCCTAAGAGACCACCATGGAAGGCTTGCTCAGGGATCTGTCTTCCTGGTCAGATGCCTCTGTCCCAGGAACTGTCACTGGCATCCTGCCTCAGGGATGAAATTACACGCTGGCTTCTGTTTGGTATGATCCACTCAGACACTGCCCTGCCCCTCAGAGCTCCTGCCATGCCAGGGTGGATGGAGAGATGATGCCCGCAGAGCAGTCAGTGAGAGGTTTCCTTGAGGGAAATTTTATTCTACTTTTTGGCCATGCTGCGTATCTTTTAAGGGATCTTAGTTCCCCAACCTGAGACTGAACCCGTGCCCTCTGCAGTGGAAGCGTAGCATCCTAACCACTCCACCCTCCAGGAAACTAGATCCCACATGCCACAACTAAGAGTTTACATGTTGCAACAAAGACCAAAGGCCTCAAGTGCCCAAACTAAGGCCTGGCACAGGCAAATAAATACATAATTTTTCTAAAAGCCTATTGGATTTTAGGGCCTTTCTTTTTCTTTCTTTCTTTCTTTTTTTTTTTTTTATTATTTATCTAACAGGGAGTGACATGATTTTGCAGAGAAAATAACTGTCTGTGTAGATTGGGCTGAAAGGTTAAATCTTTTCCCTCTGATTATAGCATCGATAGTGGCTCAGATGGTAAAGAGTCTGTCCACAATGCGGGAGTCCTAGGTTCAATCCCTGGGTCGGGAAGATCCCCTGGAGAAGGGAATGGCAACCCACTCCAGTATTCTTACATGGAAAATTCCATGGACAGAGGAGCCTGGTGGGCCCCAATCCATGCGGTCACAAAGAGTTGGGACACAGCTGAACAATTAACACATGCATCTAACAGGGAGTGACATGATTTTGCAGAGAAACAGTTTGTGTAGACTGGACTGAAAGGTGAAAGCCACTATGAAATAACTAATAAAGTCTTTTCCCTCTGATTACAGCAGCAATGCAAGTTCATTATAAAATTTCCAGAACATAAAGAGAAGCACAAAGAAACCCACCTGCAATTTCATCACCCAGTCTTACCCATTCCTTACATTTCAAAGTATCTATCGTGCTCATTTGTTTCACGGCCTTGTCTATCATCTGTTCTTCTTTGCATGTCAGGAACAATTTATCAAGACCATTCAAGTGAACTGAAAAACTTTTAAAAAGGGCCTTTCTTTTTCTATCGTGAGATTTCTTGGGTGAATCCTGCCTCTGAGTTCTGAGTATCTGTTTCATCATGATACAAAGAGCGTGTCCATGTTAATAAACACCAAATCCTAGGAGGTGCTGATTTCATTGGAGCCAGTGTTTTTATTTTAAAAACAAGCCAACACAAAATGTTCTACTTGGTGTTTTTTCCACCTTTGAAAAGAGAACCTGGCTTTTGAGCACCAGGCAGAAAGGGAATCCTTTTCAGAGAAATGTTCAGCCCAGAGTCCAATGCCTGAAAGCAGACAGAGGCCAAAAACAAGTAAACCCGCTCCATGTAGAAAATTACAGGCCCCATAGATGCATATGACTAATCGCGGCTAATGCCCACTGCTGTCAATTATCCTTATTAGCGCGCGCCGTCGGGCCCAAGATGACATTAATTACCACAAGCAGTAGTTCATTTGTGGGGACGGTGCATTGACAAAAAGGTTACCCTGTCCGGAAATTAATCATAACCTCCACTTTGTTGGAAATTCAGGAAAACGGGGAAAAAAGGTAAGCGAGTGAGTTTTTTTTAAAAGGTGATGAAAGTTACACAGTAATTTTTCCTATTATTTTTCTACTATTTTATTTTCTCTGCTAAAGTGGACTAGGGCCATTGTATGCTTTTTTTCTTTTTTTTCAATCTGTGAGTGGGAGGCAAAATTACTTGCATTAGTGTTCACCTGAGACATTAAGGCCGTTACGGAGGCCATGCAAAAGAGCTCCCCAAGCTGAGCTGGGAGAGGGACTGGGGCAGGCCTGGCCATGCTGCTCTACACTGGCCCGGAGCCCCCCACCCGGAACAGAACCCAGCCGCCCAGCCGGCTCTGCAGAAGCCCCTGGCCCTTCTGTAGGCTCCCAGCTGCACCCGAGGGCCCCGTGGCCCTCCTACCCCTCGGCTGACGGACCCCCACAGGAGGGCAGAGGCTCACGGCGGGGGACTCAGGCACAGAAGAGAGCCAGGCCCCTCCCCCCACACCCCCAGCTCCACCCAGAGGAGCCCACACCCCAGACCCAGGCCCGTCGGTCTGTCTCCCAAGACAGCGCCCGAGCCCAGGGCACCTTGCTGGGTAGCAGGGTGTCGGGAGGGGAAACATCACCCTCCTCACCCTCCCATCTCCATGTACCCCCAGGGCCCCAGATCCTGAGCTCTGCTCCTTCACCCCCAGAGGCGGGGGTCCATGCCATCAAATCCCGAATTCTCTGCAGGCGCTTCAGCTCTTGGGAGTGGCCTCTGCCATACACAGGGGTGCGGGTCACCAGGCTCACCTTTAACCGCCTGTCCGGTCTTGGTTCAGTTTAGCTCTTGGTGCATGCTGGTCCCTGGGGACCCTGTGGCCCCACCTTTTGGGGCTGATACTCTGCAGCAGGGGTGGTCCTGGAGCACAGGAAGGTCAGGATGAGAACAGGGCGCCTGGTCATCGGCCCCAAACCAGAGACTCAGGGAAGACTTGCCACACGACTTCGACACGAGGCGGGGCAATTTCCGGGAGACCCGCTCGGCACGAGGCTGGCTCCTCGAAGCCCCCACCACATCCTGAAGCCTCGGGGATGTGGTGCCCACACCCCCGGCTCTGTCGGGTCCAGTTCTGAGTGCAGTTGTGTGTGGCTTAGGGTCACTCACGGGCACTCATTGCCTTGCAGTTTCCCTTGAACTAACAACCAGTTTGTTTTTGCAACACAAGACTGCATGCTTTATCCCAGGCGCTGCAATCAGCTGACCCTGGGCCCGTGGGGTGCAGGCCAGCTCTGTCCTTGCCTGCATCTGGGCCGCAAGGTGACATTGGAAGGCCCAGAAAGTGTCAACATGGCATGAGGACTTGTGTGGCCTTCTGCTGCTGTCCCTGCCGGGGCCCTGGGGCCCAGCACGGCTGGCTCTGATCCCCATCCTGGCACAGGTTCTGGGGACTTACTCTGAAAACGAAGCATCCCCGTGTCTACACACAGAGATCTCTGGCGGCCGATGAGCCACAGGTGAGGGCTCTGCACCCCGGGGGTTGCTCACTCCAGCCTGGACTCAGCTGGTGCTCCGCCAGACAGGCTTCCCAGGCCATCGAGAGGCCTCTGTGACCTCCCGTGCCCTCTGACCTTGCCTAGGGTGTGTCTCCCCAGGGTGGACGAGCTGAGCCTCCCTGGGAAGGTCTCCAGGCCTGGGCCTGAGGGCGGTGAGGGAGTCTTCATCTTGGGGAGGTGGTGGGACAGGCCCCCACCCCGCTGCCCGTTGAGGCGGGAGACAGCGCGGCCCTCCGCCTGTGTCCCCAGCCTGGGAGGGAGGTGGGGGCCTCAGGCCTATTCCTCACTCTCACCCGGGGGTCCTGTCCTGTGCTGTGGGTGTGGGCGTGGGGGGCACGGGCCGCGAGCATGTGCTCGTAGATCACAGGCCTCCAGCGGCTCTTCTGCGCAGACATTGTGGGGTGTTGCGGCGAGGCTGCCGCTGGCTCCTGGCGGGTAGTGTTACCATCCTGGGTCACTGGTGCTGAGCTGGGAACCTGGGCCTGAAGGTCCATTTCTGAGCCTAAAGGCAGAGCAGGGCACGCAGAAGGAGATGGGAGACCCCAGAGGGCCCGGTGGGCCTGGTGATGGAAGGAGTGACGTTCCCCTGGGCCCAGGCTCCAGAGAAGCACCAGGAGGGAAGGCCCAGGCTTGGGGCTCAGGTGGGCATCAGGGGCACCTGGGGCTGGGGAATGGCTCTGGGGAGGCCGAGGCCCAGGTGTGTGAGGGTCCCCAGAGCCGCATGGGGGGACGCTGGGCTGGCGGGGAGCGAGACCCTGGCTCCTCAGCGGGTGCAGAACACCGCCCTGCCCACAGCCCCTCCGGGGGCAGCGTCCTGCAGGGCCCCCTCCCAGGTGCCCTGGCCGGGCCCGCAGCAGGAGGCTTCTGTGCAGGGTCGGAGGGCGCCCCGGGCCCCACCCCCGTCCTGCAGGAGGCGGGGGGCTGCTGGCCAGCTGCTGGTCACAGAGCCCGCGTCCTGCTGTCGCATTCCAGCCGTTTCCTGGTTTGGCTGCTACACACGGTGCCCCTGAGGACATTCTAGGGTGTGTCCCCAGGGAAGGCAGGGCCGCAGTCCCGCTTGGGCGACCCCGCAGCGGAGCTGTGAGGCGTGGCCTCGGTGGACATCCAGGTTGACCAGAGGATTCCGTCCCAAGGGAGCAGAACCTTTTACGTTTTACCCAATGAGGCACGAGGCCGCACCGACCTGCCTCCTGTCCCACACGAGCAGCGGTCGCATTTGGGTTGCTGACCGAAATCCTGGTTTTCTCTGCCCACTGAAGCTGAATAAAAAATATGGGGACAGAGTTTGGAGCAAATAGGTGGCTTTAATCCTCAGCTGGCAGAGAGAGGAAGCCAGTAGGCTCACCCCTCAAGAACTGTGCCCCCGCCCCCATGAGGAGCCTAGGGACTCACATAAGATGAGGAAAAAGGTGATAGGATCTTGATTTCTTCCTCTTACATTTTTTCAAAGACAGTCGTAGGCTGGCACCAGTAACCCAGTAATTGACTGGCGTTTTGGTGGCTCTGCAGCCTCCTTTCTGATAACTGCAAGGGGAAGGGTGTTGTAAGGGTAAACACCGCATACAGGATGTAGTTAGCACAAAGTCAAAGGAAAATTAGGTGTGAAGGGTAGCTCCTGCAGAGTTAGGGGACAGAAAAGCAAACTTACAGACATACAGAGTTATGAGCAGTTAAAGTAAAAAAAAATTCGGGCTTCCCAGATAGCTCGGCTGGTAAAGAATCTGCCTACAATGCACGACCCTGGATCGGGAAGACCCCCTGGAGAAGGGATAGGCTACCCACTCCAGTATTTTTGGGTTTCCCTGGTGGCTCAGGAAAGAATCCACCTGCAATGTAGGAGACCTGGGTTCGATCCCTGGGTCAGGAAGATCCCCTGGAGGAGGGCGTGGCAACCCACTCCAGTATTCTTGCCTGGAGAATCCCGTGGACAGAGGAGCCTGGAGGTCTACAGTCCACGGGGTCACGGAGAGTCGGACACGACTGAGCGGCTGGGCACAGCACAGCAAGTGAAAACAGGCGTGTTCAGGCCTGCTCACTGTCCTCTTTATCTTCTCTGTTCTCAGGGAACGGGAGGAGAGAAAACTCCTTCCTCCTCCTTCCTTTTCCCTGCAACGTTGGTGTGTCCTTTTCGGACGGAGCCATCAGCCGCCATGGGGCGTCTCTCCACGGTGTCAGCGGCCACACCTCCTGCTCTGTGAGAAGCCTGCTGTGTCTTCCGTCCATTCGGTTGGGTTGACTTTTTTTCTCATGAATTTGTAGGATGCCTCCACAGCCTTATTCTCAGCGCTGATTCTTCCACAGTTCTGTGTTTCACAAACATCCTGCAGCAGCTAGTTCGTCTTTTCACTTTCGTCAGGACGCCTCTCAGGGAGATGTGAGCAGCATCATCGATGTGTGTTCAGCAGGGTGTGCTTGTGGCTGGTTAAGGGCGAGGCTCGCCCCGCGTCCGTCAGGCCCAGGCCTCCGCGTCGGGTTCAGCTTCCCTCCTCTGGTCCTGGGTCCCTGACCGGAAACTCATGTCAGTCTGAGTCTTGTTTCCTAGCTGCGGATGTCTTCTCTCTGGAAGCTTTTAGAAGAGAGTGCATGTTCATGTCCAACTCTTTGTGATCCCACATTGCCCGTCAGGCTCCTCCATGGGATTCTTCTCCAGGCAAGAATACTGCGGTGGGTTGCTATTTCCTTCTCCAGGGGATCTTCCTGACCCAGGGATCCAACCCTCATCTCTTGCACCTCCTGCATTGCAGGCGGGTTCTTTACCACTGAGCCACCTGGGAAGTGAGAGCTTTTAGAATTTCCTCCTTATTCTCAGAGCTCTGAAGTTCTGCTGTGTCTGGGTCTAGGTGGGCTTTTCAGTTCCAGAACCTCTGTGTTGCTTCTGATCTGTGAAATTCTACTATTATGAAGTAATTCAGGGAATGTAAGTGGTGCGGCCACTTCAGAACAGTCCAGCTGCTCCTCAAAAAATTCAGTGTGGAGTTACCATCTGACCTGGCAATTCCATCCCTAGGGGTAGACCCAGGGGCAGTGAACAGATAGGGCCCCACCAAAACATGTACCAGAATGGTCAAGGAAGCATTATTCATGACAGACAAAACATATAGAAACAGCCCAACTGTCCAAATGAGTGGGTAAACAGTGATCAAACCATACACTGGAGTAGTATTTGACTGCAAAACGAATAAATTAAACAACCTCAACAAAACCAAACAACTGATTTTAAAATGGGCAGAGGGCTTGGATAGACATTTCTCCAAAGAAGACGTATGAATGGCCAGTAAACTTGTGAAAAGATGCTCAGCATCACTAATCATTGAATTGTGTGCTGTGCGTAGCCCCTCAGTCGTGTCCGACTCTGTGTGACCCCATGGATGGTAGCCCACCAGGCTCCTCCATCCATGGGATTCTCCCGGCAAGAATACTGGAGTGGGTTGCCATTTCCTCCTCCAGGGAATCATCCTGACTCAGGGATCGAACCCTCCTCTCCTACATCTCCTGCATTGGCAGGTGAATTCTTTACCACGGAGCCACTTGGGAAGCCCCAATCTCTGCATTAGGGAAATGCAAATGGAAAAGGAGAGACTGTTTCACATCTACTAGGATGGCTAGTAGAAAAAAACAAAGAAAACAGTTAGACAGCATCACTGACTCAATGGACATGAACTTGAGCAGACTCTGGGAGACAGTGGAGGACGTGGAACCCTGGCGTGCTGCAGTTCATGGGATGGCAAAGAGTCGGACAGGACTTGGCGACTTGACAACAACCATCCCCACCAAAGGCCCCCTCCCTGGTCTCCCTCCTCCTTCTCCCAATCCTTAATCTTTCCCATCAGCATGTAAGCTCATTCTAATACAGTTATCCTAATGGCTCAAAAGCTTTGCTTGTGGATCAGTCCTGACACCTCCGGCTACAAGTAATAGAACATTGGACTGGCAGTGATTGAAAGCAAAGATGTGAATTACTCCTCTTCCTGAGAAGTGGGGAGGAGATGATCTCAGGGCTGGCTTGTGGCACGTCGACCACCCAGGCTCTTTACCTCTTTCACCCTCAGAACGCTGGCTTCCCATCCTTCTTCCTGTGGCCTCATGGTCTCAAGGCAGCTGCCCGGCTCTAGCCATCACATTTCACACAGCTTGTTGAGTGACAGGGGTGCCCTGGGGAATCCATCCCCCTTGCTCAGGGCATGACATTGAGTGGCTCCCAGGAGAAATTTGTAGAATAGGGGAAAGAGGAAGAATAGTAACAGCCAAAGCTATTTGAGAGGGCTGTGAATGTTCTCACGTGGTTGGTCCTGCGAGTTTTTGCTCAGGTCACTGCGGGCACATCCCTGACCCCGCAAGGAGCAGGGGGCACCTGCAGGCAGAGCAAGTATCAGGAGGACCCCAGGAGTCTGCTGTGGGGACTCACCAGTCCTGGACCTGTTCTAGTCTGCCCACCAGGAGCACTCGGCCTGTCCTCCCGGCAGCCTCCGCCCGCCCTGTCCAGCTCCCACGGCCCTGCCCACTTCCTGACACCCTCGGGTCAGAGCCCCTCGTCCTTCTGGCAGAGCGGCCGGGGTGGGGTGGGGTCTGCAGGGACCGCTAAGAGTGGGGAGGTCGCAGAGCTGCGAGAAGAGCGGGGGTACGGTAAATACCGTTTCATGAGAAAGCAAACCACAGCACATTACAAAGTTGCGGAAGTCGCTCGATGCCGCCGTCATCACCGAGGGCAGGACAGAGGATGCTCAGTGAGGCCGGCTCAGCCTGGGACTTATCACCCGGTTCTGGAAAGTGCTCACCCCTCTTCTCTCCGTGTCAGGACCGTGTGATTGTTTTCTGTGGAAAGAAGAGGCCGAGGGCACAGCTTTCCTTCTGGTGGCTGATGTGGATTCGTTTCTCCTCGTTGATGGTGGAGAGGGATGTTCGGAAGCCTCAGAGCTCATATCGGGGAAGCTGAGAACTTTCGGGATCCCTCGAGCTCGCTGTCACCGAGGGCCTTTCACGGCTGTGACTCAAGTTGGCCGCGGGGGCTGCAGGCGGCTTGACGAACCCAATTCCCGTCAGAAGAGCGGAGCCTGACGGTGGGTCTGTACCTGCGTGCTTGGCGCAGCCGGACTGGAGGGAGCTGGGTCTCAGTGGGCGCGGGCACCAACTGGCCTGCCTCCCCGGGCTCAGCGCCCTGCAGACTGGCTTCTGGCCCGAAGCCCCACGCCCTGCTCCCCTGCGCTCCCCACGCACCCCCAGGGCTGGGCCGGGGAACACCATCACCCCTCGGCCATGCCTCGATCCCGCCTCCGTGACAGGCCAGGGCGGCAGCTGTGTCCCCAGGAGCCGCTCCTGCATCGGGGTGGCTGTCGGTCAGTACGCTAACCGCCCAGACGGGCAAGCCACAGGGACCTGTCCCCATGTGGCGGGTTGAATCCCGCCCCCCACACAGACAGGCTCACGTCACATATGCCACCATGGAACTGAATTCTGCAACGGACTGCGTGAACATGGTGAGCTCAGCCTTTTGGCTTTGTGTGAACTCGGCCTTTTGGCTGAGCAGGGATTCCGATCAGGTCAGCAAGCTACGGCCCGAGGGCCAGCCCCAGACCTCTGCCTGATTTTGTGACATTTTATTGAAACAAGGCCGAGCTGGCTTGCCCACACGTGGCTTCAGTGGCTGTCACGTTGCAGCTCCAGGCTGAGCCGTGTGATACCAGGCGGCCCGCAAAGCCTCAGTCACTGTCCGGCCCTTCACGGACACCCCTGCTGGCCCTTGATGGAGGTCCCCTCGCGGTTCCGAGGGGTGGTCTTCCTTTAGCCCTTACTGTCCTGGACCAGATCCACGCGAGGCCTGGTCCACGCTGAGCTGGCCCTCAGAGGCCCGTGACCTCAGAGCCGTGACCCCTCAGCGCCCTGAGCCCCTCCCGCGTCTAAACCACGTCAGGGGTCCAGTGATGAGCTTGTCTCCTGGTGATGACTTCCGTGAGCTGGCCTTCACTCAGAAGGGTCAGTTCTCCGGAATGTTCTCAGCTCAACTTCTTAATTCTGGTCAATATCCTCGAAATGTGTTTTTAATAGCTTCAAATGAAACTCAAATCTCGTTAGGTGATGCCTAAGTCAATTCAAATATACATCTCCATCTGCCTTTACCGCTTTCAGATATGAAAGTTATGAAGGGGAAGGCAAGTAAAGGAATATAAATGCAAACGAGATGGAGAGAGGCCCGCAGGCGGCGGGGCGGCAGGTCCCTGACGGCGACCTGAACGGTCTGCCCGGGAGCTGGGCCGTGGGCCGCTGGGCAGCCTGTTCGCCAGTCCTGTTTCTAGGGCTCATAGCTGAGCTGTGGACGCATTAAAAAGAAAGCAAAACACCAAAATATAACCCCAGAAACAGCTGCTCTAAAGAGTTCGTCTTTGTCCTGTGTTCAGGAAAGACAGTCATCAGCCCATGAGCTTCAATGGCCCAAATTATCGATAATTTCGGCGTAAATGAGGCCATTATGTGCTGCCGCCAGGGCTCTCTGCCTGCTGATGAAAGTGAGCGCTGAGCTGCATCGTCCTCTGCGTCAGGGGCGAGGGCGGGGACGGGGCCTCGCTCCTGTCTTTGGAGGCGAGGGGCCGCTGCTCTGCCGGCCGGGGCCCCGGGATGCGGGCTCTGCCGGACAAACACTGCCCGACTCCCACCTAGCAGGCCCCAGGTGCGGCTCCGGGAAGCACCGAGCCCAACTGGACAGAGACTTCAGTCGGCTCCGACATAGTGACTGAGCCCATGGGCGGGGGGGACTGCCTTCCAGGGCTCCCTGGGGTGAGGGTGACCCACACGCGGGCCAGGCGCTCCCCCACCGGCGTGGTGGCATTCGGGGAGGCGGGCTGGGCCTTCGGGAGGTGATCAGGACGGGGTGACCGCCCGCAGGCCCGGGGCCGAGGCCTCAGGGTGAAACCACGCTGCCAGCTTTGGAGCGGGGCGGGCTCACCTCCTTCCCGGCCCAGGACCGGCCTGGGGCTCAGCATCGTCTGGGTGGCCAGGAACGCGGCCCTCGTAGCTGTGACCGTGACCTGGTCCTGTCACTCTGCTGGACTGTCCCGCAAGAGAGGAGGCTCGCGCTGTGGAACGGAGGAGACTCTGGGGTGCTGGCCGGCATCCGCGGGGCCCCCTTGGGTCCTGCCTGATGCAGAGTCTGACATAAATGAGCTTGTCTGGTCGTGGAAACCCCGCAGGAGGTGCTCCGGGTACGTGGAGTGGATGGCGTGAGGGCAGGTGTGGGCCACACCTGGGCCGGGGGCCGTCCCAGGGCAGAGGCAGAGCCCAGAGGACCCGAGGGCCTGAGATCCCGCTGCCTATCCCCTCCCCTCCCCTCTCCCAAGACCAGACCAGCTCAGGGACCATGGTTTCTGCAACAGTCCAGCCTGTGGGCAGCTGGGAGGGACGGCAGGGCGTGAGGCTGCCCCGTGATTCCTGATCAAACGGTCAGGAATCACGGCCCCGGCTTCCCCCACCCCTTACCCCCGCCCAAGTGGTCCAGCTTGGAAGGTCAGGGGTGACGAGAGTTTCAGCAAACCTCTCCCCTCACCAGCTGGGATGGCCCTCACCAACCATCAACCAAGGCAGGCCCACAGGGGGAGGGTCGACATGGGAGGCCGACCTTGAGTTGGGGGCTAGTGGGGACCTGCTCCTGCTGGAAGCCCAGCCCTTCCCAGGCAGGCGTGTTTAGCTGGTTTCTTTCTTGCTCTAAGTTCCCTGGCGGCTTGCGGGCTTTGATGTGTGGGAGGCAGTTTTCTCCTGGAAGGAAGGGGCTTGACCAGTGGGAACAGAAGGCAGACCGAAATAGCTCCCCACTTCATAACGCTTTTAGGGGTTTTGGTTTTCATTTTTTAAAAAAGTTCATTTGCTATATATTATTCAATTAGGAAATTTACCAGGCATGGTGACGTTTTTCTTAAAAAGGGCAAAAATAACTTAATAAGTCAAATTTGATTTGGCAAACTAGCATCTGTACGCTTTCCAGAGGAGGTGAAAGGTCCATGTGGCCCAGATGAGGAGAGAGGAGTCCAAGGCGGGGGAGTGAGTGGGGAGGTGAGGGGGGCAGAGGGGTGCGGTGAGGCCACCCCAACCCCGACTGGGAAAAGGAAAAAAAACCCCAGTACCTACTCAGACCAGCTCAGCAGACCCCCAGCCCAGCCCCTCCTTCAGCAGGCCCCTGCCCCAGGAGCCCTGAGTTCAGGGGGCAGAGACCCCAGGCCAGGAGACCCCGTGTTCCCGACATGAGGCCCCCCAGGGCCCGAGGACGGGGGGGGTCTGTCCCACGCAGAAGGAACAGTGGGGCTTCCAGGTGGAGTCAGGTGGCCATGACCTAGGGGTCAGGGTCACACCCAGGGACACAGCCCCAGACATGCATGGGCACACGCGAGCGCGAACACACTCCAGGGGCAAGGGGCAGCCAGAGAGCGGACGTGAGGACCAGGGAACTCGGCCTGGGCCCCTCCCACGCTGATGTCCAGCTGCCTCCGACTCGACAAGGTCCCCAAATCCTTAAGAAGATGCCTCCTGGGGAAATGGCACCTGACCCCCACCCCCCGGAAAACAAAGGGCGTCCCCCTCCGGCCCCACACTGTAGAATTGCAGAATCGATTACTGATGGGAAGCATAGGAAGCTTTTCAACTCCAAGCTGCAATATTCATTTAAGAATCTTTCCATCATAATGACCTAGAGATGAGACTTACAGAAGTTGAGATAATGCCATCAGAAGGGTCGCGCCGCCCTCAGGAGTCTCTTGACAGGCACGCATTTATATAATAATCAGAAGGCACTTGCGGCATCAAGGGGCCCGGCAGGCCTGCCGAGGACGAGGAGATCCTGGTTCACGTGGCATCGCCGATCCATCGCCTGTCACCTTGCACCAACGTTTCCAACTTTACCAGGAACACAGCAGACTCTGGGAGCTAGGCTGTGAAATTTGTAAGAACGTTTTTTCCGGTTACTTTTGGGAGGGACTTTGTAAATGACTCATGTGACTTGGAGGATAATTAGAGTTGACCCATGAACAGCCGGTTAATGAATATGTATTTTGCATGTTATATGTTTGTCATTCGTATTATAGACTGTATGCTCACAATTAAGTAAGCTAGAGAATAATCACTATTAAAATCATAAGGAAAGTAAAAATACGTTTATGGTTCATATATGTATTTATTGAAAGAAAGCTACCTATATGTGGACCCACAGGTCAAATCTGTGTTGTTCAAGGGTCAGCTAGCTGTCTTCCCTCTAGTCATTTTTTCACTTTTTAAAATTGTGATAAAACATAAATAAAAATTTACCATTTTATACATTTTAAGCCTGAAAATTACTGGCATTAAATATATTCCCAATGCTGTCACGGTCTACTGTATAGGGAAGTATACTTAACACTTTGTACTAACCTATAAGGGAAAAGACTCTGTAAAAGAATAGATATGTATACAGAGATGTATAACTGAATTACTCTGTTGTACATGTGAAGCTAAAATGGTATTGTAAATCAGTTATACTTCAATTAAAACAATAGACTTCAGCACAATGAATAAATCAATGAAAGATATATATACCTACGGTGGTGGTGGTGATTTAGGGCTCACTCGTGTCCGACTCTTTGCAACCCCGTGGACTGTAGGCCACCAGGCTCCTCTGTCCATGGGAATTTCCAGGCCAGAATACCGGAGTGGGTAGCCATCTCCTTCTCCAGGGGATCTTCCCAACCCAAGGATTGATCCTAAGTCTCCTGCATTGCAGGTGGATTCTTTACTGTCTGAGCCACCAAGGAAGCCCCTGAATATACCTACACATATTCACCACGTCCTACAACCATCGCCACTATCCATTTCCAAAAACATTTCATCCTCCCAAACAGAAATTCTATTTCCATCAAACTCCCTATGCCCCCCTCCCCCACGGAGCCCTGGAAACCTCTATTTTATGTTCTGTGTCTATGAATTTGCCTAGTCTAGGGACCTCCTCCAAGTGGAATCATATAGGCTTCATCCTTTCGCATCTGGCTTATTTTATGGAGCATACCGTCCTCAGTGTTCACCCCTGCTGTAGCTTGTATCAGAATTTCCTTCCTTTTGAAAGCTCCGTTGTATGGAGACCGAAGCCTCTTCATTCGTCCTCCACCTGTGGACCTCTGGGTCGCGTGAACGAGGACTCAGGTGCGCACATTCAGTCAGCCTGACAACGAAGGGCCGAGGGCAGAGGTCCGCCCCTGCAAGGGCTCAGCGCCGCAGGGCTGGGGTGAAAAAACCACATGAATTTAGGGATTTGGCTGCAGATTTCAAGAATATAAAATCGTCCATACTCTTGGATCAATTATTTCCTGAGTAAGAATTCATGCAGACAGACTGGAGAGAGGTGGCTGACGGTTTTATCTCAAGTGGGGGGACTAGGGACATTAGTTAAGAGACAAAATTAAATTTTTTTTTTTTAATCTGTACAACCGAGTTGGGATGTGAGTTAAATTTGCTCCTCGTGGCATCTGTGATCATACATATGTGTATGATTTAGATCATATATAGACTTTTAATAATTCACCTGTGTAAACCGTTATGGATCATAAAGAAGGCTGAGCGCTGAAGAATTGAAGCTTTCGAACTGTGGTGCTGGACAAGACTCTTGAGAGTCCCTCGGACAGCAAGGAGATCAAACCGGTCCATCCTAAAGGAAATCAACTCTGAATATTCACTGGAAGGACTGAGACTGAAGCTGACGTTCCAATCCTTTGGCCACCTGATACGGAGAGCTGACTCATTGGAAAAGATCCTGATGCTGGGAAAGATTGAGGGCAGGAGGAGAAGGGGATGGTGGAGGACCAGATGACTGGATGGCATCACCGACTCAATGGACATGAGTTTGAACAAACTCCGGGAGACAGCAGAGAACAGGGAGGCCTGGCTTGCTGCAGTCCCTGGGGTCACATAGGAGTCAGACCTGACTTAGCGACTGAACAGCAACAAAGACCGCTTATGAAAGGCACGAGCAGAGAAAGACAGCCTAACTCACAGGTAGGCAGACTCACCCGCACGGCCGACGTGGGGGCGGTGAGGCTCACCTGTGTCCCTGCCCTCCCTGCTGGGCCTGCCCCCGGCTCACCAGCCCCTGCAGGCAAGTCAGGATGACCTCCCAGAGGCGGGCTTCGGCACCGCTCAGTCCGCCCGGAGCCCCAGGCCCGGAGTGGCCCCTCCAGGAGGGGCATCCGCGACCCAGCTGGCTGAGACGCCTGCCCCCAGCCCCAGCCTGGGTGCATCGTCAGCTGAGAAGTTTCTCCAAAAAACTGCAAGCCGGCAGCACGGCTTTGCAGTCGGACGAGCCGTCTCCCACGTGTCCTCTGGGACTAGGAAAGCGGCCCCCTGCCCCTGACCGCTCCCGCCGCCCACCAGCCAGCGCGGCTGAGTCCCTCCCAGGGCGCGGCCGGCCCCCTGCCTCCAGCCCCGTGCCCATCGGCCCAGCACCCGCCTCGGCGGCCCCCGCGGACTCGGGGGCTCCACAGCGCCGGCGAGGGCTTGGATTCCGAGAGAAAATGTCAGCTGAAAGTCCCTCTCATGTTGCCCCTCGCGTGTCCCATGGGAGGTTGGAAGAGGGGAAATCAAACCAAAGGAGCCAAATTATCGCATTTCAGACACACCGCAAAGGAGGTCGCCTCTAGTGGGGCCGCTTGTCCACGCGCCGCGTCCGTCCCCTCACCCCACGCCCCCAGATGCCCCTGCACTCGCTTACCCCAGTTCCCCCACCCCAGCCCCCCATCTCAGTCTGCAGCCCACTAGTCTCCCCACCCCAATTCCCGCCCCCCGTGGCCTCCTTGGAGGTGACAAGTCTGTGTGCTGGTTGTCATTCATTCTGCTTTTAAGAACTTTCGTTTCTGGACATTTTATTCTTGGTGAAAATACACCTTTATTACCATATACTGTTCCTTAGGAGAGGGAACATTTTAAGATAATTTCAAAACATCTTCTTGGCTAAGAGGCGATAATGAAAACAGTCATTTTCACAGGTAAACTATTTCAAAAAAAGGAACTAGCTGCACTTTTCTTTCCTTCTTTGTCTCAGGAGACTTCAAGTAAGACAACAATCTGGAGTCTTCGGGACCATCTTAGTTTTATAAAAGCTAACCACTGTTCTTACATGGTGTCCTGTCGTCGATCAAAGTGAAATAGCAATGTAGGCACAGATATCCCAATTACATAAGATCTGTCAATCCTAAAGGAAGGCAACTCTGAATATTCAATTGGAAGGACTGATGCGGAAGCTCCGATACTTTAGCCACCTGATTCGAAAAGCCAACTCATTGGGAAACATCGAGGGCAGGAGGAGAAAAGGGTGAAAAGGGACCCCTTGGATGGCATCACCGACTCAATGGACATGAGCTTGAGCAAACTCTGGGAAATGGTGAAGGACGGGGGAGTCTGGCGTGCTGCAGCCCATGGGGTTGCAGAGTTGGACATGACCTAGCAACTGAACAGCATTAACCTCATCATGTTTGGACAATAATGAACGTAAGGACAGCCTCTTCCTGGCCATGTGAGGGAACTCTTCCTAGGTCTCCAGGGTCCCTGAGAAGCTGCTGCTCCACCCACCCTGGTCCCTGTGAGGTCACTCATTTCCAGCGTTGGGGGGGGAACACGAGGGCGTGACTCAGTCTGACACGGTGACCGAACAACAGCAAATCAGGCTGCTGGGTGACTCGGTAAAGGATGACTCCTCCCTGTCCTCATCCTCCTCTGAGCATCTTCACTGAGGTCATGTTACCTTTTCAATGACCGACTCCAGCTACAGTTATTTAAATAGATTGACGGGTGAGTCTCCCCTCTGTTTCAGGGGAGTAACCTGACTTTCTAAGAACTGGCAAGGTGACCCTTACCACAGGGTAAATGGCAAAACAGTGAAATCACAAAAAATTCCCAAAGAAAATATAGACAGATTCCTTTACAACCCTGGAGGAGGAAAGGTCTTTCTGATGGATTCAAAAGTCATAAAATTAAAGACTGATCAATTCTACCACGTTGGAGAAAAGCAGAGCAAAACAAGCAAGCAAACCTCTATCAGTTAAACGCAGAAGTATCTGCCGGTCATAATGCAGGCCAGAGGCTTAGCTTCCCAACACACGGAGAATCCTTTGAGGAAGAAACAGTAGTGTGACTATAGTGGGGAGATGCAGGCGAAGGGCAGAGCACAGGGGAAGAAATGTCGTTAGTGTAGAAAAAGCACCCCCTCCACTCCCGCTAAAGAAGCGCACGTCAAAACTACCCTGAGTGGACATTTCTCAGCTGTCGGATTGGCCAGAACCTACCAGCCGGCTCACACTCTCACTGGAGAGTGATGAAATAGAATTTATGTTGTAAGGCAGGACAAGAAAACATTTGAACACAAAATTCTGTGTGTGTGTGTGTGTGTGTTTGGGCCTCCACTCCCTCCCTAAAGTGCCACGTGCATCCGTGTTGCACATTAACCAGAGCTCCTAGAAGATGTTGGTCCTGCCCCCATAAAGATCATTTTTTCCCTTTCTTCTGAAGCCGGCAATGTGACTTCTTAAAAAGGCACTGTGTTCTTCTCCAGCTCCGAGTCGGGGTCGCGGTGACTTGTCCCTGCTCCCTCCGCATGTGGACTTGCGTCCCCGGTGAAGCTCACGGACAGTAGCACTGTGCCATTTTGATGTATGATCTTTGGTCTGGACAAGGTGTGTCACTGGGACTTCGACTTCTTTCTGAGGATCTGCTTCCTGGGTTGTAATCCTCAGTTTGGCTCAAGTAAAATTCCCTTTTGTATTTCTTATCTTGATAGTTAGAGTTTTGTTGGAGTTTTTATTGGAGTTTTGTTGACAAAAGCAGTCGAAACTACAACCCTGGGAGGGCAGTTTGGCAAAATCTATCCAAAGGCCAGAGTTGACACCTCCGACCTGCCTGTCTGCAGTTAGGATCCGGCCAAAAACACCGACCCGGGAGTGCACAGAGTCACGCTCCGTGGGTCCCCAGTGTGGACAGACAGGATCCACTTCGGCCCCGAGGACAGACAGAGGATCGGGTGGCTCTCCCCGCACAGACTCCAGGGCCTCCTTGGGCGGTACCCACTGTCTTTCTTTTCCTTTTTGCTCCTGGAAACGTGCTCTTCTCTCCCTGCAGGTGCATTGAAGACCACCCCCCAACCCCTGTTCCTCGTAAGTTGTACCCGTGGCGTCTGGGCAAAGACAGCGCTGATGGGTGGGGATGGAAGAGCGATGTCTCGTGGGTGTCTGTCGTAGTCATTTTAATTTTTCACGGAGTACAGGAGACCCGGGTTGATCCCTAGATTGGGAAGATTCCCTGGAGGATGAAATGGCAACCCACTCCAGTATTCTTGCTTGGAGAATCCCATGGACAGAGGAGCCTCGTGGGCTACAGTTCATGGAATTGCAAAAAGTCGGACATCACTGAACAGCTAATACACACATCCACCCAAATGGTTGTGGTTTTTTTAAATAAAAAAGAGAAAGTTTTGGCCCATTAGTACCTGAACATTTCCTATCCTTTTCTTAGGTTAAAAGTTTTAATTGAAATGTAGTTGATTTACAATGTTGTATTCGTTTCAGATGTACGGCAATGTGATTCAGTTATACATGTATTAATATACACACATGTAGATTCTTTTCTGTCTTAGGTTATTACATGATAATAAGTATAGTTTCTTGTGCTATACATGGGTTAGTTGGTTATCCATCTTATATATAGTAGTGTGTGTGTGTTAATCCCAAACTCCTAATTTATCCCTCTCCTACGATTCCCCTTGTGGAAACCATAGGTTTGTTTTTTTACATCTGTGAGTCTATTTCTGTTTTGTAAATAAGTTCGTTTGTGCCGTATTTTTTTTAGATTCCACATACAAGCAGCATTATATGATAGTTGTCTTTCTCTGACTTCCTTCACTCAGTAGGACATTCTCCAGACCCGTCTACGTTGCTGCAAGTGGCATTATTTATTCTTTTTATGGCTGAGTAATATTCCATTGTATATTTGTACCACATCTTCTCTATCCATTCACCCACCAATGAACATTCAGGTTGTTTCCCTGTCTTGGGTATTATGAATAATACTGCGACGAGCATTGGGGTGCATGTAACTTTTTGACTTTGGTTTTCTCGGGATATGTGTCCAGGAGTAGGATTTCTGGGTCATGTGGTAACTCTAGTTTTAGTTTTTTAAGGAATCTCTATACTGTTCTGCAGAGTGGCTGTACCAATTTACGTTCCCATCTACAGTGTAGGAGGGTTCCCTTTTCTCCGCATCTTCTCCACCGTTTGTTATTTGTAAACTTTTTGATGATGATCATCCTGACCAGCGTGAGGCAGTACCTAATTGTTTTGATTTGCATTTCTCTAATAATTAGTCACACTGAGTGTCTTTTCATCTGCCTATTGGCCATCAAAATTTCCTATTCTGTTTCTGTTTTCATTACTGAGAATTAAAAAACCAGAGAGAGGAAAAAATCACCAAATGCCAAAAAAGAATTTTATTTTCTAAATGCACACAGAATAATAAGTGGCTGGAGGGGAAGGGCAAGACGATACCTTTAGTCAACTTGAAAAAGGATTGTCAGGGGGCTTCCCAGGGGCTGAGACTCCGAGCTCCCAGGGTCGGGGGCCTGGGTTTGATCACTGGTTGGGGAACTATGTCCCAGGTGCTGCAAGAGAGGATCTCGAGTGCTGCAGCTAAGACCTGGCACAGCCAAATAAATAAAAATAAATATTTAAAAAATTGTCACTTCTCATGACCTGAGTCCAGCAAGAAAATATACTGTGTGTGAGAGATAATATTTTTTCAGAATAAGGAAAATGTACTCCTGGAAAGGATTTATTCCATGTGTGGACCAGATGTTTGGAGAATAAATGAGCTGGAAGGATGAATAGACGTGTGAGTGTCGGACACTAATACCCTCAAGTGGAGTGAAAGTCATGTCTGACTCTGTGTGACCCCATGGACTCTAACCCGCT
Organism: Muntiacus reevesi; assembly: GCF_963930625.1. Lineage (NCBI taxonomy): Eukaryota > Metazoa > Chordata > Mammalia > Artiodactyla > Cervidae > Muntiacus > Muntiacus reevesi. Next base: position 43,792,026 of record NC_089253.1, read on the forward strand.
TGGCTCCTCTGTCCATGGGATTCTCCAGACAAGAATACTGGAGTGGATTGCCACGCCCTCCTCCAGGGGAATCTTCCTGACCCAGGGATCGAACCTGGGTCTCCTGCATTGCACTCAGATTTTTTCCCATCTGAGCCACCAGGGAAGTCAACACCACATAAAACGTATAAACTTGATTCTCTGGATGATAATGAAGCTGCTGAGTTTTCCTGGAGCAGAGTTACAGTCAGATCTGTGTTTGGGAATGTTCCCCATGGCCGCCATGGACTAGGAGGAGCAGGAGAAACAGGGTCTGGGCCACTAGAAATAGCCGCAGACTCCCCCCACTTTGCCCACAGAGATGTGGGCGCTGTTTTCCCGACTCCTTGCATCTGGGCCGAACCTCTGACTCTGACCAAGAGTAGAACGTGGCAGAAGGGCCACTGTGCCGGGCCCGGGCCTCCTCTCTAGGGGAATTCAGCCTCTATACTCTATGCAAGCGGCCACACCCGCCAGCTGAGCTCCAGGCCACAGTGACCTGCCAGCCCACCCTGGGGAAGGCTGTATGCATCAAAGTGCAGCCTGTCTTGCAAAGCTGCAGGAAATACTGTCTTTGAACATCTCAGTTTGGGGGCAGTTGGTTGCGCGCATGCGTGTTCAGTCACTTGGTCATGTCCAACTCTTTGCAACTCCAAGAATTGTAGCTCACCTGAAGCCACATGGACAGCTACGTGTCCTGAAGCTCATGGATAGGCTCCTCTGTCCGTGGAGTTTTTCCAGGCAAGAATACTGGAGTGGGTTGCCATTTCCTTCTCCAAGGATCTTCTCGACCCAGGGATCAAACCCATGTGTCCCGCATTGGCAGACAAGTTCTTTACCTCTGAGCCACTAGGGAAGTCCTGGGTAATCTGTTATGTGGCAATAAATACCTGCAACCCTGGACATGGAGACTCTGGGAAGGAGGACTTGGCTGGACGGGTGGAGCTGGGGCCCGCTCGGCGACCGCCCTGAGAAGCCCCGGACAGGTCTGACCGCTGTTCCCAGGTGTCACTTCCTGCCGAAGTCACAGCAGCCCCGCCCCACCTCACCCCCTCGGCGAGCAGTCTGCAGGCTCCCCGGGGGCGTAGTGGCCGGGCTGGGGGCCCAGCTGTCGGGCCAGGGGCTGCTGCCCGAACAGCTTGCAGGGCAGCCGTGCTCCCCGGAAAACGAGGGCGCTGGCGGTGGTAATTGGCAACGTCCTTCCTTTGGGAAGTCAGCCTGACTCTTCAAATGTAATAAACAGAGTTTGAGAATTTAATTTTTTCCCCCAGGGTCGTGATTTGTTCTGCTGTCAATGCATTACGGGGGGAAGAAAGCTCTTACCACAGAGGATCTGTCAACCTGATTTCCTCCTAATTGGCATTCACATCCACGGCCCTACCAGATCCATGTCTTCACGGAGCCCACACAGACTCTCCGCTTTTCCTCCGAGCAGAGCTTGACCCCAAAGACTTATCTGTGGAAATGAGGAAAGCGTCATCCTTGCTCCGCTTGCCTCCATGACCAAGACGTGAGGTTCCGGAGGAAGGGGTCCCCGAATCCCCACGTTGCTCTGACCCCTATGCTTCGTTGCTCAGTCATGTCCGACTCCTGCAACCCCACAGACTGCAGCCCACCAGGCGCCTCTGTCCACAGGATTCGCCAGGCAAGAATACTGGAGTGGGTTGCCACGCCCTCCTCCAGAGGGTCTTCCCAACCCAGGGATCGAACCCTTGTCTCCTATGTCTCCCGCATTGGCAGATGGGGCATTTACCACTAGCACCACTTGGGAACTCCAGCTTTTTAGGACAATACATCCCAAATATTGCGTGGACATTCTTACAATCAGAATTTGTTGTTTATCCGAAATTCAAGTTTAATTGCCTCCTGTGTTTCTACTTAATAGGGGGCCGTTTGGAATGAAGCAGAGCTGACTGCCAAATCAAGGGGGGCCCAGAGAAAGGTGAGCGAGAAAGGAACGACCCAGGGGAGGGGTGATGGGAAGTGCAAGGAAGATCCTCCAGGGACCGTGAACTTGGACAGTGTCCCGGCCAGCTGAACCTGACTGGAAAGAAGAGGGAGAGGAAGAAGCCGGCAAAGAAATGGTGGGACCTGGGTGACCATCAGTCCCGGCTTGCCCAGGACTTCCTGGAAACCCCACAGTCCCAGGAAAGTGAGACGGTTGGTCACCCCAAGGGGGAAGGACGTTCTAGACCAAGGAAACAGCAAGTACAAAATTATGGGGGCGAGTTTGCCTCTCAGAAGCGTATCGAATCCACCCATGCTCCCCACACTGCCCAACCCCACCCCACTGGGCCAGGAGCAAAATGTAAGGGGGGCCCAAACTCGACGATCAAGATAAAGCCTTCAATGCAACACTGAACTTAAAAATCAAAATAAATCCAGTGGTTAAGACTTCACCTTCCAATGCAGCGGGGGAGGGTTTGATCCCTGGTCGGGGGAGCCAAGGTCCCATATACCTTGGGGTCAGAAACATAAAACAGAAAACAGAAACAATATTGTAACAAATTCAATAATGGCTTTAAAAATGGTTCATATCAAAACATCTTTTTAAAAGATCCAAATAAATGTAACATGTCCATGATGAGCAAAATATCAAAAACTTAAATAAAATTCCTTAAAATATTCAGTACAGAATTCCTATCGGGGGACGTCCCTGGTGGTCCAGCGGTTAAGAATCCACCTTCCAATGCAGGGAACGTGGGTTTGACCCCTGGTCGGGTAACCAAGACCCCACGTGCTTCAGAGCAGCTAAGCCCGTGGGCCACAATTAAGACCTGAGGCAGCCAAGTAAACACACATATATATGTATATATTTTAAAAGAAGTAACTACTTAAAAAAAGAATTCCTATCTGACCCAGCAACTCACCCCCTAGGTATATACCAAAATGAATTGTAAATAGTTCTTTGAATGAAGGGGCTTCCCAGGTGGCGCTTGTGGTGAACAACCCACCTTCCAGTGCAGGAAACATGAGAGATGTGGGTTCAATCCCTGGGATGGGAAGATCTCCTAGAGGAGGGCATGGCATCCCACTCCAGGATTCTTGCCTGGAGAATCCCATGGACAGAGGAGTCTGGCGGGCTACAGTCCGTGGGGTCTCAAAGAGTCGGACACAACTGAAGCGACTTAGCATGCACGCGTTTGAATGAAAGCCTGTCCACGAATGTTCGTGTTAGTATTATTCACAGTAGTCAGGAGGTAGAAACAACCCAAGTGTCCTTCAGTTGATGACTGGGTGAAATTGTGGTCCATCCTCACGCGCGTGCCCCAGAACCGTCAGATGTTACATCTGTGTGTTCGTGCTAAGCCACGTCAGCTGTGTCCACCTCTTTTCGATCCTAGGGGCTGTAGCCCTCTCCTACAGTCCACAGGACTCCTCTGTCTGTGGGATTCTCCAGGCAAGAATACTGGAGTGCACTGCCATCCCTTTCTCCAGGGAAATCTCCCCGGCCCAGGGGTAGAACCTCCATCTCTTAGGTTTCTTGCCTTGGCAGGTGGGTTCTTCACACTGGCGCCACCTGCGTAGATGCTACATTGCTGTTGTTCAAGCTGCTTTGTCAGTGGTTGTTTCTGCAGCCCCAGCAGACTCCTGCAGGTCCCCTTGTCAGACTGGCAAAATCTGACCGTGTGATGGGGCCAGCCAGGGTTTGGGGCAGAGGGCAGAGGGTGTCAGGGGACTGTGAATGGGGACAACCTTTCCAGAAGGTCACTGGGCGCGTCTAACAGAAGTTGAGATGCCCACGTTCATTGTCCCTGTCCCCAGGGCTAAGACTCCATGCCCTGATCCTGGAGGACTCTGCACAAAGACGCCAGGATGTCATGGCCTGGGAGGGTGAGCTGGGCACTGAGCCAGGCACAGTGGAAGGAACGCGGTGGTCCTCGACTGGAAAGCCAGCCCAGATGCAAAACGGAAGAACAAGCAGAGCAAAATTCCACTTTGCTTTCCTTCTTTTTTTTCAACGTTTTATCTTATATTGGAGCCCAGTTGATTAACAATGCTGTGATCATTTCAAGTGGACCTCAAAGTGATTCAGTTATATATATATATATATACATGCATCTATTCTTTTCTAAATTCTTTCCCTATTTAGGTTGCTACCTAATATTGAGCAACAACAACACCAACATAATTTTGAGCAGTTTCCTGTGCTATACAGTAGGTCCTTGTTGGTAAGCCATTTCATTTTTTAATTTTTTGGTTATCTATTTTAAATAGAGTGGTGTGTACATGTCTATCCCAAACTGCCTAGCTAACCTTTCCCCCGTCCTTCCCTGCGCTGGTAAGCATAAGTTCATTCTCTAAGTCTGTGAATCTGTTTCTGCTTTGGAGATAATATCATCTGTAGCATTTCTTTTTAGATTCTGCGTGTAAGTGGCATGATACAATATTTCTCTTTCTCTGTCGGACCCACTTTGCTCAGGCGGACAATCTCCAGGTCCATCTTTTCCTTTCCTTCTTAAATCGCACATATCACTGCAGTGAAAACACAGAAGCACCCGGAAGAACACACACGCCCGTCGGCAGAGGTTTCTCCTAGAGGCGTGGGTGGCAGAACTCGTGTTTCTTACTGTAAAACTTTGAAAAGTGATCCGATTGTGGGTGATTTGTGACTGTGCCCCCCAGGGAGCTAAGGCCAGCCTGGCCTTGACTCCAAGCTGTTCTAGGTAACTGGCCAGCATCAGTGATCTCAGCTGGCTGCCCAGTGTCCCCTCCCGCCTCACTCAGCCACCGGGTGAAATGGGGCGGTTGCAGGCAGGAGATGGAGGCCCAGGGAGGGTGGGTGACTTATTAAGGCTGCAGGGCTTGCGAACCCGAGCTGGGATTTGACCCGGTGTCCGGCCCCTCTGCTGGCCTCCGTGTGTGTACTTAGTTGGTTCTGAACCTGGAGCAAAGGCGGGGCCGCGGTCCAGCCCTGACCCAGCTGGGCTCCAGGATGCTGGGGGGCGGGCGTGTCTCCAGCACCCCTCCCCCAGACCACCGGGGCCAGGGGTCCTTCCGCAGGGGCTGCCCGTTGATCCCGATGAGAGGGTGAAGCTGCGGAGGACTGGGCGTCCCGGGGAAGCCATTCACAGCGGCCAGCACCCCCGAGTGACTGCCCCGGCTCCCGTCCATCTGTGAGCCCGCCACGGGCCGGGCGCTGCCACCGTCTGGCAGGCCGTGTGTTTACACGGACACAAGGCAACTCTGGGGGCGCTCGGGCAGAATGGGAGGGGGGTCCCGCCGGCGGCTCCATTTCCACGGGGCTTAAAACAGGTGGAGTCACTGATGCTGGAGCCTGCAGGCCACCCTGGCGGCGGGCGGTGGGGCGCCTGGGGCCCCGGGGCGGTGAGCTGCCTCCGTGTGCACATCCAGCCAGCTCAACACCCGAGCACCCTTGTGTCTATGGCTTGTTCTTCCATGAAAGGTTTTGTTTTGTTTCTTAACACCTAAAGGTTTAAATGCTCATGGCTTCTGAATTCCCCTGAAGTGTTCTGGGTCCCTGAGAAGGGGGCGGGACACAGGGTGGCTGCTTCCCCGGGCCCCACAGCTCGGCCCCCGGAATGCAAACGCCCCTCCCTTTGGGTCCCCCCACCCCGTTAGCCAGGCGGGCTCCCACACGGCCCTGGGGGTGCTGCCGCGGGTCTGACTCAGGGCCAGGAAACAGGAGCTGCTGCCCCGGCCTGCGGCTGAATCACCAGCCCACCTCCAGGCTGAGCCACCCGGAAAAGACCACCCGGGTGAGTCACCCCAGGCCAGGCGCGAGAGGATTCCCGACGCCCAGGGGAGCTGGCCCTCTGACTGGCAACAGCACTCCCTGGGGCAGCTCCTTGGGGTGGGGTGGGGGGGTGGAGGGAGGCGGTGGGGGGAGGGGAGGAGGTGGGGGGAGGGGAGGAGGTGGGGGGGCAGGGAGGGTAGGGAACAGAAAGGAGTGGGAGGGGCCGGAGCTGGGTGGGCAGACCTAAGTGGGAGGAGGCAGGGGGTGGGAGGGGCGTGTGTGGGGAGGGAAGGGAGGAGGGGGAGGGAGGGGAGGAGGGGGAGGGAGGGGAGGAGGGGGAGGGGGGAGGGGGGAGGGGAGAGGACGGGCAGTGGGGAGCGGGCCGCAGATGGGGCGTTGCTGTGGGAGAGCAGACGCCGGGGGCAGGCTTAGGGAAGGGGAAGCCTGCACCCCGGCAGCAGGAAGGGCAGGTGGCAGGCAAGGATGGCTCAGACCACAGAGCCCAGGACTTGTCCGATGACCCAAGCTGGACCACCCGGGAAACATCAAGCCCCCGCTCCACTCACCCCGAGCTGAGCCTGCCCAGGAGCATTGAGCCCTGGGGATGATGGAGTCGGGGGTGCTGCTGGGGGGCTTGTGGACCTAATGAGAGGTCCCGATGGCCCCCTGAGACACTGGCCGAGGGTGGCGGCTGATCAAGAGCTGACGGCGCCTTGAAACGCCGCTGTCTCTTCCCCTGGTGACCCCAATCTTGTCCCACCCCCAGCTCCCAGCTGCTGGAGATGTACCAGCAACTCTGCAGGGCTGATCTGACACCTGGGCGCGGACATTGTGGGCACGGGTATTCCTGGAAGCCATTCCACACTGGGAGGGCTGGCCAGTCAGTCGTAAATGTACGTGAAATGGATCCACCCCACTGTAAGTACACCCACCACGAGCCAGAAAAATCTTCCCTCCCACCCGCACCCCAACCAAATGCAACCCCCAGTCCAGCCTCCCCTGAGAACCCAGAAAGGCCGTCCGCCTCCCTGGCACCACTTTCCACTGGGCCATCACGGCGCAGGGAGAGATGTGGAAGGTGTGGGTCTGGGCTGACTGCTTATGTGCACGTTAGTCGCTCCATCATGTCCCACTCTTTGCGCCCCATGGACTGTAGCCCGCCAGGCTCCTCTGTCCATAAAATTCTCCAGGCAAGAAGACTGGAGTGGGTTGCCATTCCCTCCTCCAGGGTATCTTCTTGACCCAGTGATCGAACCCAGCTCTCCTGCATTGCAGGCAGGTTCTTTACTGTCTGAGCAATGGGGAAGCTGTGCTTATAACTTATTTCAATCTTACAAAAACATGCCACCTTGAGAACTGTTGTCTTGGGGCCCTGCCTGGGACTGAGCCCGCTGATCACTAGGACCAGCGTCCAATCTTCCTTCCTCTGGTTCAGAACCCTGATTTCAGTGGGCCACCAGCACTGCATATAATTACACACCCTATTCCGCAGCCTTCACTGCAGCTGACTCTCGGAGGAGAGATCCCCCAAGAACTGGTAAAGGGAGGGGGGGATCCTTTCACCCAAAGTTTCCAGGCCTCTCATCCCTCTTCTTCTCCATTGTCTCTCCCTTCTTCGCAGCCAACACCCTACTAAAACCCACCGATTGTTCCCGTGGACAAAGCACACAAATCGTCACACATATCATGAGTCCTTTAATGGAGACATATGATGAGCTGAATACATACACTCAAAAGGCCATTCGAAGAGTTATAATAACCTTCACTTCAGCCAGATCCTTAGCAAGCTGTTATCTTTAGGGAGCAACTGGGATTTTTTTTTTTTTTTTTTTTTTTAATGATGTCTGTGCCACTGCGGGAGGTTGAGTAGGACTGGGACCCACAGAGGGGCAGGCTCAAGGGCACAGCACTGGCAGGGTCAAATGAGAGCCAAGGCTAGACGGTCAGGCCATTTCCTCATTTCTTTAATAGTACTGAGATCATCGAGGACTTCCCCGGTGGTTCAGATGATAAAGAATCTGCCTACAAGAGACCCGGGTTCAATCCCTGGGTTGGGAAGTTCCCCTTGAGAAGGGAATGACTATCCACTCCACTATTCTTGCCTGGAGAATTCCATGGACAGAGGAGCCTGGTGAGCTACAGTCCATGGGGTTGCAAAGAGTCGGACATGACTGAGCGACCACACACACACACTGAGACCATCACGGGATCCGCAGGCGGTGCCTCTTTGTCATCTTCTCTTGTTCTCAGTCATGTCCGACTCTTTGCGACCCCATGGACTGCAGCACACCAGGCTTCCCTGTCCTTCACCATCTCCCAGAGTTTTCTCAAACTCATGTCCATTGAGTTGGTGATGCCATCCAACCATCTCATCCTCTGTCTCCTTCTCCTCCTGCCTTCAGTCTTTCCCAGCATCAGGGTCTTTCCCAATGAGTAGGCGCTTCGCATCAGCTGGCTAAAGTATCTTCTCTTGTAAGCTGCCTCTGCGTGCCCCTCTTGCCAACATTAGCTCCTCACCATCATTGAAGTTGTGTATCCCCTCATTCACTTGTATTCATTAATTCATTCATTAAACATTTGCTGACTATTTTGTGTGAAACACCACATTAGTAAAGTCATTCCAACTACATATAACATTAATAGAAATCCTCCAAACAACATTTAACTTAAGTAAAAGAACTTTGTTTCTCTCTGTAGCAAAACAAGCCTGGAAGTCAGCAGCCCAGGCTGCTTCAGAATCAGTTCCTCCAAAGTCATTACCTTCTAGTCCAAAATGGCTGCTCAGTTCCAACCCTCACATTCACATTCCAGGCAGCAGGAAGGAGGAGAGGAAAAGGACCAAGAAAGGGCTACCCATGGGACTCCTTTCACCTGGAATGTGCTGGGTCCCACCCGGCCAATCCTGCTCACCTCTCAGGTGAGGCCCTCCAAATGTCCTTCTCGTGATCATGAAGGAGTTATTTGTACAACTGTTTCTGTGCACTCGGGTCCCCATTAGATTGTAATGTCCACGAGGGCTGGGACATCTGCCGCAATCCCAGTGTGCTGCTGGGGGAAGCAGCATCTCTCCGGGCTGGATGAGGGAGAGATGAGACCCGGTGATGGATTGCAGCCTGGGTTTTCTCTGGACTCTTCTTCCCCCTCTTGCTCATCATACCCAGGCTAGTTTTGGTGGTGGACAGGGCTTCTAAGGGAAGATGGGCCAGCTCACAACGCAGGGATAAAATTATGCTTTCTGCTTGATTTCCATCACTCTAATGGTGACCCATTTTGTCTGCCTCACACCAGGCTGTCTTCAAGATGACAAGCAGACAGCGTCCCACTGGGTCACTGCTGAGTTCACAGAGCCCATTACCATGCTGGCTGTGGGGCCCGGCACAGCCTGTGCCCGGAAGCTGGCGCCTGCCATCTGGGGGTGCGGTCCTCTGTCTGAACGCATCTGCTGGTCCCGGGGAGTCAGAGCACCCCTCCTCACTTCTGCCTCGCTGTGTCTGCGTGCTCCTGGTGCCCACCCAACTCTTCCGGGCCGGGGTCACCAGGCACACCCAGGATTGGTACAGTCTCCTCACCAGAAGCAGTGACAGTGGGTGTCTTCCCTAGGTGGAATCAGTGACAGAGCGAGGACCCATGTTTGTATAGAGCATGTGTCTAATTATTTAATGTAGACTTGCTAAGAGCTTCCCAGGTGGCTCAGTGGGTAAAGAATCCACCTGCAATGCAAGAGACGCAAGAGTTGCGGGTTCGACTCTGGGTTGGGAAGATCCCCTGGAGGAGGGCATGACAGCCCACTCCAGTATTCTTGCCTAGACAATCTCATGGACAGAGGAGCCTGGCAGGCTATAGTCCATGGGGTCGCAAAGAGTTGGACATGACTGAAGTGACTGAGCATACACGCCTTCTAAGTGTTCATAACACATGTAAAGACTGCTAATGATATTCCCTGAGACACGTGGAAGAAAGTGACCAGAGGGCAGGTTTTTGGTTTTTTGAAATGTTCTCGCTGTATCTACCAGTGCCCCTGCTCTTTGCCCTGGCCGCGTGCATGCTAAGTGCTTAAGTTGTGTCTGATTCTTTGTGACCCAGAAGACTTGTAGCCCACAAGGCCCTTCTGTGTGGGATTCACTAGGCAAGAATACTGGAGTGGGTCGCCATGCCCTCCTCCAGGGCCGGGGCCCAAGCATGCATCAGGGTTTGGCTTCCAGGAAGCTCTGGGGGCTGCTGGCAGGATAAAAAAGTCTGACAGCCCCTCTGAAGTGCATCACCAACAGGGGCTCACTCGTGTCTTGCTTGTCTGGGGGGCCACCTTCTCCCACTTAGGGACCTGGATGCTGGCTCTGTGACCAGAGCATTCTGTTTAGAACTTCTGCTTCTTCAGACAGACGAAGAGGTTCCTTAACAAAGTAAATTGAGAGCGGAAGGGTCCTCAAGCTTTTGTCGATGGTAAGATTAGCTGAACATGGAAGACAGGTGAAGGCTGATATTAACCACTTGTCTGGTGCACCAGGATGCATTTGTTCTCAGAAGAAAAGCCAGTATTATGAGTGACACCTGACTCTCCTGCTGAAGCAGTCATTGTAGAGAAGTGGTGGCATTTCTCAGGTAGCTGGTGGCACCCCTATCTGCGCCCCTGCCTGCTCCCCAATCTGTCTGATGAGAGGGCACCCCATTCTTCTCCGGCGAGTCGCAGATAGCTGTTCTCGGCTCTTCCGCATCTCAGCCGTCCATCTGCCCACTGCTACACACTGGGTTGACCAGGGGCTTCCGAAATCAGTCTGTGATTCCACTTAGGACTGCCCCTTACTCCCCTCCCACCCCAGGCTGCCAAAATAGGAGTGATTGGAAGTCAGCTGCGCCCTGGAGAACACACCCCATCTTTCCCTATTGCCCTCATCTCAGCCAGGAGTGTCCCCGAGACTACCCACCAAGCCAGGTGCCCCCTGTGTCACCCCCCACCCTCCAGTAAGCAGGGTGGGCACTCAGCACCCCAGCTTAGGGCTTTGCTCCTTCCTAACCAGCCAGCTGGCCTGGACTGGAGGCCTCAGGTGCCCTGCGTCCTTTATCATCCCTGCAGAAGCAAATGGCTCCCCTGGAGATGGTCCAAGCTTTCAGTACTAAGGTTCATGGGACTAAATGTAGGTGACACATAGGGTATCATCATCATGATTCTCTCTCCTGAATCCTGTTCACTCCAGAGTCCTCAATTAAGTCAATCAACCTAACATTCAGCTGGGCAGGTGGGGACACGGCTGCACCCTCCTGGCAACCGGCTCGGCCACTGGTTGGCAGCTTCCAGCAGGGGCCCATCTGATGCCTCTGCCAGCCGCCGCTGAGGACTTCAGAGGCCAGTATTGTCCAGCCAGGTGGGAGTGGGGCCCAGGCAAATCTTCTCCTGATGGCTTCATTGCTCCTCAGAAGCCTGGAGGCTCCCCTCCTGTGGGTCCCCAGCTGTCTTTGCAAGCGAGGGCTGGCCCAAGCTCAGGCACATCCTGCAGTGAGCCACGGGCGGCCTTGTTCCCAGGCGACTCTTTGGCCACCTGTCCAGGGCAGCCTCACCCAGCTGTCGGCCGCCGGCCCACCCAGCCCTTGGCCACCTCTGGGAACCGCGACAGGCCTGGTTCCGGACTCCCACCCCACCCAGGCCCTCAAAGGCTCAGCCAATACCTGACCCTGCTCCCAAGAGCTCTGCGTTGTCCTGAAGGGCTGCAGGTACCCCTTCAGGCCCGCAGCGCAGTGGGATGGGGAGGGGGACGCCCTCAGCTCTAAGGCCTGAGAGCCCCCCAGACCCACAGCCTGAGTGCGCTTGCGGATCCGCCCCCCTTTGGAAAAAGAGGAGGGGCTTGCAGGTGGAGCTAGTGGTAAAGAACCCACTTGCCAAGGCGAGAGGCGGGTTCGATCCCTGGGCTGGGAAGGTCCCCTGGAGAAGAGAGTGGCTACCCACTCCAGTCTTCTTGCCTGGGAAATCCCACGGACAGAGGAGCCTGGGGGGCTACAGTCCATGGGGTCGCAGAGTCAGACACAACTGAGCGACTTAGCACAGCCCAGAAGGGGGACCAGGGTCCCGGTAGGGAGGGCCAGCGGGCACGGGAGGAGGAAGCCGGGCAGGCTGCGGGCTGCTGTCCCCCCGCCCCCGTAATCCAGCCGCTGCAACAGTGTACGGGGGGCACAGCGTGCGGGGTCGGCGGTGCCCAGGACCCCGCGGCCGCGCCCAGCTCAGAGGGAGGGTCTCCGGCTGCGGAGTCCCCTGCGCAGGGGGCGCTGCGCCTGGCCCGGGGGTCGCGCTAACAGGCGTGGGGTCTCCGCCGTGGGCTGGGGGTTCTCCATTCGCGGCGATGGGGGCTCTCTCGCCGGGTGCGGGGGGCTTCTCGCCGTCCCCGCCAGCCCCACCTGCAAAGCAGGACCACCGCGCCCCCCACCCCGCCCCGCGGGGGCTCCGAGGGCCCCCCGGGACTGAGTTCCGGTCACTCCCGCCCACTCGGGCCGGCGAGGGCGCGGGAGGCGGGAGCGGAGCCCGTGACGCGGCGGAGCTGCTCCCGGATGCACCGCATAAATAGCGGCGGCAGCGGCGGCTCCCGGCGCGGACACGTCGAGGGAGCCCGGCCGCCCTGCGCTTCCAGCCTCTGCGTCCCCGAGGCCGCGCCATGCGGTGAGCGTCCCCGGCCCTGACCCACCCGACTCGACGGACGCGCGGCCCCGCCGACACCCCAGGACCTGTAGACACCCCAGGACCCGCAGACATCCCCCGACCCTCCGGGCCCTGCTCAAGGTACCGCGCCCCCGAGCTCACCCCACTTTTTCCTTCGCGTTCCCCTATCCACAGCGCCCACCTGCCGGTGGACCTTCCCCGGGGCCGGCGCGTTGCCTCTCCCGGCCGGGCTCTCTCCTGGCTGGCTCCTGGCTGCCCCTCCCGCACCCGCAGGGGTGGGTGGGGGTCCCGAGCCCCCGCCCGACGTGCGCGCTGGGGAGGGAGGCCGGTCTCCCCGCGCCGCCGCCCACCGCCCCTTCCCTTGCAGATGCCCAGAGGCTCCGTCCTCCTGCTCGCCTCCCTGCTCCTCGCCGCGGCCCTTTCAGCCACCCTGGGCCTCGGGTCACCGGTAAGCGCAGGGCGGGGGCAAACGCCGAGTGTCCTTCTCGGCAAAGGGGGGCGACCTCATCAGAACCAGACCGGGGGTGGGGAGTGGGGTGAGTTCCTTGTGCGGGAACAGAGAGAGCCATGGATTCTGCCTCCGGGTGGGAGGGGGTGTGGGGGGGTCGGGAGACTTGGGAATCGAGGCGGGGGGGGGGGGGGCAGTCCTCAGAGCAGATCGGCGGCGGCGGGGGTTTCCGAGGAGATGCTCCAGACAGCCGCCTCTCCCAGTACCAAGAGCCCCTGGCTATGGGCCGCTAAATGTGGACCCTACGAACCCGGAGGTTAGCGCCTCAGACTAGTGAGGGGTGAACCCCATTTGGTTAAGTTCAGTAGAGCATCAGTAACCCCGTTTGCCAACTGGTTTTACCAACACGTGGCTTCGGCATCGTTTAAAAGCCAGCGGGTGCACTGAGTCTGTAGCCTAAAGGAATTCTTTGCTAACGCAGTTAGTGCTGTTTTCCTGGCGACCATAGCTTACTGGGGTGCGAGTCTGGAAGGTCTTGCAGTTTCCCAAAGTACACGCATTATTCTAATTCCTGTATCCTGCCTGGAAAGTCTGGGTGAATTTCACTTAATGTCTTTCTAATTTCATTTAGAGCTCTTGCTTTAACAGTTTGCATCTCTTAGCTCGTTCTATGAAAGAGTCAAGTGTCTGTCATTGAAGCCGGGTGGCTGTTTGGAGTAGATGCTAACTTCACAGGCTGCCGTGGTGGCTCATAGGATCAGAAGCTGCCGCTGGGGGCTTCTTTGAGCCATCACAGGCTGTACCAGGCAGGATGCTTGCCCTCTGACCCCTGCCCTCCCGTTTAAGGTGAAGGAGAAGAGAGGCTGGACCCTGAACAGCGCCGGCTACCTTCTCGGACCACGTGAGTGAGGCCGGGCCGGCATCTCCGGCAAATTTGCTCTGGTCGAGCTGGCTGCGGCCCTGGTGCTGACCCTGCTCTTCCTGAAATGTGGGGGTTGCCCGTCATTGCTCCGAGCCCTTGATATTCCACTGCGAGTCAGATAAAGGGACGCAGGGGAGTTTTCCCTGAGACTTTGAGGCACGGTGGGTTTCTCTGTAGGTTTCACTGAAGGGATAGACCCAGGCCCTTCCGAGGCCTCGCCTTCCTCTGGGATTCCCAGCCTCAGCCCCTGTTCAGGCCTCCCCGGGTGAGCACCTCAGAAGGCAGACACTCCTTGGGGCTCTGTTCTGGGCCCTCTCTCAGGTCCCTCTGTCTCTCCCTGGACGCTCCCATCCATTCCTTGACCTGAAGAGGCCAAGACTGAATGTCGAGGGTTCTCTTTCTGCTCCGAATCTGTTCCTGGAGCCGTCCTGCGGGGTGACTGACCCTCGGGCTCTTGTCTTTGATGTGAGTCGTCTGCACTTGGTGTGAGTAATTTGACTCCGTTCAGGATGCAGACTCCAGTGAAAACAAACTCGTGGCGAGTTTATTCAGAGACCCCCAGCTCGTCTGCTGCGTTTACAGGCAAGCACACGGACCCCGCGGCTCAGTGCCCGGCTCGCTGCCGTGGAATTCCTCAGTGGGCGCGGGAAGCGGCAGAGGTGGGAAGTGGCTTGCCTCCAGGCGCTCAAGGGGACACTCCAGACCCCTTGCCCACCCGCCCCCACTCCGCTTCCTGCAAGTCCCCTGTCCGCAGTGATCCCTTCAGGTTTTGTCCTCAAGGAGGGGTGAGGGGAGACCTTTCACTGCCCATCCCACCCCGCCCCTACTTTCAGATTTGCAGGCATGGTTTCGTTGGGGACAGCCATCAGCCTTGAAGAAAATCCTCCTCTGTTTATTTCCTGTTTTCCCACAGGAAAGGAGGCAAACAGCAGATAGCTCATGTCCCAATCCTTCCAGAGTCATTGGGAAGAGCCGTCTCCATTTAAGCGACCCTGGGAAGCTGCTTTTAGTTTTTAACCCCCGAGTTTAAGTACAGACGCTTCTTCCACTGCACGTGGTTGGTTATCTGATCACCTGCAGGGTCCCTGAGAGCTGGGTTTTGAGAAACGCAGAGACAGAAGTGAAAACAAGATGGGGCCACAGGCAGGGTCCCCTGGGCATCTCTGGTCTCGGAACAAAAGCAGCGGCCAGTCCCCAGGGGTCTGGGCACTGTGGGTGGGGTGGTCTTGCCTGCGGGACACCGACTCACGAGTTTTCCTGAGCCCTCTGCAGCCCGGAGTCCCTTCCTCCCAAGAAAGCCCCTCATCTCTGGTGCTTCTGGCCCCAAAGAAAGGAGGAGCCTGTGTTGAAAATGTATTTATCAAGGGCATCTGGGGACTCCCCTGGTTGTCTGGTGGTTAGGACGCCACGCCTTCACTGCCAGGGCCCTGGGTTTGGTCCCTGGCTGAGGAGCTAACATCCCACAAGCCAGAGAATCCTGAGTCAGAAAACAAGCTGTTTTTCACCATCAAGTTGGATCAGCAGAAGCTGTCCACCTAGACTAGCTGTTTGTCAGAATCCCTTACGACTTCACACTGTGCTCCCGGCTTCTGTCGTCAGCGTAGAAAACGGCAACAGGAGACTGTGCTTGCTGCCGAGAACGGTCTGAGCCTGGAGGCAGCCAGCGGCCTCCTGAAGCACCGGCTGTCTGTCAT